>NC_134834.1:98913776-99282758 GCF_004210375.1 Tachypleus tridentatus
CAGTAGTGTATATATATTCAACTTACAGGGTATCCATTATACAGTAGTGTATATATATTCAACTTACAGGGTATCCATTATACAGTAGTGTATATATATTCAACTTACAGGGTATCAATCCATTATACAGTAGTGTATATATATTCAACTTACAGGGTATCCATTATACAGTAGTGTATATATATTCAACTTACAGGGTATCAATCATTATACAGTAGTGTATATATATTCAACTTACAGGGTATCCATTATACAGTAGTGTATATATATTCAACTTACAGGGTATCCATTATACAGTAGTGTATATATATTCAACTTACAGGGTATCAATCCATTATACAGTAGTGTATATATATTCAACTTACAGGGTATCAATCCATTATACAGTAGTGTATATATATTCAACTTACAGGGTATCCATTATACAGTAGTCAACTTATATATTATACAGTAGTGTATATATATTCAACTTACAGGGTATCAATCCATTATACAGTAGTGTATATATATTCAACTTACAGGGTATCCATTATACAGTAGTGTATATATATTCAACTTACAGGGTATCAATCCATTATACAGTAGTGTATATATATTCAACTTACAGGGTATCCATTATACAGTAGTGTATATATATTCAACTTACAGGGTATCAATCCATTATACAGTAGTGTATATATATTCAACTTACAGGGTATCAATCCATTATACAGTAGTGTATATATATTCAACTTACAGGGTATCAATCCATTATACAGTAGTGTATATATATTCAACTTACAGGGTATCAATCCATTATACAGTAGTGTATATATATTCAACTTACAGGGTATCCATTATACAGTAGTGTATATATATTCAACTTACAGGGTATCAATCCATTATACAGTAGTGTATATATATTCAACTTACAGGGTATCCATTATACAGTAGTGTATATATATTCAACTTACAGGGTATCAATCCATTATACAGTAGTGTATATATATTCAACTTACAGGGTATCAATCCATTATACAGTAGTGTATATATATTCAACTTACAGGGTATCCATTATACAGTAGTGTATATATATTCAACTTACAGGGTATCCATTATACACTAGGCTAGTGTATATATATTCAACTTACAGGGTATCAATCCATTATACAGTAGTGTATATATATTCAACTTACAGGGTATCAATCCATTATACAGTAGTGTATATATATTCAACTTACAGGGTATCCATTATACAGTAGTGTATATATATTCAACTTACAGGGTATCAATCCATTATACAGTAGTGTATATATATTCAACTTACAGGGTATCCATTATACAGTAGTGTATATATATTCAACTTACAGGGTATCAATCCATTATACAGTAGTGTATATATATTCAACTTACAGGGTATCAATCCATTATACAGTAGTGTATATATATTCAACTTACAGGGTATCCATTATACAGTAGTGTATATATATTCAACTTACAGGGTATCCATTATACAGTAGTGTATATATATTCAACTTACAGGGTATCAATCCATTATACAGTAGTGTATATATATTCAACTTACAGGGTATCCATTATACAGTAGTGTATATATATTCAACTTACAGGGTATCCATTATACAGTAGTGTATATATATTCAACTTACAGGGTATCAATTATACAGTTGTGTATATATATTCAACTTACAGGGTACCCATTATACAGTAGTGTATATATATTCAACTTACAGGGTATCAATCCATTATACAGTAGTGTATATATATTCAACTTACAGGGTATCAATCCATTATACAGTAGTGTATATATATTCAACTTACAGGGTATCCATTATACAGTAGTGTATATATATTCAACTTACAGGGTATCAATCCATTATACAGTAGTGTATATATATTCAACTTACAGGGTATCCATTATACAGTAGTGTATATATATTCAACTTACAGGGTATCAATCCATTATACAGTAGTGTATATATATTCAACTTACAGGGTATCAATCCATTATACAGTAGTGTATATATATTCAACTTACAGGGTATCCATTATACAGTAGTGTATATATATTCAACTTACAGGGTATCCATTATACAGTAGTGTATATATATTCAACTTACAGGGTATCCATTATACAGTAGTGTATATATATTCAACTTACAGGGTATCAATCCATTATACAGTAGTGTATATATATTCAACTTACAGGGTATCCATTATACAGTAGTGTATATATATTCAACTTACAGGGTATCAATTCATTATACAGTAGTGTATATATATTCAACTTACAGGGTATCAATCCATTATACAGTAGTGTATATATATTCAACTTACAGGGTATCCATTATACAGTAGTGTATATATATTCAACTTACAGGGTATCCATTATACAGTAGTGTATATATATTCAACTTACAGGGTATCAATCCATTATACAGTAGTGTATATATATTCAACTTACAGGGTACCCATTATACAGTAGTGTATATATATTCAACTTACAGGGTATCCATTATACAGTAGTGTATATATATTCAACTTACAGGGTATCCATTATACAGTAGTGTATATATATTCAACTTACAGGGTATCAATCCATTATACAGTAGTGTATATATATTCAACTTACAGGGTATCCATTATACAGTAGTGTATATATATTCAACTTACAGGGTATCCATTATACAGTAGTGTATATATATTCAACTTACAGGGTATCCCATTATACAGTAGTGTATATATATTCAACTTACAGGGTATCAATCCATTATACAGTAGTGTATATATATTCAACTTACAGGGTATCCATTATACAGTAGTGTATATATATTCAACTTACAGGGTATCCATTATACAGTAGTGTATATATATTCAACTTACAGGGTATCCATTATACAGTAGTGTATATATATTCAACTTACAGGGTATCAATCCATTATACAGTAGTGTATATATATTCAACTTACAGGGTATCCATTATACAGTAGTGTATATATATTCAACTTACAGGGTATCAATCCATTATACAGTAGTGTATATATATTCAACTTACAGGGTATCAATCCATTATACAGTAGTGTATATATATTCAACTTACAGGGTATCCATTATACAGTAGTGTATATATATTCAACTTACAGGGTATCAATCCATTATACAGTAGTGTATATATATTCAACTTACAGGGTATCAATCCATTATACAGTAGTGTATATATATTCAACTTACAGGGTATCCATTATACAGTAGTGTATATATATTCAACTTACAGGGTATCAATCCATTATACAGTAGTGTATATATATTCAACTTACAGGGTATCCATTATACAGTAGTGTATATATATTCAACTTACAGGGTATCCATTATACAGTAGTGTATATATATTCAACTTACAGGGTATCAATCCATTATACAGTAGTGTATATATATTCAACTTACAGGGTATCAATCCATTATACAGTAGTGTATATATATTCAACTTACAGGGTATCCATTATACAGTAGTGTATATATATTCAACTTACAGGGTATAAACCCATTATACAGTAGTGTATATATATTCAACTTACAGGGTATCAATCCATTATACAGTAGTGTATATATATTCAACTTACAGGGTATCCATTATACAGTAGTGTATATATATTCAACTTACAACTTACAGGTGTATATATATTTAACTTACAGGGTATCCATTATACAGTAGTGTATATATATTCAACTTACAGGGTATCCATTATACAGTAGTGTATATATATTCAACTTACAGGGTATCAATCCATTATACAGTAGTGTATATATATTCAACTTACAGGGTATCTATTATACAGTAGTGTATATACATTATAAAGTAGTATATATCTATATTCAACTTACAGGGTATCAATCCATTATACTGTAGTGTATATATATTCAACTTACAGGGTATCAATCCATTATACAGTAGTGTATATATATTTACAACTTACAGGGTATCAACTTACATTATACAGTAGTGTATATATATTCAACTTACAGGGTATCAATCCATTATACAGTAGTGTATATATATTCAACTTACAGGGTATCCATTATACAGTAGTGTATATATATTCAACTTACAGGGTATCAATCATTATACAGTAGTGTATATATATTCAACTTACAGGGTATCAATCCATTATACAGTAGTGTATATATATTCAACTTACAGGGTATCCATTATACAGTAGTGTATATATATTCAACTTACAGGGTATCCATTATACAGTAGTGTATATATATTCAACTTACAGGGTATCCATTATACAGTAGTGTATATATATTCAACTTACAGGGTATCAATCCATTATACAGTAGTGTATATATATTCAACTTACAGGGTATCCATTATACAGTAGTGTATATATATTCAACTTACAGGGTATCCATTATACAGTAGTGTATATATATTCAACTTACAGGGTATCCATTATACAGTAGTGTATATATATTCAACTTACAGGGTATCAATCCATTATACAGTAGTGTATATATATTCAACTTACAGGGTATCAATCCATTATACAGTAGTGTATATATATTCAACTTACAGGGTATCCATTATACAGTAGTGTATATATATTCAACTTACAGGGTATCCATTATACAGTAGTGTATATATATTCAACTTACAGGGTATCAATCCATTATACAGTAGTGTATATATATTCAACTTACAGGGTATCCATTATACAGTAGTGTATATATATTCAACTTACAGGGTATCCATTATACAGTAGTGTATATATATTCAACTTACAGGGTATCAACTCCATTATACAGTAGTGTATATATATTCAACTTACAGGGTATCATCCATTATACAGTAGTGTATATATATTCAACTTACAGGGTATCAATCCATTATACAGTAGTGTATATATATTCAACTTACAGGGTATCATATATATTCAACTTACAGGGTATCCATTATACAGTAGTGTATATATATTCAACTTACAGGGTATCCATTATACAGTAGTGTATATATATTCAACTTACAGGGTATCAATCCATTATACAGTAGTGTATATATATTCAACTTACAGGGTATCAATCCATTATACAGTAGTGTATATATATTCAACTTACAGGGTATCCATTATACAGTAGTGTATATATATTCAACTTACAGGGTATCAATCCATTATACAGTAGTGTATATATATTCAACTTACAGGGTATCCCATTATACAGTAGTGTATATATATTCAACTTACAGGGTATCCATTATATAGTAGTATATATATATTCAACTTACAGGGTATCAATCCATTTTACAGTAGTGTATATATATTCAACTTACAGGGTATCAACTTACAGGGTATCATTATACAGTAGTGTATATATATTCAACTTACAGGGTATCCATTATACAGTAGTGTATATATATTCAACTTACAGTAGTGTATATATATTCAACTTACAGGGTATCCATTATACAGTAGTGTATATATATTCAACTTACAGGGTATCAATCCATTATACAGTAGTGTATATATATTCAACTTACAGGGTATCCATTATACAGTAGTGTATATATATTCAACTTACAGGGTATCCATTATACAGTAGTGTATATATATTCAACTTACAGGGTATCATTATACAGTAGTGTATATATATTCAACTTACAGGGTATCAATCCATTATACAGTAGTGTATATATATTCAACTTACAGGGTATCCATTATACAGTGTATATATATTCAACTTACAGGGTATCAATCCATTATACAGTAGTGTATATATATTCAACTTACACGGTATCCATTATACAGTAGTGTATATATATTCAACTTACAGGGTATCAATCATTATACAGTAGTGTATATATATTCAACTTACAGGGTATCAATCCATTATACAGTAGTGTATATATATTCAACTTACAGGGTATCAATCCATTTTACAGTAGTGTATATATATTCATCTTACAGGGTATCCATTATACATATATATTTCAACTTACAGGGTATCAATCATTATACAGTAGTGTATATATATTCAACTTACAGGGTACCCATTATACAGTAGTGTATATATATTCAACTTACAGGGTATCAATCCATTATACAGTAGTGTATATATATTCAACTTACAGGGTATCCATTATACAGTAGTGTATATATATTCAACTTACAGGGTATCCCATTATACAGTAGTGTATATATATTCAACTTACAGGGTATCCATTATACAGTAGTGTATATATATTCAACTTACAGGGTATCAATCCATTATACAGTAGTGTATATATATTCAACTTACAGGGTATCCATTATACAGTAGTGTATATATATTCAACTTACAGGGTATCAATCCATTATACAGTAGTGTATATATATTCAACTTACAGGGTATCCATTATACAGTAGTGTATATATATTCAACTTACAGGGTATCAATCCATTATACAGTAGTGTATATATATTCAACTTACAGGGTATCCATTATACAGTAGTGTATATATATTCAACTTACAGGGTATCCATTATACAGTAGTGTATATATATTCAACTTACAGGGTATCCATTATACAGTAGTGTATATATATTCAACTTACAGGGTATCCATTATACAGTAGTGTATATACATTCAACTTACAGGGTAGGGTATATATATTCAACTTTCTGGGTATCCATTATACAGTAGTGTATATATATTAAACTTACAGGGTATCAATCCATTATATAGTAGTGTATATATATTCAACTTACAGGGTACCCATTATACAGTAGTGTATATATATTCAACTTACAGGGTATCAATTCATTATAGAGTAGTGTATATATATTCAACTTACAGGGTATCAACTTACAGGGTATCATTATACAGTAGTGTATATATATTCAACTTACAACTTACAGGGTATCATCCAGTAGTATATATATTCAACTTACAGGGTATCAATCCATTATACAGTAGTGTATATATATTCAACTTACAGGGTATCCATTATACAGTAGTGTATATATATTCAACTTACAGGGTATCAATCCATTATACAGTAGTGTATATATATTCAACTTACAGTGTATCAATCCATTAAACAGTAGTGTATATATATTCAACTTACAGGGTATCTATTATACAGTAGTGTATATACATTCAACTTACAGGGTATCCATTATACAGTAGTGTATATATATTCAACTTACAGGGTATCAATCCATTATACAGTAGTGTATATATATTCAACTTACAGGGTATCCATTATACAGTAGTGTATATATATTCAACTTACAGGGTATCAATCCATTATACAGTAGTGTATATATATTCAACTTACAGGGTATCCATTATACAGTAGTGTATATATATTCAACTTACAGGGTATCATTATACAGTAGTGTATATATATTCAACTTACAGGGTATCAATCCATTATACAGTAGTGTATATATATTCAACTTACAGGGTATCAATCCATTATACAGTAGTGTATATATATTCAACTTACAGGGTATCCATTATACAGTAGTGTATATATATTCAACTTACAGGGTATCAATCCATTATACAGTAGTGTATATATATTCAACTTACAGGGTATCAATCCATTATACAGTAGTGTATATATATTCAACTTACAGGGTATCCATTATACAGTAGTGTATATATATTCAACTTACAGGGTATCAATCCATTATACAGTAGTGTATATATATTCAACTTACAGGGTATCAATCCATTATACAGTAGTGTATATATATTCAACTTACAGGGTATCAATCCATTATACAGTAGTGTATATATATTCAACTTACAGGGTATCCATTATACAGTAGTGTATATATATTCAACTTACAGGGTATCCATTATACAGTAGTGTATATATATTCAACTTACAGGGTATTATACAGTAGTGTATATATATTCAACTTACAGGGTATCAATCCATTATACAGTAGTGTATATATATTCAACTTACAGGGTATCAATCCATTATACAGTAGTGTATATATATTCAACTTACAGGGTATCCATTATACAGTAGTGTATATATATTCAACTTACAGGGTATCCATTATACAGTAGTGTATATATATTTCAACTTACAGGGTATCAATCCATTATACAGTAGTGTATATATATTCAACTTACAGGGTATCAATCCATTATACAGTAGTGTATATATATTCAACTTACAGGGTATCCATTATACAGTAGTGTATATATATTCAACTTACAGGGTATCCATTATACAGTAGTGTATATATATTCAACTTACAGGGTATCAATCCATTATACAGTAGTGTATATATATTCAACTTACAGGGTATCAATCCATTATACAGTAGTGTATATATATTCAACTTACAGGGTATCCATTATACAGTAGTGTATATATATTCAACTTACAGGGTATCCATTATACAGTAGTGTATATATATTCAACTTACAGGGTATCAATCCATTATACAGTAGTGTATATATATTCAACTTACAGGGTATCCATTATACAGTAGTGTATATATATTCAACTTACAGGGTATCCATTATACAGTAGTGTATATATATTCAACTTACAGGGTATCAATTATACAGTAGTGTATATATATTCAACTTACAGGGTATCAATCCATTATACAGTAGTGTATATATAACTTACAGGGTATCTTATACAGGTGTATATATATTCAACTTACAGGGTATCCATTATACAGTAGTGTATATATATTCAACTTACAAGGTATCAATCCGATATACAGTAGTGTATATATATTCAACTTACAGGGTATCAATCCATTATACAGTAGTGTATATATATTCAACTTACAGGGTATCCATTATACAGTAGTGTATATATATTCAACTTACAGGGTATCAATCCATTATACAGTAGTGTATATATATTCAACTTACAGGGTATCCATTATACAGTAGTGTATATATATTCAACTTACAGGGTATCAATCCATTATACAGTAGTGTATATATATTCAACTTACAGGGTATCCATTATACAGTAGTGTATATATATTCAACTTACAGGGTATCAATCCATTATACAGTAGTGTATATATATTCAACTTACAGGGTATCAATCCATTATACAGTAGTGTATATATATTCAACTTACAGGGTATCAATCCATTATACAGTAGTGTATATATATTCAACTTACAGGGTATCCATTATACAGTAGTGTATATATATTCAACTTACAGGGTATCAATCCATTATACAGTAGTGTATATATATTCAACTTAAAGGTATCAATCCATTATACAGTAGTGTATATATATTCAACTTACAGGGTATCAATCCATTATACAGTAGTGTATATATATTCAACTTACAGGGTATCCATTATACAGTAGTGTATATATATTCAACTTACAGGGTATCAATCCATTATACAGTAGTGTATATATATTCAACTTACAGGGTATCAATCCATTATACAGTAGTGTATATATATTCAACTTACAGGGTATCCATTATACAGTAGTGTATATATATTCAACTTACAGGGTATCCATTATACAGTAGTGTATATATATTCAACTTACAGGGTATCCATTATACAGTAGTGTATATATATTCAACTTACAGGGTATCCATTATACAGTAGTGTATATATATTCAACTTACAGGGTATCAATCCATTATACAGTAGTGTATATATATTCAACTTACAGGGTATCCATTATACAGTAGTGTATATATATTCAACTTACAGGGTATCCATTATACAGTAGTGTATATATATTCAACTTACAGGGTATCAATCCATTATACAGTAGTGTATATATATTCAACTTACAGGGTATCCATTATACAGTAGTGTATATATATTCAACTTACAGGGTATCAATCCATTATACAGTAGTGTATATATATTCAACTTACAGGGTATCCATTATACAGTAGTGTATATATATTCAACTTACAGGGTATCAATCCATTATACAGTAGTGTATATATATTCAACTTACAGGGTATCATCCATTATACAGTAGTGTATATATATTCAACTTACAGGGTATCCATTATACAGTAGTGTATATATATTCAACTTACAGGGTATCAATCCATTATACAGTAGTGTATATATATTCAACTTACAGGGTATCATTATCCATTATATATATTCAGTAGTGTATATATATTCAACTTACAGGGTATCCATTATACAGTAGTGTATATATATTCAACTTACAGGGTATCAATCCATTATACAGTAGTGTATATATATTCAACTTACAGGGTATCCATTATACAGTAGTGTATATATATTCAACTTACAGGGTATCAATACAGTAGTGTATATATATTCATTATAGAGTAGTGTATATATATTCAACTTACAGGGTATCCATTATACAGTAGTGTATATATATTCAACTTACAGGGTATCAATCCATTATACAGTAGTGTATATATATTCAACTTACAGGGTATCCATTATACAGTAGTGTATATATATTCAACTTACAGGGTATCATTATACAGTAGTGTATATATATTCAACTTACAGGGTATCAATCCATATATATATTCAACTTACAGGGTATCACAGTAGTGTATATATATTCAACTTACAGGGTATCCATTATACAGTAGTGTATATATATTCAACTTACAGGGTATCAATCCATACAGTATACAACTTACAGTAGTAGTATATATATTCAACTTACAGGGTATCAATCATTATACAGTAGTGTATATATATTCAACTTACAGGGTATCCATTATACAGTAGTGTATATATATTCAACTTACAGGGTATCCATTATACAGTAGTGTATATATATTCAACTTACAGGGTATCCATTATACAGTAGTGTATATATATTCAACTTACAGGGTATCCATTATACAGTAGTGTATATATATTCAACTTACAGGGTATCCATTATACAGTAGTGTATATATATTCAACTTACAGGGTATCCAATCCATTATACAGTAGTGTATATATATTCAACTTACAGGGTATCAATCATTATACAGTAGTGTATATATATTCAACTTACAGGGTATCAATCCATTATACAGTAGTGTATATATATTCAACTTACAGGGTATCCATTATACAGTAGTGTATATATATTCAACTTACAGGGTATCAATCCATTATACAGTAGTGTATATATATTCAACTTACAGGGTATCCATTATACAGTAGTGTATATATATTCAACTTATTATACAGTAGTGTATATATATTCAACTTACAGGGTACCAATCCATTATACTGTAGTGTATATATATTCAACTTACAGGGTATCAATCCATTATTCAGTAGTGTATATATATTCAACTTACAGGGTATCAATCCATAGTATATATATTCAGTATCCATTATACAGTAGTATATATATTCAACTTACAGGGTATCAATCCATTATACAGTAGTGTATATATATTCAACTTACAGGGTATCAATCCATTATACAGTAGTGTATATATATTCAACTTACAGGGTATCCATTATACAGTAGTGTATATATATTTACAACTTACAGGTGTATATATTCAACTTACAGGGTATCAGTAGTGTATATATATTCAACTTACAGGGTATCAATCCATTATACAGTAGTGTATATATATTCAACTTACAGGGTATCCATTATACAGTAGTGTATATATATTCAACTTACAGTAGTGTATATATATTCAACTTACAGGGTATCAATCCATTATACAGTAGTGTATATATATTCAACTTACAGGGTATCAATCCATTATACAGTAGTGTATATATATTCAACTTACAGGGTATCCATTATACAGTAGTGTATATATATTCAACTTACAGGGTATCCATTATACAGTAGTGTATATATATTCAACTTACAGGGTATCAATCCATTATACAGTAGTGTATATATATTCAACTTACAGGGTATCCATTATACAGTAGTGTATATATATTCAACTTACAGGGTATCCATTATACAGTAGTGTATATATATTCAACTTACAGGGTATCCATTATACAGTAGTGTATATATATTCAACTTACAGGGTATCAATCCATTATACAGTAGTGTATATATATTCAACTTACAGGGTATCAATCCATTATACAGTAGTGTATATATATTCAACTTACAGGGTATCCATTATACAGTAGTGTATATATATTCAACTTACAGGGTATCAATCCATTATACAGTAGTGTATATATATTCAACTTACAGGGTATCAATCCATTATACAGTAGTGTATATATATTCAACTTACAGGGTATCCATTATACAGTAGTGTATATATATTCAACTTACAGGGTATCAATCCATTATACAGTAGTGTATATATATTCAACTTACAGGGTATCAATCCATTATACAGTAGTGTATATATATTCAACTTACAGGTGTATCAACTTACAGGGTTATCCATTATACAGTAGTGTATATATATTCAACTTACAGGGTATCCATATCCATTATACAGTAGTGTATATATATTCAACTTACAGGGTATCCATTATACAGTAGTATATATATATACAGTAGTGTATATATATTCAACTTACAGGGTATCCATTATACAGTAGTGTATATATATTCAACTTACAGGGTATCAATCCATTATATATATTCAACTTACAGTGTATCCATTATACAGTAGTGTATATATATTCAACTTACAGGGTACTTACAGGGTATCCATTATACAGTAGTGTATATATATTCAACTTACAGGGTATCAATCCATTATACAGTAGTGTATATATATTCAACTTACAGGGTATCAATCCATTATACAGTAGTGTATATATATTCAACTTACAGGGTATCCATTATACAGTAGTGTATATATATTCAACTTACAGGGTATCAATCCATTATACAGTAGTGTATATATATTCAACTTACAGGGTATCCATTATACAGTAGTGTATATATATTCAACTTACAGGGTATCAGTAGTGTATATATATTCAACTTACAGGGTATCCATTATACAGTAGTGTATATATATTCAACTTACAGGGTATCCATTATACAGTAGTGTATATATATTCAACTTACAGGGTATCAATCCATTATACAGTAGTGTATATATATTCAACTTACAGGGTATCCATTATACAGTATGTATATATATTGTATATATATTCAACTTACAGTAGTGTATATATATCTTACATTATACAGTAGTGTATATATATTCAACTTACAGGGTATCCATTATACAGTAGTGTATATATATTCAACTTACAGGGTATCAATCCATTATACAGTAGTGTATATATATTCAACTTACAGGGTATCAATCCATTATACAGTAGTGTATATATATTCAACTTACAGGGTATCAATCCATTATACAGTAGTGTATATATATTCAACTTACAGGGTATCAATCCATTATACAGTAGTGTATATATATTCAACTTACAGGGTATCCATTATACAGTAGTGTATATATATTCAACTTACAGGGTATCCATTATACAGTAGTGTATATATATTCAACTTACAGGGTATCCATTATACAGTAGTGTATATATATTCAACTTACAGGGTATCCATTATACAGTAGTGTATATATATTCAACTTACAGGGTATCCATTATACAGTAGTGTATATATATTCAACTTACAGGGTATCAATCCATTATACAGTAGTGTATATATATTCAACTTACAGGGTATCCATTATACAGTAGTGTATATATATTCAACTTACAGGGTATCAATCCATTATACAGTAGTGTATATATATTCAACTTACAGGGTATCCATTATACAGTAGTGTATATATATTCAACTTACAGGGTATCAATCCATTATACAGTAGTGTATATATATTCAACTTACAGGGTATCAATCCATTATACAGTAGTGTATATATATTCAACTTACAGGGTATCCATTATACAGTAGTGTATATATATTCAACTTACAGGGTATCAATCCATTAGTAGTGTATATATATTCAACTTACAGTATCCATTATACAGTAGTGTATATATATTCAACTTACAGGGTATCAATCCATTATACAGTAGTGTATATATATTCAACTTACAGGGTATCCATTATACAGTAGTGTATATATATTCAACTTACAGGGTATCAATCCATTATACAGTAGTGTATATATATTCAACTTACAGGGTATCCATTATACAGTAGTGTATATATATTCAACTTACAGGGTATCAATCCATTATACAGTAGTGTATATATATTCAACTTACAGGGTATCCATTATACAGTAGTGTATATATATTCAACTTACAGGGTATCAATCCATTATACAGTAGTGTATATATATTCAACTTACAGGGTATCAATCATTATACAGTAGTGTATATATATTCAACTTACAGGGTATCCATTATACAGTAGTGTATATATATTCAACTTACAGGGTATCCATTATACAGTAGTGTATATATATTCAACTTACAGGGTATCCATTATACAGTAGTGTATATATATTCAACTTACAGGGTATCCATTATACAGTAGTGTATATATATTCAACTTACAGGGTATCCATTATACAGTAGTGTATATATATTCAACTTACAGGGTATCAATCCATTATACAGTAGTGTATATATATTCAACTTACAGGGTATCAATCCATTATACAGTAGTGTATATATATTCAACTTACAGGGTATCCATTATACAGTAGTGTATATATATTCAACTTACAGGGTATCAATCCATTATACAGTAGTGTATATATATTCAACTTACAGGGTATCCATTATACAGTAGTGTATATATATTCAACTTACAGGGTATCCATTATACAGTAGTGTATATATATTCAACTTACAGGGTATTTATTATACAGTAGTGTATATATATTCAACTTACAGGGTATCCATTATACAGTAGTGTATATATATTCAACTTACAGGGTATCCATTATACAGTAGTGTATATATATTCAACTTACAGGGTATCAATCCATTATACAGTAGTGTATATATATTCAACTTACAGGGTATCCATTATACAGTAGTGTATATATATTCAACTTACAGGGTATCCATTATACAGTAGTGTATATATATTCAACTTACAGGGTATCAATCCATTATACAGTAGTGTATATATATTCAACTTACAGGGTATCCATTATACAGTAGTGTATATATATTCAACTTACAGGGTATCAATCCATTATACAGTAGTGTATATATATTCAACTTACAGGGTATCCATTATACAGTAGTGTATATATATTCAACTTACAGGGTATCCATTATACAGTAGTATATATATTCAACTTACAGGGTATCCATTATACAGTAGTGTATATATATTCAACTTACAGGGTATCAATCCATTATACAGTAGTGTATATATATTCAACTTACAGGGTATCCATTATACAGTAGTGTATATATATTCAACTTACAGGGTATCAATCCATTATACAGTAGTGTATATATATTCAACTTACAGGGTATCAATCCATTATACAGTAGTGTATATATATTCAACTTACAGGGTATCCATTATACAGTAGTGTATATATATTCAACTTACAGGGTATCAATCCATTATACAGGTGTATATATATTCAACTTACCATTATACAGTAGTGTATATATATTCAACTTACAGGGTATCAATCCATTATACAGTAGTGTATATATATTCAACTTACAGGGTATCCATTATACAGTAGTGTATATATATTCAACTTACAGGGTATCAATCCATTATACAGTAGTGTATATATATTCAACTTACAGGGTATCCATTATACAGTAGTGTATATATATTCAACTTACAGGGTATCAATCCATTATACAGTAGTGTATATATATTCAACTTACAGGGTATCCATTATACAGTAGTGTATATATATTCAACTTACAGGGTATCCCATTATACAGTAGTGTATATATGTTCAACTTACAGGGTATCAATCCATTATACAGTAGTGTATATATATTCAACTTACAGGGTATCAATCCATTATACAGTAGTGTATATATATTCAACTTACAGGGTATCCATTATACAGTAGTGTATATATATTCAACTTACAGGGTATCCATTATACAGTAGTGTATATATATTCAACTTACAGGGTATCCATTATACAGTAGTGTATATATATTCAACTTACAGGGTATCCATTATACAGTAGTGTATATATATTCAACTTACAGGGTATCAATCCATTATACAGTAGTGTATATATATTCAACTTACAGGGTATCCATTATACAGTAGTGTATATATATTCAACTTACAGGGTATCAATTATACAGTAGTGTATATATATTCAACTTACAGGGTATCAATCCATTATACAGTAGTGTATATATATTCAACTTACAGGGTATCAATTATATACAGTAGTGTATATATATTCAACTTACAGGGTATCCATTATACAGTAGTGTATATATATTCAACTTACAGGGTATCAATCCATTATACAGTAGTGTATATATATTCAACTTACAGGGTATCCATTATACAGTAGTGTATATATATTCAACTTACAGGGTATCAATCCATTATACAGTAGTGTATATATATTCAACTTACAGGGTATCCATTATACAGTAGTGTATATATATTCAACTTACAGGGTATCCATTATACAGTAGTGTATATATATTCAACTTACAGGGTATCCATTATACAGTAGTGTATATATATTCAACTTACAGGGTATCAATCCATTATACAGTAGTGTATATATATTCAACTTACAGGGTATCAATCCATTATACAGTAGTGTATATATATTCAACTTACAGGGTATCCATTATACAGTAGTGTATATATATTCAACTTACAGGGTATCAATCCATTATACAGTAGTGTATATATATTCAACTTACAGGGTATCAATCCATTATACAGTAGTGTATATATATTCAACTTACAGGGTATCAATCCATTATACAGTAGTGTATATATATTCAACTTACAGGGTATCCATTATACAGTAGTGTATATATATTCAACTTACAGGGTATCCATTATACAGTAGTGTATATATATTCAACTTACAGGGTATCCATTATACAGTAGTGTATATATATTCAACTTACAGGGTATCAATCCATTATACAGTAGTGTATATATATTCAACTTACAGGGTATCAATCCATTATACAGTAGTGTATATATATTCAACTTACAGGGTATCCATTATACAGTAGTGTATATATATTCAACTTACAGGGTATCCATTATACAGTAGTGTATATATATTCAACTTACAGGGTATCAATCCATTATACAGTAGTGTATATATATTCAACTTACAGGGTATCCATTATACAGTAGTGTATATATATTCAACTTACAGGGTATCAACCCATTATACAGTAGTGTATATATATTCAACTTACAGGGTATCAATCCATTATACAGTAGTGTATATATATTCAACTTACAGGGTATCCATTATACAGTAGTGTATATATATTCAACTTACAGGGTATCCATTATACAGTAGTGTATATATATTCAACTTACAGGGTATCCATTATACAGTAGTGTATATATATTCAACTTACAGGGTATCCATTATACAGTAGTGTATATATATTCAACTTACAGGGTATCCCATTATACAGTAGTGTATATATATTCAACTTACAGGGTATCAATCCATTATACAGTAGTGTATATATATTCAACTTACAGGGTATCCATTATACAGTAGTGTATATATATTCAACTTACAGGGTATCCATTATACAGTAGTGTATATATATTCAACTTACAGGTATCAATCCATTATACAGTAGTGTATATATATTCAACTTACAGGGTATCCATTATACAGTAGTGTATATATATTCAACTTACAGGGTCAATCCATTATACAGTAGTGTATATATATTCAACTTACAGGGTATCAATCCATTATACAGTAGTGTATATATATTCAACTTACAGGGTATCCATTATACAGTAGTGTATATATATTCAACTTACAGGGTATCAATCCATTATACAGTAGTGTATATATATTCAACTTACAGGGTATCAATCCATTATACAGTAGTGTATATATATTCAACTTACAGGGTATCCATTATACAGTAGTGTATATATATTCAACTTACAGGGTATCAATCCATTATACAGTAGTGTATATATATTCAACTTACAGGGTATCAATCCATTATACAGTAGTGTATATATATTCAACTTACAGGGTATCCATTATACAGTAGTGTATATATATTCAACTTACAGGGTATCAATCCATTATACAGTAGTGTATATATATTCAACTTACAGGGTATCCATTATACAGTAGTGTATATATATTCAACTTACAGGGTATCAATCCATTATACAGTAGTGTATATATATTCAACTTACAGGGTATCCATTATACAGTAGTGTATATATATTCAACTTACAGGGTATCAATCCATTATACAGTAGTGTATATATATTCAACTTACAGGGTATCAATCATTATACAGTAGTGTATATATATTCAACTTACAGGGTATCCATTATACAGTAGTGTATATATATTCAACTTACAGGGTATCCATTATACAGTAGTGTATATATATTCAACTTACAGGGTATCAATCCATTATACAGTAGTGTATATATATTCAACTTACAGGGTACTTACAGTAGTGTATATATATTCAACTTACAGGGTATCCATTATACAGTAGTGTATATATATTCAACTTACAGGGTATCAATCCATTATACAGTAGTGTATATATATTCAACTTACAGGGTATCCATTATACAGTAGTGTATATATATTCAACTTACAGGGTATCAATCCATTACAGTAGTGTATATATATTCAACTTACAGGGTATCCATTATACAGTAGTGTATATATATTCAACTTACAGGGTATCAATCCATTATACAGTAGTGTATATATATTCAACTTACAGGGTATCAATCCATTATACAGTAGTGTATATATATTCTTAACCATTATACAGTAGTGTATATATATTCATTATACAGTAGTGTATATATATTCAACTTACAGGGTATCCATTATACAGTAGTGTATATATATTCAACTTACAGGGTATCAATCCATTATACAGTAGTGTATATATATTCAACTTACAGGGTATCAATCCATTATACAGTAGTGTATATATATTCAACTTACAGGGTATCAACCCATTATACAGTAGTGTATATATATTCAACTTACAGGGTATCCATTATACAGTAGTGTATATATATTCAACTTACAGGGTATCCATTATACAGTAGTGTATATATATTCAACTTACAGGGTATCCATTATACAGTAGTGTATATATATTCAACTTACAGGGTATCCATTATACAGTAGTGTATATATATTCAACTTACAGGGTATCCATTATACAGTAGTGTATATATATTCAACTTACAGGGTATCAATCCATTATACAGTAGTGTATATATATTCAACTTACAGGGTATCAATCCATTATACAGTATTGTATATATATTCAACTTACAGGGTATCAATCCATTATACAGTAGTGTATATACATTCAACTTACAGGGTATCCATTATACAGTAGTGTATATATATTCCTCTTACAGTGTATCAATCCATTATACAGTAGTATATATATATTCAACTTACAGGGTATCCATTATACAGTAGTGTATATATATTCCTCTTACAGGGTATCAATCCATTATACAGTAGTGTATATATATTCAACTTACAGGGTATCCATTATACAGTAGTGTATATATATTCAACTTACAGGATATCCATTATACAGTAGTGTATATATATTCAACTTACAGGGTATCAAACCATTATACAGTAGTGCTTTTATTATAAATCTTCTTGCGAGTTTCCTCTGTAAACTTTCAACTAATGAAGTAAAATGTATAATGTGTTATTAAAATAGGGCCATGAAGACCTACCATCAATTGAAACACAAATGTTATTCTATTTCTAGTGTTAATTATACAATTACGAACATAGAGATCACCATCTCAACACTTGTATACATTACAGAAAAACCCGTTCACACACGTACCTACATTAACTCAAATATACAAGACGACCATCTGACCACTAGTATACTTTACAAAGAAACACATTCACACACCTACCTACATTAACATACGAGGGTTTGTTCAAAAAATACGCGGAATGTTAAAATTGCGCGGCTCCAGTTGGTTCCTGGGAAATCCACTTGGTGTCGCTAGGTTTCCACAGATCAGCTGATTACGACGCCATTTTCCGATTGCAGATATCTTCATTTGTGTATTAGCTACGCGGTTTTAAGTGAAGTGCGATTTTTTTCGTTTGTCAGATTTCAGAATGAATGACCTGAAGGAGCAACGACTTGCTGTTAAATTTTGTGTTGGACTTGGAAAATCTGCGACTGAAACTTTTGCTACGCTTAACACGGCTTGCGGTGATGTTGCTATGAAGCGTACGGCATGTTTCAAGAAACATGAACGTTTTAAGGATGGTCGACAGTCCATTGAAGATGATGAGCGTCCTGGACGTCCTTCCACGTCAACTGACGACCCACACGTCGACAAAATCAACACCCTGGTGCGTTCAAATCGACGTCTGACTGTCAGGGAGCTTGCTGAAGAGTGTGAGATATCACTTGGATCTTGTTACGAGATTTTGACCGAGAAATTGAAGATGCACCGCGTTGCTGCAAAATTTAGCCCTCAGAACTCGTGAGTTTTTGGCCAAACACTCGATCACTGTTCTTCCCCACCCCCCTACTCACCTGACCTTGCTCCTTGCGATTTTTTCTTGTTCCTCAAACTCAAAAGACCCTTGAAAGGAAGAAGATTTGAGACAATTCCCGAGATTAAGGCAAATGCGACAAAGGAGCTGGATGACATTACAAAAGAAGCGTACCAGGACTGTTTCAACAAATGGAAACACCGTTGGGATAAGTGTGTGCGTTGGGGAGGAGAGTACTTTGAAGGTGTCCCAGACCTGTAACTTCTAAATAAAGTACATTTTGTTTTATGACGTCAGTCCGTGTATTTTTTGAACAGCCCTCGTATACGTACAAGACGACCATCTGACCACTAGTATACATTACAAAGAAACATGTACCTACAATATAAATCTTCCCACCCGTACAGTAACAAAAAGTCAATACCTTACAATTTTTACGACTATGTAAACTATGTAGTGATACTATCGACTATTAAACTATATCCAAAGACATGAGACTTGTTTCTCTATAACTCTCAACCACGATGCAGCCACCCAAATTAGCTGGGTGTATCCAGAAGTAACCATGAACCGACCAAGAAAGAATACACTTGTTGTAACACACAACCTGATACCAACAAGAAGATCAAAGATATACTAAACAAATACACAATACTTACTGAAGAATCTACCACTACATCTATATTCAAGGATGCGCCCAATATTTCTTGCAGACAAGACAAATGCCTAAAAGAAATCCTGGTGCACAAAAACCTAAAATTTAAACAAAATGACACTCTAGACACTCACACATGTAAACAGGTATGTCACCTGCCCACATATAAACAACACTACACACATATACGAGGAAATAACACAACTTTGGACATAAAACAGTTCTTTATATGTACCGCTGAATCTATCAATTGTAAAAGATTCAATAGTTTATACATTACACAAACTGGCCGGCGACTCAGTGATCGAGCACGATAACATCTAAAAGATATTAAATGGAACTAAAATACTTCTACAGACAAACATTTCACAACCATCAACAGAACTTTTGGTGCTGCAACACACGTTCTCAGAAAAGAACGGCTGGAAACATGAACATGAGGATCCTATAAATTTCCAATTTATGTTTAATATTTTGTTTAAGTTTAATCGCTTTCTGTTTTGTCCTTTCAGATTGTTGAACCTGTTATTTAGTATCGATATCTTTGTCACCTGCACGGTTTTAATTGAGTATTTCTTTCTTTGTGCATCCACTTTCTTTTGTAAAACTAGTTGTTGACACAATCTTTCTTCCTCTTTTTATGTCTATCTCTATGTTGTACTGACGTTTTTCATTGACTAATCTAATGTTGAAAATGATAGGTTGACTGAAGACAACGTCATAAAAACAACACTTATGACGTCATATCTCGTTCGATTGTCAAACTTCTGTCAAGTTTTTTATTTTATTTTCTCTTGATCACTACAATTCCAAAAGTTTATCTTATCTATTGTGGTAATGTATACAATATGGTGAAGTGGTACACATGAATAAACTATGTGGATTTTACAAGTCATTACTGATTTTTAATTAATTAGCATACGTTGCGGTAACCACAACATTTCATTCACAGACACCAAGTTGTGTGTATTTAATTTATAGCTTATACTGATTTATTTTAAAACTGATCAAACAAACGACCGATGATGAAGTACTTATTTATAAGATGAAGCATTTAATAATAGATTGAAGTGTCTATTGACACGGTGAGTACACCAGATAAAGCTATAAAACCATTTTTTTTTCATATAAAGGTTAGAAACCACTTTTTTTTTCCCAGATAAAGGTACGAAAACATATATCTTTGTGGGGTATACGTATGAAATCATGTCTGTTTTTTTCAGATAAAGGTATGGAACAATTTTTTTTTCCAGATAAAGGTCTGAAACTATATCCTTTTTTTCCTGATACAGGTATGAAATAACGTCGTTTTTGTCGGTTCAGGGAATGAAACCGCATCTTCTTTTGCCATATAGCGGTATGTGTGAGTGTGTTTTCTTATAGCAAAACCACATCGGGCTATCTGCTGAGCCCACCGAGGAGAATTAAGCCCCTGATTTTAGCGTTGTAAATCCGTAGACTTACCGCTGTACCAGCGGGGGCGTATGGAGATATGACACCATACCTTATTTTGTCGAATAATTTGTTTTGGTTTATTTCGAATTTCGCGCAAAGCTACACAAGGGCTATCTGCGCTAGCCGCCCCTAATTTTGCAGTGTAAGACTAGAGGGAAGGCAGCTAGTCATCACCACCCACCGCCAACTGTTGGGCTACTCTTTTACCAACGAATAGTGGGATTGACCGTCACATTATAACGCCCCCACGACTGAAAGAGCGAGCATGTTTGGTGCGACGGGGATTCGTACTGGCAACCGTCAGATTACGAGTCGAGTGCCTCAACCACCCGGCCGTGCCTTGTCAAATAAAGCTATTTTTATATTTTACGTTTTCTGTATTTTTACCATAAGTAATACCTCATTACGTCATGGATTCGTGGAGTCTACTTTTAACTCTTTCGCCTCATAGCCTAACAAAGGCTTTATAAAAACTTTTTTGTTAACTCCTTCCTATCAGTGACTAACAAATGAGTTATAATAACTCAGGTCAGGTCAGGTCAGGTTTAGTTAACTCCTCCTATCAGTGACTAACAAATAAGTTATAATAACCCTGTTTCTTAAATAAATATTTTTTCCTAACAAAACCAGTAATGTAATAGATATTGAACTTCAACATTTAAGGCTAGATCTGACCTAAACAGGTGGATTTTAATATAAATTCCGATCAGTTTTACGAAACTTTTAAATGCAAGAAGAGATGTACATAAAGAAGTAAAACGTTTCCTGTTCGAGGTCATACTTATGTTAGTATTTCTTGCTTGGACAGCACAGATAAACGTGTTTAACAAACATGGTTAACAATATCAACTTTCAGTTCTCTGTTGTTCTGTTAATCTTATAATCTTCAAAGTTCCATCTAATTCAACTTTTCCTGTGGTAACTTTACAAACTCATAACGTTAAATTCCAGTGTTTGGTTTCCCGCGGTGGACACAGAAGATCGCCTGATGTGGCATTTCTCTGAAACAAACAAACAACATTTAACACATCTACAAGCAGGTTTCGTTTGTTTGTTCTTGAATTTCGTGCAGAGCTACACGAGGACTGTCTGCGCTAACCATCCCTAATTTAGCAGTGTAAGACAAAAAGGAAAGCAACTAGTCATCACTACCCACCGCCAACTCTTGGGCTACTCTTTTATCAACGAATAGTGGGATTGACCTTCACGTTATTACGCTCCCTCAGCTTAAAGGGCGAGCATGTTTGATGTGACGGGGATTCGAACCCGCGACGCTCACATTACGAGTCGAGCGCATTAACCACCTGGCCATGCTGGGCCTCTACAAGTAGGACAGCGGTTGGCTTGCGGAACTTTCAACATTGAAACCTAGTGTTCGATTCCCAGGAGTGGACAGAGCATATAGCACGATGTGGCATTATTCTAAAATGAAATTTAACATTTCAATAGATCCAAACGGTGAAAATAAAATTAAAAAAAACTAGTTTTATAGCGTGTAAAGCTGAATTAACAATGCTTGATTGTATTAGAGCAAGAAATGTAATAAAACGCCAACAATAACAATGCTAGATATATGTTTTCAAACTCGTAAATAATCTCCATTACGTTTTGTTTGTTATTATCAAAAACCAATCAATCATTATTTCTGGTTTGGGGAAGTATCTAAAAATTCCTATAAACATTTCAAAGTAAAGATTCAAGCTTTTCTCTGGATTTTAGTCTGGTTTCATATCTAGTTATGAACCGTGAAGGAAGTCTGATAGAACAAACTCCCAGCCTGAAACGTACAAACTCCAACTATTGTTTGGAATTGACAAGGAGTGGTCGCCTTTTTTCACAGCTATTTGGAGTAAACACTTGGAAACGAAAGAAATGTAATTTTGACTCACCTGAAAATGAGTATTTTGACGAACAACAATAATGCTGTTCGACACCCACACATCAGCTAGATAGTACAAGCTAAACCTTATCAGCCAGTACTCTCTCCACGTTTACAAGCTAAACCTCATCAGCCAGTACTCTCTCTACGTCTACAAGCTAAACCTCATCAGCCAGCACCCTCTCTATGTTGTAGGCGTAAATATAGTATTCAGCACGTAAGAGAGATAATCGGTGGTAATACGAACTAGTTTTGACGATAAAGTTTCTTAAGAGAGAATGGAGAAATCAAATACGAAATGTCGTAACGAATTCCCTAACTGTTATTGGAAGCTCCATTCCGAGGGGAGGATCGTAATATCACGAGCCACCTGTCAAACTGTTACTCAGAGAAAGTCACAAAATATATCACAACAGAGAAATACATCTCGGCTCTCATTGTTCTATAGAAATGTAATATCTGTTATATGATGCAAAAGAGTAATACATTTGCGCTCTTATAGTCGTATAGAAATGTAATGTTTATCACATGATAAAAAATAGAAATACATTTCGGCTCTTATAGATGTAATGTAATATATGTTATATCATACACCAAAGAAATACATCTCGACTCTTATAGTTGCAGAGAAATATGATGTATTTTATCTGATACGAAACAGGAATATATCTCGGCTCTTTTAATTATATATAAATATGATATAGGTTATATCATACAAAACAGAAATACATCTTGACTCTTACAGTTGTATAGAAATATGATGTATGTTACATCACACGGAAAAGAAATACATCTCGACTATTACAGTTGTATAGAAATTTGATGTATATTAGATGATACAAAACAGGAATATATCTCGGCTCTTTTAATTATATAGAAATATGATATATTTTATATGATATAAAAATACATCTGGGCGCTTATAGTAGTATAGAAATATGATATATGTTATATAATACAAAATATAAATAAATATCCGCTCTTATAGTTGTATAGAAATGTGATATATCTCATATGATCCAAACGAGAAATACATCTCAACTGTTTTAGTTCTATAGAATATAATACATGATACAAATTAGTAATACACCTGAGTGTATGTAGTTCATAATTATGATATATATTATATGACACAAAACAGAAATACGTCTCGGCTCTTATAGAGTTATACATATATTATGAATGTTATATGATACGAAAGAGAAATACATCTGGGCTCTTATAGTTGTACAGAAATGTAATTAATGTTATATGGTAAAAAACAGAGATACATCTTCCATCTTATAACTCAATAGAAATATGATATATGTTGTAAGTAACAAAACAGAAATACATATCGACTTTTGGAGTTTATAGAAATACAATTTGTGTCACATGATACAAAACTCAAATACAAATAGGCTCTTATAGTGGTATAGAAATGTGATATATGTCATATGGTACAAAACAACAGTACATCCCAACTCTTTCAGTTCCATATAATTATGGTATATAATACAAAACATCTGGTCTCTTAATGTCGTAAAGAAATATGATATATGTTATATTTTACAAAATACAAATACATCTCGGCTTTTATTGTTGTATCTAAGTGTAATATTAGTTATATGATACAACACAGAAATACATCTTGGATCTTATAGTTATATAGAAATTTGATGTATGTTATATGTTACAACAGGAAAACATCTCGGCTCTCTTAATTATACAGAATATGATATATGTTATATGATAGAAAAGAAAAATACATCTCTGCCCTTATAGTGGTATAGAAATATATGTTATATGACACAAAACAGAAGTACACAGGGGCTCAGATAGTTCTATAGAAATATGATATATATGTTAAATCATACAAAACATGAATAAATCTCGGTTATTATAGTTCTATATCAATATAATGTACGTTATATGATACGAAACAGAAATACATCTTGACTATTATAGTTGTATAGAAATGTAATATATATTTGTGATAAAAAAGAGAGATACATCTCAGCTCTCATAATTCTATAGAAACGTGATATATCATATAAACAGGAATACATATGAGCGTTTATAGTTTTTACAAATATGATATTTATTATATAATAGAAAACAGAAATACCTCTCGGCTTCTATAGTTGTAAAGAAATGTAATATATGTTACATTATACAAAACAAAAATACATCTCGGTTCTTATAGTTCCATAGAAGTATTATGAATGCCATATGATATAAAACAAAAGTACATTTCGGCTTTTATATTTCTATAGCAATATAATGTATGTTATATGATACGAAAAACAAAATACATTCTGGGCTCATATAGTTGTATACAAATGTAATATATGTTATGTGGTACAAAACAGAAATACATCTCGGTTCGTATAGTTGTATAGAAATAAGATCTATGTTATATGATATAAAACAGGAATACATCTCGGCTCTTATAGTTGTATACAAATGTAATATATGTTATGTGGTACAAAACAGAAATACATCTCGGTTCGTATAGTTGTATAGAAATAAGATCTATGTTATATGATATAAAACAGGAATACATCTCGGCTCTTATAGTTGTATAGAAATAAGATCTATGTTATATGATATAAAACAGAAATACATCTCGGCTCTTATAGTTCCATAGAAGTATTATGAATGCAATATAATGTATGTTATATGATACGAAAACAAAATACATTCTGGCTCATATAGTTGTATACAAATGTAATATATGTTATGTGGTACAAAACAGAAATACATCTCGGTTCGTATAGTTGTATAGAAATAAGATCTATGTTATATGATATAAAACAGAAATACATCTCGGTTCGTATAGTTGTATAGAAATAAGATCTATGTTATATGATATAAAACAGAAATACATCTCGGTTCGTATAGTTGTATACAAATGTAATATATGTTATGTGGTACAAAACAGAAATACATCTCGGTTCGTATAGTTGTATAGAAATAAGATCTATGTTATATGATATAAAACAGAAATACATCTCGGTTCGTATAGTTGTATAGAAATAAGATCTATGTTATATGATATAAAACAGAAATACATCTCGGCTCTTATAGTTGTATAGAAATGTAATATATGATACAAGAGAGAAAGACATATCGGCTCTTGTACTTGTGTAAAAATGTTAATATATATCATATGACGCAACTCAGATATACATCTCGGCTCTTATAGTTGTACAAATACGACATATATTATATGATATAAAAAAGAAATACATCTCCGCTTTTATAGTGGTAAAGAAGTATGACATATGTTATATGATACAAAACAAAAATACATCTCAGATCTTACAGTTGTATAGAAATATAATATATGATACAAACAGAAATACATCTGGGCTCTTACAGACGTATAAAAATATGATATATGGTATGTAATCCTAAACAGAAATACATCTCGGCTTTCATAGTTGTATAGAAATGTTAATATGTCATACGATAAAGCACAGAACTACATCTCGCCTGATACAGTTGTATAGAAGCATAATATGTATTATATAATACAAAACAGAAATACATTTCGACAACCCTTAGTCATTGTACGATAAGTGTGACTAAGTTTGACAGAGTTAATCAATATTGCATACAAGTTATAAAAATAACTTAATTAGGTATGAGCCACACCGTTCTTACCTTGTTTTCTCATCTTCTGGTGTATCCATGTCTCCATTTTCAACTTTTTTTCAAATAAGCTTTCACTTGTAAGTAAAATGTTTCACGGGCTGTTGTTATAGGAATGTTGTAGATAAACTGTTATTACAAATGTTTCACACAATGTTATTATGAGAATGTTATAGATAACCTGTTATTACAAATGTTTCACACAATGTTATTATGAGAATGTTATAGATGACCTGTTATTACAAATGTTTCACACAATGTTATTATGAGAATGTTATAGATGGCCTGTTATTACAAATGTTTCACACAATGTTATTATGAGAATGTTATAGATGACCTGTTGTTACAAATGTTTCACACAATGTTATTATGAGAATGTTATATATGACCTGTTATTACAAATGTTTCACACAATGTTATTACTTGTTTGTTACAGATGAACTGTTATTACTTGTTTGTTATAGATGAACTGTTATTACTTGTTTGTTATAGATGAACTGTTATAACTTGTTTGTTATAGATGAACTGTTATTACTTGTTTGTTATTACAAATGTTTCAGTATTATTTGTATCATACAAATTACTAGTTGAATGTATTTCACTTAAGAACACACATATTACTAGACCTAATAAACAAACTCCAATTCCTAGCTATTTCACTTAAACACAAAAGTACAAAACTTTATCAACCGACTGGTTTTGATTGATCTTGGTTATGATATTTTTGCTTTAATTACCTGTGTTTTTCTAACACTTGGGTGTTTTACTATAGAAATTGTTGAAGATAGACGATATTCTTACATTTAACTAAAAACATTATTTTTAAAATGAATTTGCTGTTAGGAAGTTTGAAATTACTGTGTTTATTTTAAAAATTGTCAAATCAACGTGAACTTACAAAATATCGTTCTTATGATACTTTATTATATACTAGAAAGCATTTCTTCAGGACTATCTGATAAAATTATACATTTAATATATCGTCGAATTAGGAACAGCGACTTTATTTAACGACAAATGCCATGAATCTGACACTTACAAAATAATATGAAGCCTATTGGTCATGGATTATACTTTTTTTAAGATAATTAAAAACCTAATAACTCAATGAAACTAATTAATTAAACATATATATTTATAAACATTAGTTCTGCAAATGATTCCATTTACATCTAAGAAACATTTTAATTCACTTTATTATTACATGATTTCCTTAATCATCAGCCTAAAAATTAATATTTTTAACTATTTCCTATATGCACATAATTTATATTAAATGAAACGGCTCTTAGCACGAGACATGTGGTGGTGTTACTTTGTGATAAACTAACGGTTAATTGTTAATTATGTTGTGTAAAAAAGATTATAAATTGTCAGCCCTACAATAACTTTTGACTAATCTCACTTAGAAACGACTTGTGTAAATGATGCTTCAGTTAAGAGTATTTGCGTCGTAACCCAATCCCTGATGAGCTCTGTTATTGAACAAAAAGCGTCATCGACAGCAGTCGTAAAACAAACAAAATGTAATTAAAATGATAGAACTGCATACCATAGACTCATTCCCTGATGGGCTAGTTAGAAATTGAGTTGTTGAGATTGTTCTAGTTTTATTGTTATGTCAAAACACAAATAATTAGGAAAGGGAACTGTATCAGAGATTATATCTTGAAGACGAAAGGCGGAAGACTTTCTAAACATCGTCCTCTACACTTATGTCTCCACAACAGGCAGTTGCCGTCCATTCTACAAAGTTTCATCATGAACGCTCTGCCTAAACAATCTGTCAAAGTGATTATATGTTGTTGTTAAGCATACATAACGTGCAGTACAGGCTCTGTTAATGATCATCTAAAGCCCTCATGTTTACCACCGAGCCTTCGGAAAGCAGCAGTAATTTTATACTTCATAATTTAAGTAAAATTATCAGTTTGGGGTGTTATGGTTTTCAATCATGATATATCTAATGAACATTATCATTTTGAAGTGTTGTGGCCCTAACTATGATGTTCCTAATGATCTCGTGTTACTTTTCCATAATATTAGTATCTTACCTTTCTGTATGAACTACGGTCATAAGCCTATCTTTACTTTATTTACGTCCCCCGCTAGTAGAGAGGTAAGTCTACCAATTTACAACGCTAAAATCAGGGGTTTGATTCCTCTCGGTAGATTCAGCTGATAGCCCGATGTGGCTTTGCAAAAGGAAAAACACACAAACCTTATTTAAAATCATATCTGCATATTACACTCCTTTCATTTTCTCTTTATAATAACAGTTCATCACTTCTCATTAAAGTCTCCAACTTTGATGTTATACAATAAAACTTAGGTTTCCGACCAACAAATACTTCATTCCTAGTCAACATGTTAACTACCTGTGTTTCTGATCCCTTTTCGCCATTCCAGACATTGAATGATGTTCTATCAGATTCTTCAACATGTTTAATTCTGATATTAACCGAAATTCATGTTTTACTTTATTTTAAGTTTGAAATAAAAGGGATAACAACTGGACCAACTATTTAGTAATGAATGAAAAGTATGAAGAGTATTAGTGATTTAGTGTTATTAACCAGATAATAGTTAATAAGAATTACAACCAAGTGTTTAGTCACATTATTAACACTTATAACCAAGTGTTTAGTCATATCAATAACACTTACAACCAAGTGTTTAGTCATATCAATAACACTTACAACCAAGTGTTTAGTAACATTAATAACACTTACAGCCAAGTGTTTAGTCACATTAATAACACTTATAACCAAGTGTTTAGTAACATTAATAACACTTACAGCCAAGTGTTTAGTCACATTAATAACATTTACAGCCAAGTGTTTAGTCACATTAATAACACTTATCACCAAGTGTTTAGTCACATTAATAACGCTTACAACCAAGTGTTTAGTCACATTAATAACACTTACAACTAAGTGTTTAATCACATTAATAACACTTATCACCAAGTTTGTAGTCTGATTTATGTTTTCTATTTAATAAATATTGGATAAAATTAAATGAATCGCTTCAGGATTGTTTGGTTAGAACTCCTGACATTTATCATGTACAGCAGTTGTTATGTTCTCGTTGTTTTGATATCTAGTGAGCTGATGAAAGAGGAAAGAAATATACAACAAAGATTAAATCTAAACTAACAGTTGTTACGTATTATTATTTATTTCGGTTGAGTTTCCGTTTTATTATGTTACATATGTTAACGTGTTACTATTTGAAATAACTGGAAATTTGAGCTTAATAGTTAATTAAATATTAATATGTATTAAATTTATGTTACTTTCCAACATGATTGGTACACATAATTTCCTTTTTTAACATAAATATATTTTAATGTACAAAGAACTATACTATTTACAATAACTGTTATTACTGATAGTTACAACAAGTGATGGTTTATATACAAGAATTTTACGAACTTACAAACAATATGAATATATGAACAATATAAGACTTGAGTCTTATATCTTGTTTAGAACTGAATATTTTATCGATGGTCCAGGTCCACGACGAGCAAATTAATTTTCAGTTCATATTGTTACCCTTACCTGAGCTAACACTACCTTTTCTCACAAGGGGTACAAAATGATTCCTTCCAGCAAAATTTTTAACATACTAATAGAAATAATAACGTTCAAAGTAATTTACTGAAGTTGACTGGTGTGTAATGTTCCAAATCTATAACATTCCTGGTAAAATTCTAAAGTTTTCCGATTAGTAGACGTTAATCATAATTATAGTTTCCTAGACCTATAGCATATTGTCTACTCTAGAACTTTCACCAAAGTTCACGACAATACTGTTAATCACTAGTACTACGTACACATCTTGTAAACTGTTGGTCCTTACGCACACGAACGTCCTACAAATTTCGGCAACAAACGGGACTTGCGCAATACGTAGTCAACAATATACGTCATATAAAAAACACTATACAGAAACAAGCGTAGACACTAAAATTCACAATTGTAAATCCGTTACATAGTATAATACCCAACTTAAATGTAAACTAGTTTCTCTCACAAACAAACGTTGGGATAAGGAGGACATGTAAAGTTTCGAAACTGGTTTTATTCAGTTAGGATGGATTTAAACTTTGTACTACATTATTTCACACAGTATTGTGTCTTTACCTGTGTTTTATTATATGCAAGAAATATGTTTACCTGAAATATTTAACAATAGACTGAATGTACAGTTTATAAAGGAAAGGATAGATTCAATAATATATAGTTTATAAAGGAAAGGATAGATTCAATATATAGATTATAAAGGAAAGGATAGATTCAATATATAGTTTATAAAGGAAAGGATAGATTCAATATATAGTTTATAAAGGAAAGGATAGATTCAATATATAGTTTTATAAAAAATAATAAACTCAATATATAGTTTTTGAGGAAAGAGTAAGCTCCATATAGATAGTTTTAAAAGAAATAATAGATTGAATAGTTTAACTTTTCCAAGTAATATGAAATAATAGGGTTAGTATGAGGTTTAAGTATATTTTTTAAATTTTGTATTCTGTTAACTGTTTTTGTTTGTTTATTTTTCAGTATTTAAGCCCTTTTATTTTTCTTACGTAGGAAATTGGAGATACATCTATTCATAAATAAACTAGTACCTCCAAGGTTTTCTTTGACGAAGAACACACACGTTTGTAGACGATAATGATGACATCGGTTTCGTAAAGCTGTAATAAACAGAAAAGTTTTCTTGTATTTTATAAGAATAAAAAACATTATTGGTCATATTTATGTATCGATAACACAGACTGTGTTTTATATTCTATTCTTTTTTAATTTATTTATTGCGTCTGTAGATAATGAATTTCTTATTCTAAATATTCTCGATCAAACTTTAAAGATATCTTTATTTGCAATAAAATGTTTATTTTAAAACTTGTCTGAAACAAGAAGTTCCTATAAATGTTTGTACCAAAATCATTATATGTTGTCACGCGCAATATGAGTCTAGTAGAGTTGGATGTTAAAAAGAATTTAATTGATTCTTGATTAATTAGAAGCAACCAATGGGTGAACTCGAATCTAAACAGTTTATGAATATATATACATTTTTCTAATGTCAAATTTGACGATAAGACTTATAGATAGATAAAAAAAGGCTTAGTTTCAAAATGTATGCTATTCATATCAAAACGTAATAATCTTCGAAGGCTTAGCATACTTTTGAAACTGAGATTATAAAACTCAATTTTAAACAGACTTAATTATCAAACTTAGAACTTCGAGTTCGTTCCATTATTCACGTAATACAAAGTACTGTACTCAGATCCCTGATGGCTCTGCAGTGGAAAATAGAGTTTATCACACTAAAAACCGGATTTCAATACCCATTGTGCCTATTAACAAACAAAAATATAGTATTGAAGGAAAATGTTGAACTGACACAAAAACGATAAAATATTTTTAAATGAATAAATATATTTTCACTACACATTTACAGTTTACGTTTTAGGTGCAACATTAACTATTCTAATCACAACAACAAAAGGAAAAGTAAAATAATTGTTGTTTTGAAATAAGCACAAAGCTACACAATAGGCTCTCTGTGCTCTGCCCACCACAGGTATTGAAACCCGGATTTTAGCGTGTAAGTCCGCAAACATACCGCTGAGCCACTGGGAGTCGAGTAAACTAATCACTTTTAGAAATCTTTCATATTGTTATAAGCTATATTTGTGTTAGAAGAGGATAGAGGCCATTGGTAGTGTAATGCTTCAGAGATTGGGCGAAATCTACAGACTCTAGAAGAGAGTTGAGATTATAAACGCGAAATAGTTATGAAGATTCCAGAGCTTTTAAAGCACAAAGATGAATCAGTCAAAGTGATTTTGTGAAGCATTTACACCTGTGTTTACAAACACGTTTGTCAAATTAGCATAATTAACGTCATTCGTAACATAAGCCTACAACAAGTTACGCCAGTCTGCAAATTTTCAAGCGTGTCAAAACGTTAAAAGATGAAATAATTTAAAGCTTTGTAATTCATGTGGCCTGAACATTCATCGGATAATACAGCGATAGAACAACAATATGAAACAGTGTGAAACTGAGAAATTACATTAAAATGCAGTAGTAGTTTTAGTATTATGCTGAGTGAGGGTTAGGCGTGACCTATAGTATAGTGTTCCCAAACATGAATTCGAAGGTTCATGGATTACACCCCATTGTTCCTAACTCACGACGCACACTTTGAGGCTATGGATGCGGTATGAAAGTGGTCGTCAAATCCCAGTTCTCTATTAAAATAGCACGAGAGTTGGCAGTGAGTGTTTTCTGATTAACTACTATTTCTAAATTAGGAATGACCACATGGGTCAATACACATTAAAGTTACCCCTTGGGTAACTTTAAGTAAATACTGGAAACGAGATAAGAAGTTGAAATCGTGAAAATAGCGAACGTTTCACGGGTATCGAATTTAATATCATGAATGCCCATTAATACGAATGTTTTAAAAATACTGCTTATGGTATTGACCATAGTAGTACAAATCCAGAGAGTGTCTCTGAAATGAATAATTACATAATATAATTATTGTTAATTGTGGCCTCTTTACAAAGTTCCTCGGCCAAATATAAAACAAATATAGAATTTTGCATTTCCAATTCATGCTCAGCATCTCAACTGGACTAGAAAGGGCATTGTTACAAGTATTGCTGTTACATCATAATACATGTGAAACCTCTCCATGAGTCAATGTACATCATACAACTAATACTGAAACGAAGCGAAAACGAATTATCAAATATATTTAAACATTGTTCCAAGTGTTCATTAACGGAAATGAACGTCACAGGAAATTCAAAAAATAGCTTGTTTCATCAGGGTCAACTGATTGGTCTGTTTCTACATCACGGGTGGATCCAGATTCTTACAACCCACTAATTACTTCGTTCCTCTAAACTCTGAATGACAAGCTATTACGATGTGTCTGTCTCTACATCATGGGTAGGTCCATATTCTTACAACCCACTAACAACTTCGTTCCTCTGAATTCTGAGTGACAAGCTATTACGATGTGTCTGTCTCTACATCATGGGTAGGTCCATATTCTTACAACCCACTAACAACTTCGTTCCTCTGAACTCTGAATGACAAGCTATTACGATGTGTCTGTCTCTACATCATGGGTAGGTCCATATTCTTACAACCCACTAACAACTTCATTCCTCTGAACTCTGAGTGACAAGCTATTACGATGTGTCTGTCTCTACATCATGGGTAGGTCCATATTCTTACAACCCACTAACAACTTCGTTCCTCTGAACTCTGAATAACAAGCTATCACGATGTGTCTGTTTCTACATCATGGGTAGGTCCATATTCTTACAACCCACTAACAACTTCATTCCTCTGAACTCTGAGTGACAAGCTATTACGATGTGTCTGTCTCTACATCATGGGTAGGTCCATATTCTTACAACCCACTAACAACTTCGTTCCTCTGAACTCTGAATAACAAGCTATCACGATGTGTCTGTTTCTACATCATGGGTAGGTCCATATTCTTACAACCCACTAACAACTTCATTCCTCTGAACTCTGAGTGACAAGCTATTATAATGTGTCTGTCTCTACATCATGGGTAGGTCCATATTCTTACAACCCACTAACAACTTCGTTCCTCTGAACTCTGAATGACAAGCTATTACGATGTGTCTGTCTCTACATCATGGGTATGTCCATATTCTTACAACCCACTAACAACTTCGTTCCTCTGAACTCTGAATGACAAGCTATCACGATGTGTCTGTTTCTACATCATGGGTAGGTCCATATTCTTACAACCCACTAACAACTTCATTCCTCTGAACTCTGAGTGACAAGCTATCACGATGTGTCTGTTTCTACATCATGGGTAGGTCCATATTCTTACAACCCACTAACAACTTCATTCCTCTGAACTCTGAGTGACAAGCTACCATAATGTGTCTGTCTCTACATCATGGGTAGGTCCATATTCTTACAACCCACTAACAACTTCGTTTCTCTGAACTCTGAGTGACAAGCTACCATAATGTGTTCTCTTCTTAGTTTTTCGTGAAGGGCTAACAGTGGGCTTTCTTCGCTAACCGTTCCAAATTTTGAAGTGATAACCTAAAAGAAGGGCAGCTATTCAACATCACTCATCGCCAACTGTTGGACTATTGTTTACGAGCCACCCATAGAGTGTAAGTCGAGTGCTCTGACCATTAGACCATGGTGAGCCTGTATTCCGTTTATCAAACAAACTTAGTTTAGTCAGGTAAGTGGACTCTGATGTCTTTGTGTGTATTAAACCAATAACCAGACAGTGCAAGGAACAACTTCCTTGTTAAGGCTCAAGGAACAGCCTCCTTGTTAAGGTTCAAGGAAGAGTTTCCTTGTTAAGGCTCAAGGAACAGCTTCATTGTTAAGGCTCAAGGAACAGCTTCTTTGTTAAGGTTCAAGGAAGAGTTTCCTTGTTAAGGCTCAAGCAACAGCTTCCTTCTTAAGACTCAAGGAATAGGTGAATATCAGAAGTATACATCTAAAGCCACATAATAAACTGTCAGTTATCTGTCCTCCGCTGGAATCAAACCATGAATTTTAGCGTAATGCGTCCGTTACGTTCCCGCTGGTCCACCAGAGGGCTCACCTAAAGAGACTTTTATAAACTGCTACAGTAAGTTATGAAATGCCACATACACAATGCTTACAAAATGCAAAAAAAAAAATTATCCAACCAATTATTTTTGCACTTCGGTCACATTCCTTTGTTTCTTGGAGCACTAGATTGCAATGTTATTTAAATAAAATTCACGTGTTTTTATCTTTTGACCAAAACCAATTATGTTTTATAATATTTCTAGCGGTCTCGTAAGTAAAAGTGAATTTCTAATATTCTGCATTAAACATTTCGTGAGAGAAGTTCGTTTCCTTGAAATTACTAGATGTCATACGAAGCAAATATGGGGACATTATTACAAAAAAAGAACAGAATCTTTTCATTTATGGTTTAATCCTCGAAACACCAACCTGTTCACAAATAACTCATTCGTCAAAACAACATGGTCTACGATTCTGTTTGTTTGTTTTAGAATTTCGCGCAAAGCTACACGACTGTTATCTGCGCTAGCTGTCCCTAATTTAGTTGTGTAAGACTAGAGGGAAGGCAGCTAGTCATCACCTCCTACCGCCAACTCTTGAGCTACTCTTTAATCAACGCATAGTATGGGATTGACCATTATATTATAACTGTCCCACGGCTGAATGGGCGGGTATGTTTGATGTGATAGGGATTCGAACCCACGACCTTCAGATTACGACTCGAGTGCCTTAACCACCTGCCTATGGCAGGCCTGAAAATAAGTATAAACGATACGATTTGTTCAACGTTGTTGATGGTGTTGTACCGTTTGGTAATTGTATTCAGGGCCGGGTTTGTCGTGAGGCTGCCTGATGGTGGATTAGATGATGAACCCATAAAGTAATTTGTATTTCTGTTTACGTTGTAAGAGTAGCAGTCAATCGAAATATTCAATTAAACTAGCCCAAAATTTGGCGATGGTTGTTTTTGAGGAACTGAATTTCCTGTGGTATATCAGTCAATTCATACTTAGGGAAGGCCAGTGCAGGTAGCCCATGAAAAGCTATGTACGAATATTTGAAAACAAACAAGTCCCTAGCTCACGTCTTTATCTATTTCAAACATACTCGTATTCTCCATGTAGTTTTGTGAATTTTTGCCCAAAATTCATTTAATGGAAAATATATTTGTAAAATGAACGTATCGAATAACCCTAATCTTCCATATATTTAGTTAATATTAAGCATATAATGGGCTATCTGTGTTCTGCCTACCATGAGTATCGAAACCCAATATTAAGCATATTAAACTTACGAAATCACCGTTTATTCACTAGGGTTAGTGCTTAAATTATGTATAACTAGTTCTTATGGTTGAACTGTATCAATTAATCTAGATAATTTAATGGGTTTAATTTCGGTTACACAGCACAAATGGTCCACATTGTACTTTTATGTTTAATAACAATCACAAAATTGGGATCACACAGATTAATAATCGAAACAGAAATTGTTGTAATTATTCTAATTTAAGATAAGAAAGAGCTTTCATACAAAGTTATAGTTTCACTTGGATTAATCGAGGAGATAAGGTATCGTGATTTGGTTAGCATTTCGTGCAGTGGCGAAAAACAAAATCGAATAATCTGTATAAATGTAATCACGACGATGACTTGTTGGCATTCAGTTAGTTAACTCGATGTTGATTGGTTGTATTTTTGTGGGATGTTTTTCATGTTATATTTATTATTTCTGAAAAGTTCAAAGCTGTCCATTGGTTTGTTTTCTAATCCTATAATTAACTGGTTAATGAAGAAATGTGTCAAAATAAAAACAATATTAAATACACCTTTTACCAGTTAAATACCATCGTCCATGGAACAAAGTGTGGTTTCAAGAGGTTTCACAAACTTATAAAATAAAGTATTAATATTAGCAATGACTTTCAATCAAAGTTCGCAAACTCTTATGATACATCTGTAACAAATACATATATCCTCTGTATACCTATATAACAAGTACCTATACCCTCTAGATACGTTTTTAACATGTACGTATATCGTCTGTATACGTTTATAACAAGTGCACGTGCTCTACGTATACCTCTGTAAGAAGTACCTAACATAGAAGTGGTAGACTAAAGGGAAGGCAACTAATCAACACTGCTCGCTATCAATTTTTAACGAAAAGTGGTATTAGAGCTCATATTATATCGCCTCCATGACCTAAGGGACGAGTACATTTTCCGACTATATTCGAACACGCTACCTTCAGATTGTGGGAAAGAGAGCACTCCAGGCCTGTATAATCGTATACAAAGTGAGTATGTGTAACGCTTGTTTTTATATTTAAAATTCCTCACAATCTTACAGCATCACAGTAATACTGAATCAAAATAGCTGACCTTATTATCACTGAAAAATGTTTTTTGTTTTGTTTAAACAAAAGCACAAAGCTACACAAGGGACTATATGTGCTCTGCCAACTACTGGCATCGAAACCCGGTTTCTAATGCTCTGCCACTGGTTGGAGCGAAAAATTAACTTCAAAGTACAAACTTACCCCCTGCCGCCCTTCACCCCTCTAATGTCTCAGTGATTAATTTGAAGGCTTATAACTCTAAACACCAAGTTTGGATACCTGTGATGGGCACAGCACAGATGGGTCATTCTGTAGATTTGCGCTTCACTAAAAATAATTATACACTGTTTATCATTTTAACTGTATAAATACCTATCAGGGTTTTAAAACTTTTTTTTCCGTCTAATGTTTTTGTGGATCAACTTGTGAATGGATGATTGTGTTCGTTGAAAGTCCATAAATAGCGTTTGATTCGCACCGAAAAATAAAATTACAATTATACACTCTAATAAGTGATGAAGTTCAGTGTGTATCTTATATAGAGAATTAGTGATTAAAACCAATTGTTTTGTCAGTCATTCTCTATACTGAGTTTTCTGAAAGAAACAATTAATATAATGTATTATGTTTATCTTACAAATATGTTAACAAGTCGATAATTTGAGGGCTAAAACAATTTAAAAGTTAAATTTTTTTTGTCGAAATACTAAACGAACAATATTACGTTTTCAAGTACGTCACTCTAATAGAACTATTATTATCCCTTATTATTAAGTAATCACGTTTCGTATTTTTAGTTATTTCCGAGTAAGACACTCTGACATATTTGGCAGTGCTGTTACCTGTTGACAAAAATATAAACATTTAAAATGTTCCAGAATGAAGTAACCTAAAAAAAATATATATTTGTCTCTTTATTTCTTTTCTGAAATGTAAGTGTCTAAAAAATATTTTAAAAAGGTGCATGATCGAAGCGAATAACACCCATATTTCTATTTTATACAATACTTTACAGATACATGCCACTATAACAAACTAGTATTTGGTTGTTGTGAAAATGTCTTTTAACATTGTGCAACTCACAACTCATCACTGATTAACAGTTCTTTGTAATCTTTTAACGCATATTCCTTTGTAAACACAACGAAAAATGTGAATAAAAATAATAAGTTTATTTCTTAATATTATTTACATTATTTGTAAAATATATAAATATTTAATCAGCAAGAAATGATTTTCGGTCTTAATATGATGATGTCAGGTCTTAATATGACTTATTTTGCACAGACCTTCATTTTGCTAATTCAGCGATGTAACATAATGTAAGTGGATCTAATTCAAACAGTAACAGTAGTTTAGGATTCGCAGTAGCTATTATTTCGGTGTTGGCTGACAAACTATCAACCACTTGTGAATTGGCCCGACATGGCCAAGCGTGTTAAGGCGTTCCAATCGTAATCCGAGAGTCGTGGGTTCTAATCACTAAACATGCTCACCCTTTCAGCCTTGGGGGCATTATATGTGACGGTCAATCCCACTATTTGTTGGTAAAAAAGTATCCCAAGTACTGATGGCGGGTGATGATGACTAGCTGCACTCCCTCTAGTCTTACACTGCTAAATTAGGGACGGCTAGCGCAGATAGCCCTCGAGTAGCTTTGCGCGAAATTCAAAACAAACAAACCACTTGTGAAACAAAACGATTGTTTTGAATATTGCGCAACAATAGACGAGAGTTATTTGCGCTATCTGTCCCTAATTTAGCACTGTAAGCCTAGTGGAAAAACAGCTTGCCATAAGCGCCCACCTACACCTCCTAGGCTACTCATTTACCAACGAATAGTGAGATTGAAAGGTCGAGCAGATTTGGTGTGACGAGGGATTTGAACCCGCAACCCTCAGACTCCGTGTCGAGCGTTCTAACCATCTGGCCAAGCCGAGCAGACAAAAGAAACGAAATTCTTTTGTGGGCTGGTATCACAAACGTTGACGACCTTGTCGATGTGCTTTGTTTTTTACTTAAAGTTCAAGGTCACACAAAGGGCTCTCCGTGCTCTGCCCACGGCAGGTATCGAAATCTGCTAATTAATATTTTAAGCCCTCAAACTTATCGCCATATAGCATGTTGTCACATCAGTGATATCTTAGATTTTCTTTACAGAACAGCTGATCTTCAACCCATAACATTTCAGTGACGTAAAATCTATTTTATATTTAAAAACTATATTATTATATGGAGAAATCAAATATCTGTCACATAAATATTGATTTTTCCTAATTACGTGATTTTTATTCTAATCATCATTAGTTTTGAGGATAAATAGGAGATAGTGTTTCGTATCAATAATCGGACTTCTTTTGATCAAAAAATTTACAAGTTTTGTTATGTCGAGACTTATGAAAATCTTTGAATAATTTGTTAAAGAATGCATATTTTGTCACTTTAAACTAAACCTTTTTGCTAACAGTTCGTTGCTTCTTTTAACTTAATTAATACACCGTGTAGTTTAAATTTAACAGAAAAATAAAACGGTTAATTCTGTCCTATAATTCTCAGTAAACCATCGGTTTGTGTTTATGAAGTGTCAACCTCCACTACTGAAAACGACAACCCATTTTATAAGCCAACCACCCTATTAGAAAAATAAAACTGTCTGAATTGAAGAATAGCCTATCTTTTCCATATCTTAAGCTGTCATTTTCAGAATATAGAGTAAAAAAAAAACAGAAATCTCTATACTAGTGATCTTCTTGTATAAAACATCTTAACCTACCCTACAAAATAATCCTTCCATCACAGATATTCTTAATTAATTTATATTCAACACGTAGAGAAACATTTTCCCATAGAAATATTTTAAATGACGGACAGGAAATATAGTTGAGGGTGAATAATTAAATTAATTAATTAATGTTAACGTCCGATCAAAGTAAGCTATCTACTTAGATCAAAAATAAAAGTCAACCTTGTAATAAGTATAACTAACTACATACTCGATTAGATATTAAAATATATGGTTTTAAGCACCGTGCACATCATTTTAACGTTAATACACGTTCAGTTCTTCCAAGTCAAGTAACACAGTTCGATAAAATTCAACAAATTTCTTAGGAGCTGTTGTGAACAGTTAAGGTACGGTAGCATTTTGTTAAAGTTGTCTTCAGAACAGATACAGGAAAGTGGAACAACCACAGTATGTGGGGAGACGACTGAGTCCTTAGGGTGTGGAACAATATACATAATAAAAACAATATTTACTCACTTTCGGGTCCGGCATGGCCAGGTGGCGGGTTCCAATCCTCGCTCCACCAAACATATTTACCTTTTAATCCGTAGGGACGTTTTACTGAATCGATCAATCCCACTATTTGTTGGTGAAAAAATAGCCCGACAGTTGGCGGCGGGTGGTGATGACTAGCTGCCTTCTTTCTAGCCTTACACTGCTAAATTAGGGACGGTTAGCGCAGATAGCTCTCGTGTAGCTTTGCGCGAAATTTAAAAACAAACAAAGTAACATAGATAACCCTTGTGTAACTTATAACCACTTCAACTCTTGCATCCACAACCTCGTTAATGATTAAAAATAAACCTAAACTATCAACTGCCTCGGTTGGCTGAGGTACACTCGGGATACATAGAATGACAGGAGGTTCGAGTAGGAAACGTTATGCAGAGTTCAACTTTAACCAAGTTATGTAGAACGACAGATACTGAACATGCTGTGAAACATCTTTATTTATTCAATAAAATGGTCAACAATATGAGTTTGACAAAGGACAGAACGTTTGCTGAAAAATAAATGCTCTAAGCAGATTCGAGGAAATATGGTTATATATTAACAAAGGAACAATATTATTCTTAACAAGGGTTTCTACACAACCCACATCACTGCTGGTTTCAATCAAAAAGTAAGAAAATTGAAAACCTTAAGGTATCACGTGGCTTACCAGTGGGGAAAAAAAGAGGTTTGTGTTTTCTTATAGCAAAGCCACATCGGTCTATCTGCTGAGCCCACCGCGGGAATCGAACCCCTGATTTTAGCGTTCTAAATCCGTAAACATACCGCTATACCAGCGGGGGACGAAAGAAAAGAATCCTGTCTATTTTTATACCTTGTATGTTAATTTTACAGAAAATTTTCTCACGATAAGACAAGCGTGATACTTAAAAGGAATGAACCAGAACTCTAGAAAGATTCAGTGAAAGGAACTTAGCTACATTCTTGACCAAAATTCTGCATTGAAACTGCAGGTACTTGTATGCATGAAGTTTTTAAACAATTTTAAGAGAGTGCTGCATAATACCTTGTCTATCTGCGTATTACATAAAATGTTACCCAGGATTTCGTTAAGAAACCTCTCTTTCATACCATTTGACTCACTATAATTCTAATAAATGCTTCTAAAATTAAAGTATCCCATAATTATTGCACTAATTTATTAGTTATAATTCCATTATGTGTGTCATTTTAAAATATTTGTGTGCAGATATCTACGTATGTGTATATATATGTGTTGTACATGGATCTACCATGTGTTTCTATGTTATAGTGTATATTATAGTTGTGTTGTACATGGATCTACCATGTGTTTCTATGTTATAGTGTATATTATAGTTGTGTTGTACATGGATCTACCATGTGTTTCTATGTTATAGTGTATATTATAGTTGTGTTGTACATGGATCTACCATGTGTTTCTATGTTATAGTGTATATTATATATGTGTTGTACATGGATCTACCATGTGTTTCTATGTTATAGTGTATATTATATATGTGTTGTACATGGATCTACCATGTGTTTCTATGTTATAGTGTATATTATATATGTGTTGTACATGGATCTACCATGTGTTTCTATGTTATAGTGTATATTATATATGTGTTGTACATGGATCTACCATGTGTTTCTATGTTATAGTGCATATTATATACCATGTGTTGTGTATATTATATATGTACATGGATCTACCATGTGTTTCTATGTTATAGTGTATATTATATGTGTTTCTATGTGTTGTGTTGTACATGGATCTACCATGTGTTTCTATGTTATAGTGTATATTATATATGTGTTGTACATGGATCTACCATGTGTTTCTATGTTATAGTGTATATTATATATGTGTTGTACATGGATCTACCATGTGTTTCTATGTTATAGTGTATATTATATATGTGTTGTACATGGATCTACCATGTGTTTCTATGTTATAGTGTATATTATATACGTGTTGTACATGGATCTACCATGTGTTTCTATGTTATAGTGTATATTATAGTTGTGTTGTACATGGATCTACCATGTGTTTCTATGTTATAGTGTATATTATATATGTGTTGTACATGGATCTACCATGTGTTTCTATGTTATAGTGTATATTATATATGTGTTGTACATGGATCTACCATGTGTTTCTATGTTATAGTGTATATTATATATGTGTTGTACATGGATCTACCATGTGTTTCTATGTTATAGTGTATATTATATATAGTTGTGTTGTACATGGATCTACCATGTGTTTCTATGTTATAGTGTATATTATATATGTGTTGTACATGGATCTACCATGTGTTTCTATGTTATAGTGTATATTATATATGTGTTGTACATGGATCTACCATGTGTTTCTATGTTATAGTGTATATTATATATGTGTTGTACATGGATCTACCATGTGTTTCTATGTTATAGTGTATATATTATATATGTGTTGTACATGGATCTACCATGTGTTTCTATGTTATAGTGTATATTATATATGTGTTGTACATGGATCTACCATGTGTTTCTATGTTATAGTGTATATTATAGTTGTGTTGTACATGGATCTACCATGTGTTTCTATGTTATAGTGTATATTATATATGTGTTGTGTACATGGATCTACCATGTGTTTCTATGTTATAGTGTATATTATATATGTGTTGTACATGGATCTACCATGTGTTTCTATGTTATAGTGTATATTATATAGTGTATATTATTGTACATGGATCTACCATGTGTTTCTATGTATGTGTATAGTTTCTATATATTATATGTTGTGTTGTACATGGATCTACCATGTGTTTCTATGTTATAGTGTATATTATATATGTGTTGTACATGGATCTACCATGTGTTTCTATGTTATAGTGTATATTATATATGTGTTGTACATGGATCTACCATGTGTTTCTATGTTATAGTGTATATTATATATGTGTTGTACATGGATCTACCATGTGTTTCTATGTTATAGTGTATATTATATATGTGTTGTACATGGATCTACCATGTGTTTCTATGTTATAGTGTATATTATATATGTGTTGTACATGGATCTACCATGTGTTTCTATGTTATAGTGTATATTATATATGTGTTGTACATGGATCTACCATGTGTTTCTATGTTATAGTGTATATTATAGTTGTGTTGTACATGGATCTACCATGTGTTTCTATGTTATAGTGTATATTATAGTTGTGTTGTACATGGATCTACCATGTGTTTCTATGTTATAGTGTATATTATATATGTGTTGTACATGGATCTACCATGTGTTTCTATGTTATAGTGTATATTATATATGTGTTGTACATGGATCTACCATGTGTTTCTATGATATAGTTTATATTATATATGTGTTGTACATGGATCTACCATGTGTTTCTATGATATAGTTTATATTATATATGTGTTGTACATGGATCTACCATGTGTTTCTATGTTATAGTGTATATTATATATGTGTTGTACATGGATCTACCATGTGTTTCTATGTTATAGTGTATATTATATACGTGTTGTACATGGATCTACCATGTGTTTCTATGTTATAGTGTATATTATATATGAACACATTTCACCTTTTGTCAAAAGTTATTCAGCTGATTTCGTTCTAGTAACTTTTGTTCTATTTTCATCTCAAGTAGATCATACTTCTTCTGCCTTGAAAGTATTTGCTACGATACTGGACAATGTACAAGAGTGTTGACAGTAGTGTCATCAAACGGTAGATATGTAGATGTTACAAACTGACCTATGTTAGAAAAAGAATCAGTCGCATGTGTAGTGCTTGATACCACAGGTGAATGTTGTACTTCCTAGTGAACCTTTTGTTAACCCTCATGGTCCAGGTAGATCAAAGAGAACATTTAACAAACTTTAACAGAGTTACATTGAAAGTTTAATTAAAGTATTTTGTTATCAGTATATACACATAAACTTGACGTCATAATATATATAACATTTGAATAATATATAAGTTTTAATTTCGGTAAATTTTACTTAGATTGAAAATCGTGACATCATTTCTTCTTCTTCTCTCACATACCTGCTACCCCTCTCTGGATTCATTGTTATAATATTACAACATCTAATCTTTGTTGTCTTGAATCTTCTTTGTTTACCTGCTACCCCTCTCTGGATTCATTATTATAATATTACAACATCTAATCTTTGTTGTCTTAAATCTTCTTTGTTTACCTGCTACCCCTCTCTGGATTCATTATTATAATACAATATCTAATCTTTGTTGTCTTAAATCTTCTTTGTTTACCTGCTACCCCTCTCTGGATTCATTGTTATAATATTACAACATCTAATCTTTGTTGTCTTAAATCTTCTTTGTTTACCTGCTACCCCTCTCTGGATTCATTATTATAATACAATATCTAATCTTTGTTGTCTTAAATCTTCTTTGTTTACCTGCTACCCCTATCTGGATTCATTATTATAATATTACAACATCTAATCTTTGTTGTCTTAAATCTTCTTTGTTTACCTGCTACCCCTCTCTGGATTCATTATTATAATACAACATCTAATCTTTGTTGTCTTAAATCTTCTTTGTTTATGCAGTCATAAACTAGAAAATCAGACGCACGTGCTAAGCCAATTTATCGCATTCTCTCTTTCACAAATTGCCAGTAATTTTCTTATATCATATCATTTACAATTAAGAGAAAAGGGAATTCATTTAAACCTCTAAATAAAAATTATTTAGTTTACTACTACTTGGTCCGACATGGCTAGGTGGTTAGGGTGGACCATCTTGTAAAGTAATTCAGGCATGTAACTGCTTGAAATGTCTGGACTCTAGAGCACGCTGTACAATGTTTAGGCTTTAAACTTAGATGGTACAGCTCTAGACTCCAGAGACCACTTGAATGAGGAAAAACTATGGGGTTATAAAAGAGCCATTATTTAGTTGTGCCGCAGAGTCAACCCAATAGGAAACATAGCAGTCTATTAGAACAAATTAAATAATTGTGAGATGTCTTCTCACTTTCATAATGTAGTACAAACTGGTAACTTTGTTCCAAACGGAAAAGAAGCAATAAGTGCAGTGTCGCCATCTTGAACAAGTTTGTTCCATCCAGACACCCATATTTCATCAAGTTTGAGTCCAGCTGAGTATAAGGCAACCGCCTACACATCCTAGTATTGGGAAACAATCACACTGGTATCATTGATTGGATAGGGCTGTCTAAGTTTTCTAACGGTTTATATATGCTACAATCTATGTCAACAGTCCCTTTCCAGAATGTCATCTCAGAAGACATAAGTATAACATCTGCTTTGCATGTGGATCACTGAGTCATTTTCAGGTGAACTGATCATATCTTTCCTGAGTAGCAAGATAAACATGGCTATTAATTTTGTCTGATGGTACAACAGGCGTAGAAAAACCAACAGCAAGTATAGAATGCTGCTGTTACAGATCTGTAAGTAGAGGATCATAAAATAGTCCTGACCATAAATGTGAATAGTGTAACAAACAACACGTGTTCAAAAGTATGGTTGTCGACCTGGTTCTTATAGGACAATCTGTATCTTGGTATATGTCTCTCAGAACACAAGAACAAGAGAACCATACACTGTTGAAATCGTAATTGACTTAATAAAATGGTTTTTCCCTAATAGAAATTTAACTTTATTGACTCTCATTGCTACAATATTTGGTATACTCACCTTCAACAGAACGTAACTCACATTTTACATGTAAAGTCACTACCCACTCTCTCATACTCTAGAAACTATTCTATACTCATTTCCTATGCTAAAATTTTATCTACATCTTCATTTATTTGTATTTAGTTTATCCTGGCTCTCACCATTCTCTAGTCCTAGTTTAAAATTGATTGTTGTATTGGCTGTGAGATCGCGAAGGACAAGTTAGCTGTGGACAAAACCCAAACACTCTTTAGATAACAAACTCAAGGTGAGCGCTGAGATAAGATTACACATCACCACTGTTACGCCAGTCGACCTTAACTTCTTAGCAGTTCAACTATCACCACCAATGACAATAACACCGGTCATTATAAAAATCAAATATCAGACACCTTGGCATTAGGCACCTCTTCTGAGGTGCCTGTCAGAAAGTTCGTGATAATTACAAGGCAAAGACTCCAAATGTGTCCACTTCCATCATGACTGCTGCTACACGTTGAAGCCAAGAAACACCTACCTGGAATTAATGTCACTTTGAGGGATAGCAAAGTGATGGGAAGTGATGGCAAAGAAGGATGACATTTGATTATCATCACCACCTATAAGGAAGACTTAATGGACCAATAACACCACAGGGAAGGGCCAGAACCAACCAGTTAAGAATACTTCACTATTTGTACCAATAGTACAATCAATGGCAGCAAGGATGTTTATGGTAAATGAGGGATCATGTGCCTTTATAATTTTACAGAGAATACTAAAGACAAAGTAAGGAGCCTTGGCCTCCGAAAAGCTAAATGACGCAATGCCAGTCGAAGGTGAGTTTCCGATGGTACCAGCACCAATCATTACAGAAACCTGAGTCCTATACTATAGGGGAAAAGATCAACTGTGATTAAGAAGAAATTTGTTGCTTTCAGACACGAGAAAGACCCTGGTCAAAGTCCTGATAGGGGTACGTTGCAATTAGAGGAATACTTCCATCTTAGATAATCTGTTGGCAACTTGGAACAAGGGCTAGAAGCAGAGCTTCACACTTGCCATTGGGTAAAAGTAAATGATTGTGTATGACCTTTTCTGTTTTATTTCGTGATTCGTATATGTTTGTGCCCTTCAGTTTGGATATGAATGTTGTGTATTTGTTTGATTTAAGTGAAATGTTATGAGAATTGTATGTAACTCTTCAGTTTTTCCATTTAATTTATCATATAGATGATATATTTATAATAGTTATTTTACCTAATGTCTTAATTTAATATTTGATTATTTAATTGTTTAGTTTAGATATATGTTTTGATAACTTGTATTTATTATTCATACAATTAACTTGATTGTGATAACTTGCATTTATTATTCATATACTTAACTTGATTGTGATAACTTGTATTTATTATTCATATAATTAACTTGATTGTGATAACTTGTATTTATTATTCATACAATTAACTTGATTGTGATAACTTGTATTTATTATTCATACAATTAACTTGATTGTGATAACTTGCACTTATTATTCATACAATTAACTTGATTGTGATAACTTGTATTTATTATTCATACAATTAACTTGATTGTAATAACTTGTATTTATTATTCATACAATTAACTTGATTGTGATAACTTGTATTTATTATTCATACAATTAACTTGATTGTGATAACTTGCATTTATTATTAATACAATTAACTTGATTGTGATAACTTGTATTTATTATTCATATAATTAACTTTATTGTGATAACTTGTATTTATTATTCATACAATTAACTTGATTGTGATAACTTGTATTTATTATTCATATAATTAACTTGATTGTGATAACTTGTATTTATTATTCATACAATTAACTTGATTGTGATAACTTGTATTTATTATTCATACAATTAACTTGATTGTGATAACTTGTATTTATTATTAATACAATTAACTTGATTGTGATAACTTGTATTTATTATTCATACAATTAACTTGATTGTGATAACTTGCACTTATTATTCATACAATTAACTTGATTGTGATAACTTGTATTTATTATTCATATAATTAACTTGATTTTTTTTGCTTGGATGCTACAAGTGTTTTTTTTTGTATTATTCAGTATGCTTTGTTGAAAATTCTTTTTTGTTAATGTTTTTATGTTTGTTTAACGTGTATTGGTGCTAAATGTGTTTGTCTATGTTTATAAACTGTTTATTGTCAAATTTTATATTATGTTAACGAGTTTGTATTGTCGGAAACTGCAAACAAGGGCTTTAAATTAGAGAACTACTTTATTTCAACTGTAACGTAAAAGGGCATATTGCTATGAACTGCTCTCAAAGAGTGAAAATATAGACATTACATAAGAGACTGTAATGAAGCAGTAGCTGATATTGAACCAAGATTATATCTTAGAAGGAAAATACTCGATGTGTCTAAATAGAAATAAGAAGTGTGTTATTTAAATAAACTAGAGCACGAGGTTTAGTGGTATGAATCCTTGCGGTATGTTGATTGATGCTAGATGTGATGCTAGGTCTGCTACAATTGTTCGATCCAATCTGTTAATAAAAGTTGAAAAATTGACTCCATGAATAAATAAGGAAGACAAACTGGTGAAAACAACATGTAGACATTACAATAATAGAAAATTTGTAAATAATCTTCATAATGGAAGCTTGTTTACACAGCATGACGTGTGAGTAATTGACCTCGGGAAAAACTGTTTACATGGAGCTGACTTCTGTGGAAGAAGGATGTGAAATGGGAATATATTAAAATAGTTTAATAGTCTACAACCAAGAAATTCCCATGAAAACTTAAAATTTACAATATTTGGAGTAGGCATTTGTATGTAATATTTATGGCTAATCTACCAAGACTATCTGCTGCTGCCTCTACTTTTGAATTATTGGCTTGAGGAAAGGCAGTCCTACCATATCACTAACTTGTGTCCTTCATGATAACCAAAACAGACCACCTAAAGTGTAACAACATTGTCCATAAAAACTGGTGGCCTAAACCAAAATCCAAACCACATGGTACCCTATTAAGGGAACATCAACAGGGTAACAGTATACTATTAAGGGAACATCAACAGGATAACAGTATACTATTAAGGGAACATCAACAGAGTAACATTGTACTGTTAAGGGTACATCAACAGGGTAACAGTGTACTGTTAAGGGAACCTCAACAGGGTAACAGTGCACTGTTAAGGGAACATCAACAGGGTAACAGTATACTGTTAAGGGAACATCAACAGGGTAACAGTGTACTGTTAAGGGTACATCAACAGGGTAACAGTATACTGTTAAGGGAACATCAACAGGGTAACAGTGTACTGTTAAGTGAACATCAACAGGGTAACAGTGTACTATTAAGGGAACATAAACAGGGTAACAGTGTACTATTAAGGGAACATAAACAGGGTAACAGTGTACTGTTAAGGGAACATCAACAGGGTAACAGTATACTGTTAAGGGAACATCAACAGGGTAACAGTGTACTGTTAAGTGAACATCAACAGGGTAACAGTGTACTACTAAGGGAACATAAACAGGGTAACAGTGTACTATTAAGGAAACATCAACAGGGTAACAGTATACTGTTAAGGGAACATCAACAGGGTAACAGTGTACTGTTAAGGGAACATCAACAGGGTAACAGTGTACTGTTAAGTGAACATCAACAGGGTAACAGTGTACTACTAAGGGAACATAAACAGGGTAACAGTGTACTATTAAGGAAACATCAACAGGGTAACAGTATACTGTTAAGGGAACATCAACAGGGTAACAGTATACTGTTAAGGGAACATCAACAGGGTAACAATGTACTGTTAAGGGAACATCAACAGGGTAACAGTATACTGTTAAGGGAACATCAACAGGGTAACAGTGTACTGTTAAGTGAACATCAACAGGGTAACAGTGTACTACTAAGGGAACATAAACAGGGTAACAGTGTACTATTAAGGAAACATCAACAGGGTAACAGTATACTGTTAAGGGAACATCAACAGGGTAACAGTATACTGTTAAGGGAACATCAACAGGGTAACAGTATACTGTTAAGGGAACATCAACAGGGTAACAGTCTACTGCTTGACTTCAGTGAATACCTCACAAAAACTTCAATATACCAGAGAGCCCAAACTTCTTGTACAAATCACTTCCAAACTAATGGTCTCCTCCAGCCAAAGACCAAAAAATAATTTTTCCAATGACAAGTCAACAAGTATGATAAAGGAAAAGAGCTCTTCCTATCTTTGTATCATAAACCACAAAAAGAAAAACTAAATATTTGAACACAAGAAAGTTTAGACACTATATACCAGTAAATAAAATTTGATCAAAATTAGGATTTTATTTTCTGTTTCGTGTTGTTCAATATTTAGTCAATGAGTGTTAAAGTATGATTATTATTAACGCTCTCAGATGTTAAAAGAAAAAGAGAAAAGTTTTATTTCCATCCAAGTAATATAAATTAATTCTACTGTTTTGTTTGTGAACTTGGTATCTCAGAGAACTCGATAGGTTATAAATAGAGCAGTTATGAACTATGTTTTAAAATATTAGCCCTTTTACTACTAATTTGCATTGGAGAGTATGGTCCGCCTCCGGCAGTAAAATGAAGAGTATGGTCCGTTTCCAGCAGTAGAATGTGAAGAGTATGGTCCACCTCCAGCAGTAGAATGTGAAGAGTATGGTCCGCCTCCGGCAGTAGAATGTGAAGAGTATGGTCCGCCTCCGGCAGTAGAATGTGAAGAGTATGGTCCGCCTCCGGCAGTAGAATGTGAAAAGTATGGTCCGCTTCCGGCAGTAGAATGTGAAGAGTATGGTCCACCTCCAGCAGTAGAATGTGAAGAGTATGGTCCGCCTCCGGCAGTAGAATGTGAAAAGTATGGTCCGCTTCCGGCAGTAGAATGTGAAAAGTATGGTCCGCTTCCGGCAGTAGAATGTGAAGAGTATGGTCCGCCTCCGGCAGTAGAATGTGAAGAGTATGGTCCGCCTCCGGCAGTAGAATGTGAAAAGTATGGTCCGCTTCCGGCAGTAGAATGTGAAGAGTATGGTCCCCTTCCGGCAGTAGAATGTGAAGAGTATGGTCCGCCTCCAGCAGTAGAATGTGAAGAGTATGGTCCGCCTCCAGCAGTAGAATGTGAAGAGTATGGTCCGCCTCCGGCAGTAGAATGTGAAGAGTATGGTCCGATTCCGGCAGTAGAATGTGAAGAGTATGGTCCACCTCCAGCAGTAGAATGTGAAAAGTATGGTCCGCTTCCGGCAGTAGAATATGAAGAGTATGGTCCGCCTCCGGCAGTAGAATGTGAAGAGTATGGTCCGCCTCCGGCAGTAGAATGTGAAAAGTATGGTCCGCTTCCGGCAGTAGAATGTGAAGAGTATGGTCCCCTTCCGGCAGTAGAATGTGAAGAGTATGGTTCGCTTCCGGCAGTATAATGTGAAGAGTATGGTCCGCCTCCAGCAGTAGAATGTGAAGAGTATGGTCCACCCCCGGCAGTAGAATGTGAAGAGTATGGTCCGCCTCCGGCAGTAGAATGTGAAGAGTATGGTCCGTTTCCGGCAGTAGAATGTGAAGAGTATGGTCCGCCTCCAGCAGTAGAATGTGAAGAGTATGGTCCGATTCCGGCAGTAGAATGTGAAGAGTATGGTCCGTTTCCGGCAGTATAATGTGAAGAGTATGGTCCGCCTCCAGCAGTAGAATGTGAAGAGTATGGTCCGCTTCCGGCAGTAGAATGTGAAAAGTATGGTCCGCCTCCGGCAATAGAATGTGAAGAGTATGGTCCGCTTCCGGCAGTAGGATGTGAAAAGTATGGTCCGCCTCCGGCAGTAGAATGTGAAGAGTATGGTCCGCCTCCGGCAGTAGAATATGAAGAGTATGGTCCGCCTCCGGCAGTAGAATGTGAAGAGTATGGTCCGCTTCCGGCAGTAGAATGTGAAAAGTATGGTCCGCCTCCGGCAGTAGAATGTGAAGAGTATGGTCCGCTTCCGGCAGTAGAATATGAAGAGTATGGTCCGCTTCCGGCAGTAGAATGTGAAGAGTGTGGTTTGCCTCCAGCAGTAGAATGTGAAGGTGTTGTATGCGGTGTATGACTTACAAAAATTTCACGTGTATTTACTGCAGCCATACTCAATGGATTGACTTAATATATTATATATTGCTCACTAGTTAACATGTATGACAGCAAAACATTTCCTGGGTTTTAACGTGATGTATACGTGACGTTTAGAGTTTTCTAGAGACTTGAGGGAATATTAAATTTATATTATAGTCCTTTTGTTGGATGATTATTTTAAATTATCTAGTGAAAATAGCTTAATGTTCAGTCCGTATAAGGTTAATAATTCACTTTACTTTCTTCTTAACATTTATTTACAGACTTTAACATTTGTATACTGGCATTAATTGTGTAGGCTTACGTTAAAAATGACGCTAATTAATGTAAAACAAAGTAACTTATTTGTTCAAAATAATCATCATGGCTAACGAACTGACTGATTTACTTTCTATTTTGAAAACAAAATACTGTATACTTTCTTGCAGCTTCTACTCGCTAACTAATTTATCGATACGTCACCAAATATCATAATTATAATCTACAATCAAATGTGTTAGAAAAACAAACAAACTTGACATCAAGTATTAGTACTTTCTTTATAGCCTACTTAACATCAAAATTTATTATTTGAAGCTCCCTCTAACTAACTAATTAATAAATTACAGTGTTATACATACAGCTTATAACACTGCCCGCTTCTTGGACTGAAAGGCTTCTGAACAATCCTAATATAATAAATAAAACATTACAGTTAATGCTAGTTTGCCCATTTAGAATCTTTTTACTGGTTTATCTCTACGAAGGCCTACGGTATACAAATGGAAAATTATCTTATGACTGGCTGAACTGTCACAAGAGGAGCTCTTCCCTTTAATATGATTGGATTAATCCACAGACAGCTCAACCTTGATTATTCTCTGGACACATTCTCAACAGGATCTCTGGTCTTCTGAACATTTTTAAATTCCACTGATAAGCTCTTCTCTGGAGTTATCCAGTTGCTAATTCACTCTTCTTTTCTCATTTTAGATAGATGCAATTCTTTTTGACTGAATGTCACCTCATATGCTCAACAAACTCCTGCTTTCGTTATGTCTTATTAGCTCTATGTTGTTCCTTTGTTGGACCCTATTTCCTTATCTTGAAAGCAGAAGCTGATTCTTAAAGATTCCACTGCAATTGCCAGATTGTTTATAATTATAGCATTTACCACATTCTAGCATCCTTTAAAGAGTTATTATTTCATATAGGCTTCTATCTGTTATTCCTTGAAATATGTCTCTTTAAGTTACACTTGAAACATCTACGATTTTTTTATTTATTTCCTCTATCACATTTACCTAGCCATCTGAGAAATAATTTCAGTTATTCCAGACTATTGTTAGTGAGGAATGTCAGTGTTTCAATAGCGTATGATGTGATATCCGGATGATTTCTATATCTCACTCTTTTTTTAGTTTATATAAAACTTTAATTAATTCTCATTGCAACATCAATTGCAGATCTTCCTTTAAAAATGTACACTTACTTTTCCTCACTCTGATTTTCATATCTTCACTTGGTAAAGAGTCCATCATTTCACTAAGAGTATTTGAATTAGGTAACTGTAATAGTCTTTCGAAGTTTTCCACAAATTCTAATAAAAATATTTTTTCTTCCGTACTATATTGTGGTATTTCACTCTGGATAGCTCTTTCTGGTGTGACCCTGTGAGGCAATTAGATAAAGTGGACATTATGGCTTGATAGTTGTTATTACTCTCAGCTGGAAAGTAATTTAACATTTTCAAAGCTGATCTCTTTTTTTTTATGGACAACAAAATAGATGGCACGTGGTTCATTCTTCTACTCGTTCATTCAGAAACCATTTCAGTCTGAGCCTTGCATCACTTCCAATATACTTTCCTGTTATAAAAAAATTTTTCTCGATTGGCCAATGTTGAACTGATCAACAAAATTCTAAAACTGGATTTAATAGTGCCATGGCTTGGACAGTTCAGAAAGGCCTCTCATTGTAGATTGTATAGTAGTAATGGGGGTAGAAAAATAATTTCATAGTAGATAATAATTTAGATTGAAACTTCTGAGCAGATGCATAAAGAGGTGTATGTGTGGTTTGACCTTTGTAATTAATAATTGGTTTTTCATATGTTTTATTCTATTACTAATGGGTTTTTTCCCTATTTCACTGATGTCTTTCCTCACTTTACCAATTTTGGCATTACAACATCTTTACTTTAGTTCAATCTTATTATTTTAATATTTCTATGCATCTTCAATAGTTTCGTCCATCTTGTCTCAACCAGATTTATTTTTAGTTTAAATTTTTGTCTTAAATAGTATGTCTTTTTCTTGTAAATCTTCTGTTAAATTTCTGTCTCTTACTTCATAACCTTCTTTTAAATTTCTGTGAAATTCAGTTGTTGTTTTTTTATCTCTCCGCGTGAGACAGTATGAATCTTCGGATTTACAACGCGACGGTTTCGGTTTCCTTTAGGGAGCACAGCAGATATTTCTATGTGGCTGTTCATTTGTTCCATTTTGATAACAATAAATTATCTTCTGTTTTTTTCTAGCTAACAAACAAATCCCAATGTCTATATAAGTATACTAGTACTGTCTGTTTTATTTTATGCAAGTACTTTGCAGGATGTTAATGGATCTTCACCACAACTGTTGATAAATCTCACCAAACTTGTCGTGAAGGTTTAATGGGTTCATGGAGATACACATGGAAACATGCGATTTCACATTTTATGTTTTGTAGTGTTTATGGGCGTATTTTGCGTTTTTTAAAAGAACATATAAGGGAAGGAACTTTTTATGTTGTAAAATAACCTTTCATTAATCACGAATTTGCATAGCTTCCATCCAGGGTACGGGTACTCCAGCTGGTTAGTTATATTAATATTTAGCTAATAAAAATGTAAAAGCACCAAATTGTTGTCGAGTTGCGACTCAGTTACTGAGTCTGTTATAGTGTTGTCGGTTAGTAAGTTAACGAGTATTTTAGTTAGACAATATTTAAGTTTGAGTATGCTTATTTCTATTTGTGAGTTACTTCTATCACCCGAAGCGTATTTAAAGCTAGTGGCAGAAGAAAAAATCGGTTTCATTTTTATTAAGTAGAGTTGACTTTACACGATTTTTAAAAATCCATTAGAACAGTACATCATGAGTAAATTGAGATTTTGATATTTTGCAATACTTGTATTGAATATTTATTTACATATTTTTTTAGAGAATGGAAATATTATACTTTACGAGTGTTATACGTTTCTACCTTGACAACTGCAATATCTGATCTCTGATCATGCGCAATGTAATGGGAATTACACAATTTTGTGATAAAGTGGTTTTGTTTTGAAATCTATTCATTTAGAGATCAGAAAAAGGAAATATTTGAATAACAGGTAAAAGTTAACATTAACATTATGGTATATTTCCTGTCTGTGTTTTGAGTAGTGAAAAGCAGTGACTATATTTGTTGTAGTGTAGATAAATTTAACTGCAGTGAAACGTTTCGTCGCTTTTGCATAAGCTGTAAGAGTTGGGTTTAAGCTAGAGTATTTAGGCTTATATCAAGTACAATTGTTGAAGTTTGAACTAGTTTAATGGTCTCTTTTGTAGGTGTTTAGGTTTTATGTCAAAGATACTTCCATCTCCCAAAGTCACTAATAACTTATGTCTGACATTATGCGCATTGTAAAAATTCCGTCGAAAAGTTTTGGTTTAGTTTTGTCTTCCAATTTCAAGTTAAGATTAGTTCAACGTAATTTTGAAAAGTTTTGTTTTACTTTTAGATGAAAATACATTTTATTATTTATAATTGAAGTTTTGTGTCTCAGTCGCATGTAACTATGGAACTCGTACAATCAGTTTGTAATTCGATTTGCATATGTTCAATCTTGAAAAGTCTATCATAATAATTAATATCTAAACATTTACCTTTGCAGCTTGGTAGAAATTCTAATTTTCATATTCGTTTTTTTTATTTTATCCTGCAAAATGTTAACAATATCTTATTTTTTTCAGACATCATCAGCATATAGTATTTCAAGCAGTTTTATATATATATATATATATATATATATGATTTTATAACTTTATAGCATGGTACTCAGTTAATGGGTTTAGTGTTAATTTGCATATGGCTTATAAGTGTTTAACATGTACTTCACTAGGCAAATATAACAGTTGTAAATAAGTTCACATTGTTACCTAATAAGTATTTATTAAACTATTTCATTAGAGTTGTGTATATTTTCAAATGCCACATTATCTTGGACATATCAAATTCTATTGGTCAAATACTCATGCTATCTAGTTTGTATTTATGATTTATTATACCAGAATTACTGTTTTAGTAATCTGACAGTATCAGCCACCAAATATTGAATTGTCATTTGATATTTCTTAATAAACACTGCTGTTATTTTACATCTAAGAATGTTTATTTTGTATGCACATAAGTGATAATTTAAACAGAATAATTACTTAATTTGTTTGCTTCAATTTGAAGTTTAGACATTTTAAATTAATGTTCGATTTTTTTTTTTCTTGTGTAATATTAGTATTTGGCAATATATGTAAGTTTGTGAAATGAATTTATCAATGTAGTAATAACATTTTGTAAAACATTTTCATTTATCAAATTCAATAATCTTTTCCAGTACATTTGTTTTCCACCACTTCTGATTTAAATATATTTACATATTTTATTACAGAAATATTTTGTGTAACTCCATGCTAATGTAATGTTTATTCAATGGATTGCTGTGCATGTGTTGCTTTAGGACAGTAAATGGTCTTTTACTGAGGAACTATCCAAAATGCGGTTGGTCACTGGTCAAAAATAAATGTGTTGTGTTGTATTGTTACTTTACTCTAGCTGAAAGAGATTTATAGGATTCCAAGAACTGGTTTTGTTGTATGCACCTCTAGCCATTCTGCTTTATTATATAATTTTATGAACTAATTATTTGTATCATTTGATCAGTTAGTTTTTCTCTGATTTTTTGTTCATGTGTTTCTACACAATGTGTTTGTTATTTCAGGTTTTGTGAAAAGTTACTTGTGAAGACAAGTACATACACTGTAGAAACAACCTGTGAAATGTAAAACCTGTAATATCACTGCATTCTCCTATAAATTGTATTTTTTGGTTTTATATTTAATGATAAGTAATGAATGACATGTTAACTTGTTCTCTGCCATCCTTTTCCACATACAACTTTCATTCCTTGCATGTTATAAAATTATATTTTGTATTAAGTAACCCGACTTCAAGCTATTATAATCTTAAAATATGAAACTGAAACATCTTCACATAAAAGGTAAATAATTTATATACTGTAATTCTAAGGATTTTCAAAAACAAACAATTAATGTCTTGTTAAATTTTTCTGGTTTTTACTTGTAATTTAGTCTTTAAACTCAACTGTGGTGAATTATTGTGGAATTGGCTAGCTTCTGAGACCTTGCATTTGTTTCATAGAATGGTAGGTACAGATATCCTAAAGTCATGCCTTCATTTTATAACCCTGCATGTCATGGAAATTACTGCAGTATACTTAGAAGTAAAAGTTTTTCTCCAAGTGCAATATGTTGACTTTTAACCTGTTTCTCTAGACTTGCCAGAAGAACAATGATTGGATTCTATGGAGTAATGTAGGTTTAAAGAAAAATGAAATATTTATCAATAAAAAATTTTTTATTAATACAATATCAATATAACCTTTCTCACCTATAGCCTACTTAAAGAATTATAATGTAATTCAAACCAGTAGTACATACCATACCTGTAGATGAATCATTTCAAAACTTTGTGGGTGATTTTTAAAGATACAAGTTTTTACCCATGCTTCTCAAGTTTAACTTGTTACTTGTACCATTCACATTTTTTATTTCAAATTTTTATCAGGCATATCAAAAGAATACTGTCTGTGTCTCTTATAATAACAGCTAGACAATAGGAATATTGTTCAAACCCCTAATGTCAGCCAAACAAGTATAATAAATTATGAATTCTAATATATTTTGCTTCCTCTTGCATTAGTTTTTTTCATTTGGTGCTGCCCTCTATATGCACAACGTTTACTCACTCCCCATTATCCTTGAAATTCTCAGCTACCCCATGTACATGGTTACATTGTTGTAGCATGCAAATAATCATATGACAACCCTCCACTGTTGTAGCTGGCTCTCTCTACTGTAGAATCCAACCTTCACTTTGATGTTAGGTAAAAAGAAAGCACCAGAAGGGTAGGAAGTATGATCAAAGTTAAGTGTTTATCAGAAATATATTTTTAGTGTGAGAAAATGTTAACTTCCAATCCAGTATACAACTTCCTCTCCCATAATGGCAAGAATGTGTGATTAAATAACTTTAAAACTTAGTGATCCTATCTGGCATTCTGTGAAACAATGTGTTTATGAGATAACTTCAGTGTTAATTATATATATAAATTTAATACCATATATTAAATGCCCAACCAACTCCTGAATTCTAGCTCACACTAGTATTCAAGAGTAAATGTCCTACCACCTTATCAGCTACTAAATCTTCAAACTTGTTTGATTCTCTAGCTGGATCATTACACTGCACCTCTGAATTTTTCATATGACTGAAACTGGAGGTTAAGATGTGTATTTTAAATAATAAATTCACAATGTGTCTGGCTTAATAGTAAGGAAGAAGCTAAATAAATTGCCCTTTATGTAGTAAACCATTTATGGAGTCAATTACATGTGGTCACAGTTATAACTTTGAACATTTTTCTTTTTTTCTGATGATGCACAAAGTAATAATAAATTGTCAGTGGGATTCTGATGTACAATATTAATCTGTTTTCACAATCTTGAAATAATAATTTGTAATATTTCATTATTGTAACAGTTCTTGATATGGTATTGATTAAATACTTGTTGGATAGATGTAAATACTCGGTGACTATGTTCGTTTTGGTTCACTGAGTGGAACTGTGGTCACAGTTATCCAGATGCATTTCTGTTTCTTGTCTTAACATCCTTAATTATCCAACCTGTGCTGTAACCTATTGTAGGTACTTCTGTTTCTCCCTGTTTCCTTTATATATACTTGTATAATGTTTGTTTCAGAAGCAATCCCGTATGTTAAACATGAGGTTGAAACCACCACAAGTACCTGAAAATCCAACTAATTTTCGATGCTGTTTCTGTTGTCACGTACGTACTGGAACCATTGTCCTTGGCATATGGCATTTAGTAAGTATCATTTATGTTATACTGTAAGTATGGACACATTAAAATATACTTTCTAACGTGTACAGTGGTATAATCTTTGTTGGACTTTTATAGTAAATGAAAAAAAACCTAGTACTATTTAAAATCCACCAACAACTCTTTTATCCTATGAATCCATTGTATTCAAAGGTGTATATTTTTGCAATGTGCAAAATAAAGGGACTTTTTCTTTATCTCTAGAGATCTGGAAACTTGACCTACTAATGTAATTAGTGACATTAGCCTAGGTACAGCTTTTTAGTTAGAGGCTTGTTTTAATCAAATTTTAATATTGTTTAGGACACCTGGGCCTCTTAAACATAGACTTGTTTCAGAATCAAATTTTCATTGTTTAAGAATTAGAATTTTGGTGAGAAAGAAATGTTTTGTGGTTTAGATGTCTGACATGACTATATATGTTTGGTTTTGAAAGAAACATTTGGAAACATACTATATATGATTTTTTTTCTAAATATTAGCTTAAATAAGAACAATTATTTTAACCTTTTAAAGTGTTCATTTTTAGCTGTTTTTAGTTTTATGTGAATCATGTTTCTAAAAATAGCTGTATAACATTTGAAGTTGCGTATAACCTGACTGAGCTAATCATATACAAAATATATTAATGTTTTATTTCTGACTAACTTGGGCTACTTTAGAACTGTGGTTCATACTTTTTCTGTGTTCTTTGCCAAGTTATATGTCATTTCTCTTGCCCTGGATCCCATAGGAGCTAAGCAGTACACAGACTGAACTATTTGAACCAACTCTCTTAGCTTTATACTAGTCCTGTTCTCATCAATATTTATAAACAACTCGCTCATTTTGTTTTCTCTTTTTCTATTGTTATCCAGTTTTTCTGGATACCTGGCCATGTCACTATTTGCAGAAACAAGCTTGTTGACACTGTGGCTAAGTCTGTCTGCTCTTGTGCTATCACAGCCACGTTTATCCCATGTAGAGTGCTGTCCAGCATTGATGGCCTCGCTTTGCACCAGTTGGCAGTTGATTTGGAGTGAGCAATATTATAAGGTTTTTAGGTCAAACCTTCTGTTGTTCTTTAGTCATCTTCTTTCCATATGGATCAGGAGGAGGATGTTATCCTAACTAGATTACATATTGGTCACATTACTTAATTGTTTTATCTGGAACTGATGTGTTGTGACCTTTGTGCTACTCAAGCCACTATCATTCACAGTTTACACTGTCATTGTGATAATAAGCAACATTTAAACATGTCTTTTCTGCATGTTTTTTCCTGTTGTTGGTAGTGGTGACACTACCCAACTTCCATATGATTTTAACTTTAAGCTGACCATTGGCCATCTTAACTTTATTTGGATCTTTCATCCAACTTTTGAATGTTGTCTTGTTTCAATTTTTATTGTTTTTACACTTTATAATAATTTTTACTTTTATATTTTTCTACTTGTTTGGTACAGATAGCAAAGTTGCTTTGTGATAATAAAAGCCAACCGTTGTTGTCCTTTCAGTATCTCCTACATGTAAAGATAGTGAAAACTTTGTTACAGTCTTATATTATGGTATAACATTTGAAAGATAGTGAAAACTTTGTTACAGTCTTATATTATGGTATAACATTTGAAAGATAGTGAAAACTTTGTTACAGTCTTATATTATGGTATAACATTTGAAAGATAGTGAAAACTTTGTTACAGTCTTATATTATGGTATAACATTTGAAAGATAGTGAAAACTTTGTTACAGTCTTATATTATGGTATAACATTTGAAAGATAGTGAAAACTTTGTTACAGTCTTATATTATGGTATAACATTTGAAAGATAGTGAAAACTTTGTTACAGTGTTATACAACTTTTAAAATGTTAACTGTTGTTTTACATATCGATGTAAAAATGAAATATTACTGTAGCTGTTGTGGAAAAGTTAAACTTTATTGCTTATTAACACTGTAATATCTGTTTTATCCCAATAGATTATCTAGTTTTTTTCTTATTGATTCTCAAATCATTTTAAAACTTAAGATAAAGGCATAGCTATCAAAAAATTTATTTTACAAAACACAGATGTAATTTTTATGTCTTGAACTCTAAATTTAGGCAACATATAAAAAATACCTAAAAATAGTAATGTTTTTACTATAGCTAAGTACATACGTGTTAGTGAATGAAATCCTGAGTAACTGTCCCAAACACAATGTCATAAACAACTTTGTAAATAAATATGTTAAACAATACTTTATGAGTGTAGAAATGTGTCTATGGTATTGGTGCAGCTGGTAACTGACAAGTAAATAAATATTGTTTCTGATGTTAACAGCTCAGTTGAGTAACTTGTAAGTAAATTGGTCAGTTCTGTAAAAGTAAATACTGAATTTTTGTACCTGAAACCTGAAGACAGGACCTCCTATGGTTTTCCATGTTTTTTTGTTGCTAATTTATAAATGTTCTTGGGACATAAATTTTAAGGTCATTTTTTGTGTTAATTTGAGCTGCGTTTTAGTAATTGTATCTCAGACATATTTTAGAACCACCATGAAACAAAATGAAGCTTTTTTTTGTGTCTTCAAGCTGTGAAGAGCTTTACCCTTAAACAACCCCAAAAAAACATATTTTTTTATGAAACTTGCATCTTGGCAATGTATAGATATTTTGACTTTTAGACATTTTTCTAATTTTTGAAGAGACCTTAACTTTATGGTACTGTGTCAAGTGGTTTCATAATTTGCTAGTTAAACACATCTTTGAAAACAGCTATGTAAAACAAGTGTAAATACATGTGTATAAAGTAAAAACTGATGTCACAACAGCCTAGATATCTAAGTTCAAGTTAACATTGTTTTTATACTTTAATGTTTCTTTAATTTCTAAATTGTAGACGTACTCGTGTATTAAATTATATCTGTTTGAAAGCAACAGAAATTGTCTTTGATAAGAAGATATCGGAGAACTTGAGATAATGTAATCCTGTACAGTTTATAGGTAGGTTTATTGGGTAACAAAGCATTTTTTAAATGTTTTAACATAGTAAAAAATGTACAATGTGTACAATGTAGAAGGTTGTATCATTGTTACAATTGATTAGCTCTCCTAGACACAGAAAGGTGTACACAATACAAAGTAAGTTACTTAAGTTATGGTATCTTGTTAACATAAAGCTCTGTTTAAAATTAAGAGTTTTTAATTGATATACTGTGATTTATTTTGTTAACATGATTTTTTTGTTTAAATCAAAAAAGCTTAGTTGTTCAAGTTGTCTAGTATGGTAGAAAGATTGCAAAAATTTGTACTGTTATTGAATATCTTTTTGTTTAAACATGTATAACTAAATTGTCTAACTGGCTATTTAATTATTTCCAATTGTAATCATAATATGCTTTAGATAAAAATTATTAACCATATTGATGGTTGTGAAACATGGTTTTATTATATAGTTAACAAACTTGTCATCAGAATGTTTTAAATAAGCTATCAGTTTGCCCTGCTGAGTCACTTGCTGTGTTGGCACTCCTACATCTTATTTGTAGATGTTTTTATTTCTTTAGAGGGGATTTGAGATTTTGCACCCAGTTAGAAACACCTATTATAGTTAGTGACAAGCCCACAATATAAACTTTCAATGTCTTCTTACTTTGAGATATAACTGTATTTGTTCAACCCGCATTAACATGTACCTCCCATATTTTCAATCTTTGAAAAATCTTCTATAACCATTTCTAACGTTTGCTGTTTGATAGTTTTGGGATTATTAAATATGAATAGTTGATTTTTAGCTTTGTTTTACTGGCCAAAGTTCCTCAGGAGAGTTGATGTGTTTAGGCTAAATATGTTGTTCTGATTGGCAGTATAATTTTTTAATCTTATATGTAAGTTGTGTCACATAAATTGAAGTATTTTGGGGATGTTTTTCTTCTTGATGAACAAGTGGGCTGTCCTGGTATGTTTTTCTTTGCTCTCACTGGGTAGTTTATTTTCACAACAGTTAGGCATGGCTCAAACAACTCTACAACAATCAAATTTGATAAAAGCAGAGTGAAACTGTTAGCAGCTGTTTGGGATAGACAACTGTGACTGTTTTAGTCTATATTCAATCTAGAGAAAAGTTGTTTTGTTTTTGTTTTGTGCTTTTCATCTTTTGTTACTATAGTTACTATAGTACAGAGAAAGACAAAACATTTTAATATTTGTTTAGGAAATTCTACAGGTTATGCAAATGAAATAATAAAAGTAGAGGATGAAAATACGTGTTTTTTTATTGTCAGCATGAAAATCACCTTTCAGTTAGTAAAAACTTTAAGTTCATAAACAAAACAAGTCTGTGGTGTTTATTAAAAGCTTACTAAACTTTGGGAAGGTGTACATAGTTATAATAAGTACAGTTTTGTGGTTACAGTTTTTACACGATGAAACAAATGACTATCTTTAGGTGTACAGTTAATAAGTCTGTTAGTTAATCATTTAATAAACATCACTGATTGCTAGTTATGTTTCAGAAATCAGTGTAATAATAGCCACACTTTTTTTAATAGTGAAACTGGCTTTCCAAATCTGAGCTCTGACACTTGTATCTCAAAGTCCTTTGGACATTACTGATGTATACTGCTATCTTTCAAAGAACTGGTGTTTCAGTTGTGATGGGTAATACGTGTTTATATACTCTTCAAAACAAGAAATGCAAAAGGGATATTTTTTTTATTTTAAAGAGAAATGTGTAATAACGTTACAAGCTCAGAGTATGTGATGTTACACGTGTTAAGGCACTGATTGTCACACCATAATGACAATAAAAGTTGTGCACTTTGAAAACGGAGGAAAACATCAGAGTTTTCGCTAAAACGCATGCGTGTTCAATAAATTTGTTTGAGAGATCTGCATGTTCTGCAAGTGCAACATGCAAACTCCCTATAAAAGTGACGGGTTCTCGGTTTCCATAGCTCAATGTTAAGCCACTGACATGCAATACAGTTACACCAAGACTGACTGAAGTACAACGCAACAATGCCATTGGTCGCTTGGAAGCAGGCAAATCTCGATCAGATGTTGCCAGAGCTGTGAATGTTCACCCAAGCACCATCACAAGGCTATGGAATCGTCACCAACAACATGAATCAACTCGTGACCGTCCACAATTTGGCAGACCTTGTGTGACCACGCCCGCACAAGATCGCAACATCCGGTTTCGTCACCTTCAGGATAGGACCACCACTGCAACGTCTACTGCCTCAACCATACCAGGGCTGCATAGGGTTTCCGATCAGACCGTACGCAACCGTCGACGAGATTCTTAGGCCCCATGTGCAACCCATCATGGTGAACGTCAACGACGTTTTTCAACATGACATTGCCCGACTCACCACTGTCTTCTTGAGACACCACAACACCAACGTTCCTTCCTGGCCCTCCAGATGACCAGATTTAAACCCCATCAAACATCTTTGGGATGAGTTGGACCGACGTCTGCAACGGCAACAACCTCAGACTCTACCTCAGCTTGCAGCAGCTTTGCAGGCTGAGTGGACAGCCATTCCACAGGATGTGATTCATCATCTCATCACTTCCATGGGCAGGAGATGCCAAGCAGTTATTGATGCTCACGGGGGGCATACTCGTTATTGACGTTGAGTGACGTTAAACTTCACCTAGTGAGCGTGGACTTCGCCTTTGCAGACTTTGGATGTTCAGCAGTGAATGTGAAAAGTTTCACACATGTCATACAGAACTACCTGGAATAAACTTGTTAACAATTTGTCTCATATTTTGGCTTTTGCGTTTCTTTTTTTGAAGAGTATATTTTAGATTTATATTTGCATATAAAATTTATTATTCTAATTGTGGCAAGAAGTTGAACTGGCTTAGGTCTACAATAGTGCAGCTTAAATTGTAAAATGGTAACAGATTATTTTATATAAAGGTTCTAAATTGTATGTCATTAGTAAGCACAAGTAAAAATAAATTGTAATAATTAATAAAGTGCTACATTTGTTTAAAAATATCAGCCTATACATTGGTCAGTCTTTACATTGGTCAATTAAATGATTCTTAAATCAACTTCTAAGTATAAACACAATTTTAGTGGAACCTTAACTGATATAAATTTCATATTTCTCAATTTAAATTTCCATTGCATACAGTTAGTGAAAATATATGTTCCTGTTTAGAACAAACGTATTGCTGTATTTTCCCGAGATATATTAACATACACTTTGTTTAGTGTACTTTTCTTTTGTAGATGCTACATTTCTTAGCATTTGCTGTGCTGGTCAGTGTGGCTTTTCATCCAAACCTGATTTGCAGTAGATTTGACCAGTGGAATGAGTTCAGTATTGATAAGGAGACAAATGTGACAACAAACACTGAAGTCCCACTTCTATATGACTCTGATTCTACTGCCCAGCTTCCTGAACTTCCAGATTTCAGTGCTGGGCCAGCTACTGAATTTTTTAAAGTCAAACGTTGGGATCCACGTAAGTTCTAGGATTGTTTTGTATTTGTACTTACCTGTAACCTATTTAATATATAATTAGAATACTCTGTAGTATTGTTTCTATATTAGAAATATATTACCTACTCAACTATCTTAGCAACTCATGGAGCTTGTAATTCTGGGAGCTAGGTATTATATTGAATGTCTACAGATTGTTCGTGTGGTTTATACATGTTGAACAGAGGCACATGCTAAGTTAGATTTACCTTAGGATATCATAACCAGTTGTAACTTTTTCCTGATAGTTCTTAAGATCAAATTATTTGGTTTTGTAATATACAGACACTGTATTGAACAGAACTGTTACTCAACAGGTGTAATCTTTCAACGTGTCTAATTATAGGATTTAATTATCTTAAAACATGCAGGTGTGTGGGCTTAAACAGTTTATGGGAATCATTTGTCTAATGTTTCTAGTGTTATGAATCTATATAACTGTACTGTCTGATGTACATCCATGTGACTACTTTGTGAGGTGCAGATGGATCTTAACTCAGATTGATATGGAGGTTCATTAGATCCATGTAGGAGCACTTATAAATTTTCAGTTTTGCAGTTTTTATGGGATTTCTGTGTTTTACCACTACTACTTTTTGTCCCCCATTGGTTAATCTTCACCAAATTCAACAATTTGTTAGGGCAATGGGATATACTTTTACATTTTAAGTGTTATGTTTTATAGTTGTTCTGGCTAATTTTGCATCATTTTTACAATTACATGCAAGGGAAGCAACTTTTCATGATAACCTCTCATTAATCATGAATTTGCATAACTTCCATCCAGGAAATGGGTACTCCAACTGGTATTAAATAAAAGTAATGTAAGGACTTGGGTGAGTGTTGTTCCATAAGGTGCAATTAGAATGATTTGGATAAAACTAATTAAAATAAATTTTTCTATCATAATGAACCTTTCCTAGTTTTGTTTTTTGGGGCATTTCAAGCAGATGTTGTTTGTTGTGGTATGATGAAATTAGACTTGGAAATTCTGTTATAACACAGTTTGTATTGCCTGTTATGTCCCACTGGACAAGGTTTTCAGTTAGATGTGTCAACTCTTATAAGTAGTTTAATTTATCATAGCATTGTGCTTGCAAGAAGTTTTGATATGGTCATTTAAAGCTACTAATAATAACATTACTTTTTGTCGTTATTTTAGATTTAATATCAAATTGTGTTTAACTTGTTACAGAGGAAATATTTGTTGCTCTGGCTGTTACGTTCTGCACTGGTATTATAACCTTCCTCCTTGTGTATGGAGCAGTGAGGGTAAGTTCTGTTTATAGTGCTTATTAGTTTTTATCCTGTTGATATGACACTGTGAGTTCATTCTTGTGTTTGTGTTGCAGATTTCCGTACTTTGTATCTGACTTTTAACCCCTTCTCCTTGTGGTTAAATCATATTTGGAAAAGTTGGGTTAATGACTGATAATGTTATTATAACCTTTCTTAGAAATATGGAACAGTAAAGGTAAAATCAATTCTTAGTTTTTAACTATTTTTGAAATGGAATAAATTGGTTATTGCAGTATTATAACCTTTATACATAGAGCAAATATAGTTTTCTATTTAATTTCTTTCCTGCTACATGTGGTCATTAGTGCATTAGTTTGATTCCCTTATCCATTACAGCATCTTCTAAGTTTAATTAGCCCTATTACTTTATCTATGTGTATAAACTTTTGTGTATGATGGATCATTTCAAATAATTTCATCTTTTAATTTCAAATATGTACTGCAGGTAGAAAACAGCTGTCATTTCTATGCATACTTTAGATGATTAAATAACTGAGGTTATGTAATAAATATCTGTCCTACATCTAAAAGCAAACTACCCTAACTGGTCTTGTGAAATGCCTATAAAATTTAAATTACTGGTTATGTTTATATTTCTGTTGTTTATAAAACAGTTGAATGAAATAAAACCAAAGATCAGTGGGTCTTCTTTGGTTTTGATTACAAAGTTATACACAGCTTACAACAGATATTCTCTGATTACCAAGTTCCACACGGCTTACAACGGATATTCTCTGAAACAGATACATTATCAAGAAAATACAGTTTTTAGTACGAGTGTGTCAGTTGTAATCTACATATTTTTAACAAATATTATTATACAGTGTTGTATTTAGTTAATATTTATAATCTATGTAATAATGTAAGTAAAGAATACATGTGATTGTAAGTTATGGCCAAGTTCTTGTATTTTCCATTAAGTTCTATGAGGTCATGAGTTTGAGAATATGGACATTCTAAAATACCATTGAAAAAGAAAACCTGAGCACTTTCTTCATCTCTTGATGACAAGAAACCCACTTGAAATAAAAAATCTATCTCAGAATGGCTATTAATAAGTAGAGAACAATGTTTTGACCTTCCTAGGTCATCTTCAGATTAACCTGAAGATGGTCCAGCAAGGTTGAAACATTGTTCTCTACTTGTTAATAGCCACACCAGGTGTTCTGAGATAGATTTTCTTCATCTGGAGTAGACTGAGTCTTCTGTTAAAATTATGACAACCATTGTGTGGTGGGTGCAGTATGAACAAGAGTGTATTTAAAACTTTCAGATGCGTATCTAGCTGTATTAGATGCAAACTTTTCATCAGGTTATTAGTTAAGATATATTGTCATGAACAAGTTCTAATTGTTTTTTATATGACAGGCCAAGCCCAGCTATCTTATCCCTTTCTTTTGTCTTCAAATCCTTGACTTGATGATATCTGCTCTCACCATGGTTGGCTACTTTGCATATTTACCCAACATCCAAGATAACATTGAGAACATGAAGGACTTGCCCTTCCGACAGGAGTTGTTGCAGTTAGACCCCGAGCTGTTGTGTGCCCTCATTGTTTGTATTTTCATGGTGTACCTGGTTGTGAAGGTAAACACTTGAACTATGCTTTAAAAAGCATAAATGAAATTGATATAGCATTTCTTTGACTAAAGGTGAAAGTGGTAACTAATGACAGAATATTTATTAATTAAATAAATAAAAATTGGTAGCTGTATGTGCGCAAAACAAAATTACTTTTATTTAATTTAATGATTGTTTTGACATGAACAAAACTTACAAGAATAACTATTTGACTTAAATCTTTTGATTTCCAAGGATAGCTACCCTTAAATTTTGTAACAGTTTTTGCATTTAATACAAAAATTAGTTTAGAAACAATGAAAATGCAAAGTCATCATGTTGGAATCGCCTCATGAGCTTTTGAATATTTGAATAATCAATTTGAATAATCCAATAATCAATGATTGTGTGAAAGTTAGGATGAGCTGTACTGTTTGAATCAAACTTTAGATTCTTTAGTAGAAATAAGTCTGATATATTTACATAGTTAAAGGACTAATGTACAAGGATAAATATTTTAGTGCTTTCTAAAGACATCGCTTGTGATTTGATAGTTAAGTTTTATCTTTCAGCAGAATGAGAAATGTACATGTGCTTCTAGTATGGAACCAGTGATGCTACATAACATGACATTTAAAAGCTTGGGGCTCCCTGGTACCTGTATATTTTGGTAAATTAAAGTGATTTGAACCTGAAAATCTGTTATTTAATAGCTAAACTAAAGTTATTTAAGAGATCCTTCATATACCTCTTTTTTAGTTTTTCACAGCTACGAACAGTAAATACAAATTTGTAAGTGTTTTTGTTTTCCGTACAGATGTGTGCTCCAAGTTCTTAACAGTAGTGTACTTTCTCTAGACTAAATGTGTTTTACATAAAAACAATAACTTCTGAAAGCTTTTAGTTTTATAAGAGACTAAAGTGAGATTTATCTGTATAGTGGGACATCTTATCAAGTTTTGAATCTAATATGCTTCTTGTTAGGCTTACCTGATGGCAGTTGTATGGGCATGCTATAGATACTTGCGAATGATGACTTGTCGACGTCAAATGGAGATACATCCAGACACTGATGGAGAGGTTTGTGTTGTGCTCTTTGTAATTACTTTGATTTCTGTAGTTGTAAACCTGGAGAAATGTGATGTACTTTATAGTAATGAAATATAGTATTAGAGTATCTCTAAATTCAAAGTTTTTGATGTGAGGTAAACATAAGTTCAGAAAATAAAAAAACTAAAAGTATAATCCAAGTTCTGTCAAAACATAGGCATTTCTTCATCATGGGTAAACTGGAAATGATTAGGTAAAGTGAGTGAAATAGATGGAGATGACATGATGGTTAAAACTACCATGAATACCAGAACTACTAAAAGAATGTTTCATTTGTGACTTGTTTCTATTGGTTAATATGACAGTAAAGGAAAGTGTTACATTAAGGGGAGAGTAAGCAGGTTTTCTGTAACAAAGTACTTGAAGCTATATTAGATACTGATAAAGTAAAATAAAGATATGATATTAAAATAAATTAGTCACAAATGTTTTTAGTCACTAAAAATATAAATCAGACAAACATTATTATAAATAATAATGTAAAGAAGTGAAAATTCAATATTTGTCACAAATGAGAAAGTAACAAAACACTTGTTTGTCAAACAGGGATCTAAGTAAGTGTCAAAACATGATTGATTATAGGATCTAAAATTATTTTACTATGTTGGAATGGTACTTAAAGTGTAAGTGCAATAGGTTTCTATCACATCTGTTGCTTTATAGACATCAGAATTAAACCTGATAAACAATTGAAAGAAGCTTGTTGTTGTATTGTCATATCAGTAACGTTATTCAACGTTATAAATAAAGGCCCTGAAATCATTAAACCTCCATCATTAATTAATTACTTTTGACAATTTTTATTGTGTAGTGTAAGCTCTTTTGCAGTACTTCTTATTTATATCTGATAATAATCAGTATTTCATTATATGTACTGCTACTTCTATTTTGTGGTACTTGTTATTTGTATCTGATAATGATCAGTATTTCATTATATGTACTGCTACTTCTATTTTGTGGTACTTGTTATTTGTATCTGATAATGATCAGTATTTCATTATATGTACTGCTACTTCTATTTTGTGGTACTTGTTATTTATATCTGATAATAATCAGTATTTCATTATATGTACTGTTACTTCTATTTTGTGGTACTTGTTATTTGTATCTGATAATGATCAGTATTTCATTATATGTACTGTTACTTCTATTTTGTGGTACTTGTTATTTGTATCTGATAATGATCAGTATTTCATTATATGTACTGCTACTTCTATTTTGTGGTACTTGTTATTTGTATCTGATAATGATCAGTATTTCATTATATGTACTGCTACTTCTATTTTGTGGTACTTGTTATTTGTATCTGATAATGATCAGTATTTCATTATGTGTACTGCTACTTCTATTTTGTGGTACTTGTTATTTGTATCTGATAATGATCAGTATTTCATTATATGTACTGTTACTTCTATTTTCTTAATATTCTTGTTAATCGGCTTTTATATCGAATCTTTATCAATATCAAGGTGTAGTTTCAATGTACTTTTTCTAAACCAAACCTTTCAACTACTTGATCGTAAACGTAGAATAGTCATGTTTTTCAGATGTATATGACATAGTTGTGAATGTAGAATGGTCAATGGTCATGTTTTTCTCTGTTCGTTGCAATTATGCTATTGAGATACATTACATTATTTTTACTTTCTTGTTAGTGCTAGCTAAATACATGACTAGCTAAGACAAACTGTGGCAAGTACATGGTCTTATATGAATTAGGCTTAGTGCTTTTAACTATAGGAGTTCATGGTTTTTATAGTCTTTTCACTTTTAAATTAGCAGTTTTAAGTTCAGTATCTTAATGTAATGTTACATTTGGTTCATCATACAAGTATGATACAGTACTTAGAGGGATAACCCTGTGTGATTTTTATGTATTACAACTAGTAACATGTAAGATTGTTGTTTTCTTACTATCTTTACTTTGTAGTAAGATCTACACTTCTGCTGTTATTCCTTTATAATTAAAACAATGTAACTGGTATATTAAAAACTTATTCTGATATTTTGCAAAGGGTTTAAACCCCCATGTAAAAGTGACAACAATAAAACCCATAAGTTGGTTGTGAAACAGACTGAACACATTTGTAATACAAGAGAAGTTTGGGTGTTGATATACTGAAGAGCTAAAGTTTTTAATTCTAATATAAATCATGTCTTTAGTGAAAGGAATGTGATCTGGACTAATATTGTAAGTTCTATAAAGTAATGTTTTATGTACATAATGTCGTACATATCATTTGGTAATATCTTGTAGTAGGATGTATCATGTAACAAGGGTTAGGTGGTGTTATTAAAACCACCTGTATGGTAAGCTACTACATAGTCACTAGTAGTGGTAATCAGTTGTGTGTGTCTGTAGTGAAACAGTGTATGAGGACATGTTGAAATAAACTATTACATACAGTCACTAGTAGTGGTAATCAGTTGTGTGTGTCTGTAGTGAAACAGTGTATGAGGACATGTTGAAATAAACTATTACATACAGTCACTAGTAGTGGTAATCAATTGTGTGTCTGTAGTGAAACAGTGTATGAGGACGTGTAATAAACTATTACATACAGTCACTTGTAGTGGTGATCAGTTGTGTGTGTCTGTAGTGAAACAGTGTATGAGGACATGTTGAAATAAACTATTACATACAGTCACTAGTAGTGGTAATCAGTTGTGTGTGTCTGTAGTGAATCTGTGTATGAGGACATGTTGAAATGAACTATTACATACAGTCACTAGTAGTGGTAATCAGTTGTGTGTGTCTGTAGTGAATCTGTGTATGAGGACATGTTGAAATGAACTATTACATACAGTCACTAGTAGTGGTAATCAGTTGTGTGTGTCTGTAGTGAATCTGTGTATGAGGACATGTTGAAATGAACTATTACATACAGTCACTAGTAGTGGTAATCAGTTGTGTGTGTCTGTAGTGAATCTGCGTATGAGGACATGTTGAAATGAACTATTACATACAGTCACTAGTAGTGGTAATCAGTTGTGTGTGTCTGTAGTGAATCCGTGTATGAGGACATGTTGAAATGAACTATTACATACAGTCACTACTAGTGGTAATCAGTTGTGTGTCTGTAGTGAAACAGTGTATGAGGACATGTTGAAATAAACTATTGCATACAGTCACTAGTAGTGGTAATCAGTTGTGTGTGTCTGTAATGAAACAGTGTATGAGGACATGTTGAAATAAACTATTACATACAGTCACTTGTAGTGGTGATCAGTTGTGTGTGTCTGTAGTGAAACAGTGTATGAGGACATGTTGAAATAAACTATTACATACAGTCACTAGTAGTGGTAATCAGTTGTGTGTGTCTGTAGTGAAACAGTGTATGAGGACATGTTGAAATAAACTATTACATACAGTCACTTGTAGTGGTGATCAGTTGTGTGTGTCTGTAGTGAAACTGTATGAGGACATGTTGAAATAAACTATTACATACAGTCACTTGTGGTGGTGATCAGTTGTGTGTGTCTGTAGTGAAACAGTGTATGAGGACATGTTGAAATAAACTATTACATACAGTCACTAGTAGTGGTAATCAGTTGTGTGTGTCTGTAGTGAAACAGTGTATGAGGACATGTTGAAATAAACTATTACATACAGTCACTAGTAGTGGTAATCAGTTGTGTGTGTCTGTAGTGAAACAGTGTATGAGGACATGTTGTAATAAACTATTACATACAGTCACTAGTAGTGGTAATCAGTTGTGTGTGTCTGTAGTGAAACAGTGTATGAGGACATGTTGTAATAAACTATTACATACAGTCACTAGTAGTGGTAATCAGTTGTGTGTGTCTGTAGTGAAACAGTGTATGAGGACATGTTGAAATGAACTATTACATACAGTCACTAGTAGTGGTAATCAGTTGGGTGTGTCTGTAGTGAAACAGTGTATGAGGACATGTAATAAACTATTACATACAGTCACTAGTAGTAGTAATCAGTTGTGTGTGTCTGTAGTGAAACAGTGTATGAGGACATGTTGTAATAAACTATTACATACAGTCACTAGTGGTGGTAATCAGTTGTGTGTGTCTGTAGTGAAACAGTGTATGAGGACATGTTGTAATAAACTATTACATACAGTCACTAGTAGTGGTAATCAGTTGTGTGTGTCTGTAGTGAAACAGTGTATGAGGACATGTTGTAATAAACTATTACATACAGTCACTAGTAGTGGTAATCAGTTGTGTGTGTCTGTAGTGAAACAGTGTATGAGGACATGTTGTAATAAACTATTACATACAGTCACTAGTAGTGGTAATCAGTTGTGTGTGTCTCTAGTGAAACAGTGTATGAGGACATGTTGTAATAAACTATTACATACAGTCACTAGTAGTGGTAATCAGTTGTGTGTGTCTGTAGTGAAACAGTGTATGAGGACATGTTGAAATAAACTATTACATACAGTCACTAGTAGTGGTAATCAGTTGTGTGTGTCTGTAGTGAAACAGTGTATGAGGACATGTAATAAATTATTACATACAGTCACTAGTAGTGGTAATCAGTTGTGTGTGTCTGTAGTGAAACAGTGTATGAGGACATGTTGAAATAAACTATTACATACAGTCACTAGTAGTGGTAATCAGTTGTGTGTGTCTGTAGTGAAACAGTGTATGAGGACATGTTGAAATAAACTATTACATACAGTCACTAGTAGTGGTAATCAGTTGTGTGTGTCTGTAGTGAAACAGTGTATGAGGACATGTTGAAATAAACTATTACATACAGTCACTAGTAGTGGTAATCAGTTTTGTGTGTCTGTAGTGAAACAGTGTATGAGGACATGTTGAAATAAACTATTACATACAGTCACTAGTAGTGGTAATCAGTTTTGTGTGTCTGTAGTGAAACAGTGTATGAGGACATGTAATAAACTATTACATACAGTCACTTGTAGTGGTGATCAGTTGTGTGTGTCTGTAGTGAAACAGTGTATGAGGACATGTTGAAATAAACTATTACATACAGTCACTAGTAGTGGTAATCAGTTGTGTGTGTCTGTAGTGAAACAGTGTATGAGGACATGTTGTAATAAACTATTACATACAGTCACTAGTAGTGGTAATCAGTTGTGTGTGTCTGTAGTGAAACAGTGTATGAGGACATGTTGTAATAAACTATTACATACAGTCACTAGTAGTGGTAATCAGTTTTGTGTGTCTGTAGTGAAACAGTGTATGAGGACATGTTGTAATAAACTATTATATACAGTCACTAGTAGTGGTAATCAGTTGTGTGTGTCTGTAGTGAAACAGTGTATGAGGACATGTTGAAATAAACTATTACATACAGTCACTAGTAGTGGTAATCAGTTGTGTGTGTCTGTAGTGAAACAGTGTATGAGGACATGTTGTAATAAACTATTACATACAGTCACTAGTAGTGGTAATCAGTTGTGTGTGTCTGTAGTGAAACAGTGTATGAGCACATGTTGAAATAAACTATTACATACAGTCACTAGTAGTGGTAATCAGTTTTGTGTGTCTGTAGTGAAACAGTGTATGAGGACATGTTGTAATAAACTATTATATACAGTCACTAGTAGTGGTAATCAGTTGTGTGTGTCTGTAGTGAAACAGTGTATGAGGACATGTTGAAATAAACTATTATATACAGTCACTAGTAGTGGTAATCAGTTGTGTGTGTCTGTAGTGAAACAGTGTATGAGGACATGTTGTAATAAACTATTACATACAGTCACTAGTAGTGGTAATCAGTTGTGTGTGTCTGTAGTGAAACAGTGTATGAGGACATGTTGAAATAAACTATTACATACAGTCACTAGTAGTGGTAATCAGTTGTGTGTGTCTGTAGTGAAACAGTGTATGAGGACATGTTGTAATAAACTATTATATACAGTCACTAGTAGTGGTAATCAGTTTTGTGTGTCTGTAGTGAAACAGTGTATGAGGACATGTTGTAATAAACTATTATATACAGTCACTAGTAGTGGTAATCAGTTGTGTGTGTCTGTAGTGAAACAGTGTATGAGGACATGTTGTAATAAACTATTACATACAGTCACTAGTAGTGGTAATCAGTTGTGTGTGTCTGTAGTGAAACAGTGTATGAGGACATGTTGTAATAAACTATTACATACAGTCACTAGTAGTGGTAATCAGTTGTGTGTGTCTGTAGTGAAACAGTGTATGAGCACATGTTGAAATAAACTATTACATACAGTCACTAGTAGTGGTAATCAGTTTTGTGTGTCTGTAGTGAAACAGTGTATGAGGACATGTTGTAATAAACTATTATATACAGTCACTAGTAGTGGTAATCAGTTGTGTGTGTCTGTAGTGAAACAGTGTATGAGGACATGTTGAAATAAACTATTATATACAGTCACTAGTAGTGGTAATCAGTTGTGTGTGTCTGTAGTGAAACAGTGTATGAGGACATGTTGTAATAAACTATTACATACAGTCACTAGTAGTGGTAATCAGTTGTGTGTGTCTGTAGTGAAACAGTGTATGAGGACATGTTGAAATAAACTATTACATACAGTCACTAGTAGTGGTAATCAGTTTTGTGTGTCTGTAGTGAAACAGTGTATGAGGACATGTTGTAATAAACTATTATATACAGTCACTAGTAGTGGTAATCAGTTTTGTGTGTCTGTAGTGAAACAGTGTATGAGGACATGTTGTAATAAACTATTATATACAGTCACTAGTAGTGGTAATCAGTTGTGTGTGTCTGTAGTGAAACAGTGTATGAGGACATGTTGAAATAAACTATTATATACAGTCACTAGTAGTGGTAATCAGTTGTGTGTGTCTGTAGTGAAACAGTGTATGAGGACATGTTGTAATAAACTATTACATACAGTCACTAGTAGTGGTAATCAGTTGTGTGTGTCTGTAGTGAAACAGTGTATGAGGACATGTTGTAATAAACTATTACATACAGTCACTAGTAGTGGTAATCAGTTGTGTGTGTCTGTAGTGAAACAGTGTATGAGGACATGTTGAAATAAACTATTATATACAGTCACTAGTAGTGGTAATCAGTTGTGTGTGTCTGTAGTGAAACAGTGTATGAGGACATGTTGAAATACTTGTTTGAAAGGTCAAAGAAATGATATTCAAGTACCAAAAAGCTTTCTTATTATATCTACACTAATGTTCAAATATACCTGTGTTAGACTGAAATAGAGTGACCATAATATACCTGTGTTAGTTTATGTATGAAGTTCACACTGCTAACCTCATGGTTTTTAGGAAAATAAACAAACGTGTGGCTGCAACGAAACAAACTTGAAATACATTTATGAAACAAAGTTAAAATGTTTATGTCTACATAAAGATGAAGTTCTGTTTACTTGTGTATTTTTAGGTTAACTTATTATTATTTGATCTTGTATATTACTTAACTCTAAGGAGAGTGAAATTATTGAGGTTAAAAATAGATAAAAATTTGCATTTTATGGACAATAGAAAGTTTTTATATATTTCAAAATAATGTATTAAAAACATGGAAGAAGTTGAAATATGGAACAAATATTGTAATCACATTTTATAAATACCATTACCTGAAGTAATTTTCAAATATATATTAAAACTAAATGCATCAAAAGTAACAGGCTTTATGTTTCTTAAAGTGCATACACATGTGACATTTAAAATACATTAATCCACCAGTTTTATTGTTGGAACAAAATATAGTAAGATTGTGTTGTCTACTCAGAGTTAGTTGCTGGTAGCAATCGAGTTAAAGAAATGTGGAGATAACTGGGTTGTCGTCAGAGTTGAATATTTCAGGTAGAACTAAAACTTGATCTTGTATTTATGAAACATTGAACCTTATGTAGAGTTTTAAGACTGGACTATGTATTGTTGATAGGTACTGCTTCCACCAGACTATGAGACGGCTTCCAAGCAGCTTCCTAACCTGCCTTCTTACTCCAACTCACTCCCTCCTTCTTACTCTGAGGCTACCACTAATACTTCTGCTGTCATCACCAACAACAACAGTGTGTAGGTTACTGAGACTCCAGAATCTGCTATGATGAGTTGAATTTGACTTGTTTTTCTTTTGTTCAATTAATGAGTGTTGTTAAATACATATATTCTCACACACAAATTATAGGTTACCTGTCTGCATAGTAAACAGTTAAAGCTGTAATGAGTTAGTAAACTTCAATAATAAATATATGTTGCATAAAATATACAAGTTTAATTTGTGTAATCTGTTTACATCTTCAGTGAATCAGCAAGGTCTGATGAACAGAGAAACAGAAGGTAACATATTAAGAAAAAAGTGCTTTGTTACAGTTGTCAATGGTTTTTAATACACGTGTGAAAATTGTTCAGTGTTTTCATAAGTGGGATATTTTGAACGCACTGTACTTGATGAATAGACTTAAAACTTCTTTGTTATGAAACGGTTAAATGTTGCGGATAACATGTTAACTGTTGTAATAAAAACAAGCTGCTAATACATTGGATCTAAACAGTAGTTCATGAGATGAACCTTCATGGTTTCTTTTATGATGCTGAATCATCAAAACAAAATCTGCTTACTGAATGAATGAATGATTCAAAGTGTTCTTTATTAGTGAGGTAACCATATTTGTATCTTCCAATAGTGATGTATAGTAAGTTTGGATTCTATCTTCAAAATGGGAAATTGTGAAGATGTTATGTCAAAAGAGAGAAAATATTAGAGGTTTTGTTATATTCTCTAACATCATCTTAGAAGACAAAAGTATATTTCTAAACATTATAGCAGGTTATTTATCCTTCTAATTATCTTTACTTACATAAGTCAGTAAAACATTTACAGTGAACTAAGTTTTCTTAGAACTAGAAAGATGCTTTGTATATGTTTTTATATACTTGTTTAGTGTAAAATATTAGGGTAATTAAGTTTTGACATCTGTTACCAGCTTCGTTTTAATGTTTGATGTAAGTATTCTCTGGATTTCTCTTATTTCCAGTTGTTTTAAATACTAACATCTGATCAAAGCAAACTATTCACATAGAATGTGACCCACAAAAAACTTGTTAATATACTGAACTTCCATGTTATAAAAATATTGTTTGATCAGTTGGTTGCTATTGTGTGGCCTCAAAATACTTAATATAATTTGAGTAAAGGATATAGAGAAATTCTTTGATACATTATTTGTAACAAATCAGTCATGTTATACTTGTCTATACATTACATTTACAAAACAAACATGCCAGTTAACTATGTTTTTGCATTTTGTTATTATTATTATTATATGCTTAAAACCTGAATATAATTATTGAACACGAATGATTGAGTCACAATAGAATATGTAGTGTATTATTTGAGCTGTACATTTAGTACAAGTTTTTATTTAAACTAATAAAATCAAATTGAGTAATTTCTCAGATTCCTATACATTAGTTACATAATAAATATATTCTGTGAATTTTAACTAATAACCTGTGAAGAAATCTAAAAAGTAAACAGAAGATTTTATTAAATGTTTTAGAAGAGCATGAAAATATGAGATAAACATACATTTTGTATCTGTGTGGTGAGTAATGACACTAGCCCGTATTGGTAATGACACAAACTTTGTGTTTTTGACAAATAAAAGAAAAAGCTAGTTTTTACATTTTGAACTACGTGATTATACTTCTGGATGTTAAGCTTGTCAAATTCTACTATTTAACTGATAGCACAGTTCAAAAGCGTGTTTTATTTTTGGAAAATGTTTCTCATTATGATAGATTATAGCCACTGTAAATAACGCACATGCTTTCATTGTAAAGTTTTTGTAGTAGGTAAATAATGAATGACTTGTTTAATTCCTGTCTTTTTATTGTGGTGTTTTTTCTCTCTTATACTAAGTGTTCATCCATTAATTACAGATGTTTCAAATATTTTGTTTCTAGATTCATTTGAATTTTTGTAACTTTGATTTAACTGAGGTAAAAAAATGAGTAACAAAGTAGTACATGTGTTATATGAAGTTCAAATCTTTTTGTGTGTTATAAAACTATTTCTCAATAAACGTTTTTGTCCTTCCCTGAAAAAGATTACTTACTACAGCCAGCAAACACAATAATTAGAAACAAAGTAATGTGTAGAAAAAATATATGCAAAAACGGCTCGTTTGGGTTGAGAAAATATTTTACGTAAAAGAGCGAACAACGTTTTGACCTTCATCGACGATGACCGAAGAAGGTCGAAACGTTGTTCACTTCTCTACGTAAAATATTTTCTCAACCCAAACGAGCCGTTTTTACATATATATATTTCTCTACAAGTGGGTTTTCTCGACATCACTGAAAGTAATGTGTAGTTAGTAAAGTTTTTAATGATTGTGCAGTAGAATGTGTAAGTTCTTGTAACGCACTAATCCACACACATACATTACTTATGTATTGACACAACATGCATGTATTTAGATATGTGTTCCACCGAGTTCTGGTACCACTTACTTTTCCATAATATGCCATAAATAAGTAACAATTACACTAGAACTTGTGTAACATGAAAGTGACATAAAACCTATTTGACCAACATACGTTTTATTGTATTAATAGATTAGAAGGACCAGCCAAACGCACATTTTCACGTTCCTTTGACTTTAGTGTTTTAACTATACATCTTAAAATCGATAATCTATTTGTTTTAACTCTGTTATTTTGCATACATGAATCGTTCTGGTCAGACGTAACCTGTTTATTATTAAACTTTTCCACAACATAAAACTTAATTTCTATTAATTTACTATTTATGTAATTTTAGTATATATTTCTACAACACGTATTTCTTGCAAATTTATGATTTATCGGCTCATCTGAAGGGTTTAAAACATGTAATTGATTGTTATTTTTAATTGTTTCATGATGTCTATGGACGTACAATGTTACAGCACAGATAGACCATAGTGTATTTTTCAAATTCAAATCATAATTATTTAATATTGCAATATTTTAATGTGGTTATTGTAATTGTATTTACGAAGTATAAAAAACAAACAATGCATGTATTATTGAATAGATGGCACTACCATCCTTTTAAGAATATTATTGTTAACAATAATCACTTTGCAGTGTTAAAAGCTCAAAAATATTTTTTGCCAAATATAAATTAGTGAAATACATCTCGGAGAAGTGAAGCTAGCTGTATTCCAAAGGTCATAGTGATTTACAGATATTGTAGTTTTGTACGTAATAATATCAGCCCAGATACTGGTTGTCATACCCTTTCTGTGACTTTGTGGCCTGGGCAAAGTTTCTTATTGATGAGTTGCATGGGAACATCTGATTGTAGAATATTCTCTATTGTGAAATGTTCTTCATGGACATAATAACTCCTCTGTGTGTCAGTAATAGGATCATTGGGGAAATTACTTCCATTGTGTACTATGTATACAAATATTCGTTTATACACTTTATGACCCATAAGAGATTGAAAACAAAGTATGTTCTAGTCAGTATATGACAATCCAAAGTTCAGAGCACAATTAGTTAAATGACAGTCCAGACATGCCAACCAATAGGCCACATTCAGACCGTTAATTGTTTCAGATATATTAAAGCAGACATAATTAGTGACAACTAATGCAATAGCTATTGCCGTTTAATGACATTAAATGAACCATAAGGGGTAAAAGTTTGTTCTCAGGATGGTAAAATCCTAAACAATATTATTTCATCTGATAACTAAGATTAGAATTTTCTTTGTTCTTACCCACAAAAGCTACACAGCTTTTTAGCATTACAAGTCTTCAGACTTGCTGCTGTGCTATTGAATAGTTAAGATTAAATAAACACTTGAAAACGTAAAATATCGATGATGTTTCTTCAGTGACTTCACTTTTTCATTTATGATCTTTTGCCTACAAGATATTTTAAGAGGTGCTTTAAACAAGTTTGGATTAGAAAACCAAAACCTAGAGAGACTAAGGAATGAAACAAGTGACAAGTAATGTAATGAGTTTGTGTTAAGTGTTGTCAAACACTCATTGTAATGATAGTTAAACAACGAGGAAATGAAGTTATTTGAACCCATACAAAAGTATTTATTACTAAATCTATGCTTATTCATACTATTACTTAAATATAAATAATTAGGAAGAAAATTTTACTGTTTTCTTACAGCAAGTTTATACAGAGGATTATCCTTGATCTATTATCATAAATCTATAAATGTACTACTGCCCTGCAAGAAGACGTGTTTATGTGATGCTGAAACATGAAGCCATGGTTTCTGTATACACAGAGATATATCCTGATAATGGTGCAAGACTATTTACCCATGAAAATTTTGTATACCAGTATTTTTCCCCCTCAACGAGACTGACAATACCAGCCATATGTTTGGTGTCCAGGTAATGTTTTGTTACCCCTTAATGATATTGACAATACGAACCATATGTTTGGTGTCCAGATAATGTTTTGTTACCCCTAAATGATAATGACAATACTAATCATATGTTTGGTGTCCAGGTAATGTTTTGTTACCCCTTAATGATATTGACAATACTAACCATATGTTTGGTGGCCAGATAATGTTTTGTTACCCCTTAATGATGTTGACAATACTAGCCATATGTTTGGTGTCCAGATAATGTTTTGTTACCCCTTAATGATATTGACAATACTAGCCGTATGTTTGGTGTCCAGGTAATGTTTTGTTACCCCTTAATGATATTGACAATACGAACCATATGTTTGGTGTCCAGGTAATGTTTTGTTACCCCTTAATGATATTGACAATACTAGCCATATGTTTGGTGTCCAGATAATGTTTTGTTACCCCTTAATGATATTGACAATACTAACCATATGTTTGGTGTCCAGGTAATGTTTTGTTACCCCTTAATGATATTGACAATACTAACCATATGTTTGGTGTCCAGGTAATGTTTTGTTACCCCTTAATGATATTGACAATACTAACCATATGTTTGGTGTCCAGGTAATGTTTTGTTACCCCTTAATGATATTGACAATACTAGCCATATGTTTGGTGTCCAGGTAATGTTTTGTTACCCCTTAATGATATTGACAATACTAGTCATATGTTTGGTGTCCAGGTAATGTTTTGTTACCCCTTAATGATATTGACAATACTAGTCATATGTTTGGTGTCCAGGTAATGTTTTGTTACCCCTTAATGATATTGACAATACTAGCCATATGTTTGGTGTCCAGATAACGTTGTGCTACCCCTGAGTCTCACTGATAAACACTAACCACATATTTGGTGTCCAGATAATGCTGTGCTACCCATGAGTGGCAGTGATAAACACTAACAACATATTTGGTGTCCAGATAATGCTGTGCTACCCCTGAGTCTCACTGATAAACACTAACAACATATTTGGTGTCCAGATAATGCTGTGCTACCCCTGAGTCTCACTGATAAACACTAACAACATATTTGGTGTCCAGATAATGCTGTGCTACCCATGAGTGGCAGTGATAAACACTAACAACATATTTGGTGTCCAGATAATGCTGTGCTACCCCCGAGTCTCATTGATAAACACTAACAACATATTTGGTGTCCAGATAATGCTGTGCTACCCCTGAGCCTCACTGATAAGCACTAACAACATATTTGGTGTCCAGATAATGTTTTGTTATCCCTGGATGAGGTTACAATACTAACCACATATTTGGTGTCCAGATAATGTTTTGTTATCCCTGGATGAGGTTACAATACTAACCACATATTTGGTGTCCAAGTAGTGGTGTGTTGTCCCAGAGCGACACTAACAGTGTACTTTCCATATATTTGCTGTGTCCAGTTAATACTGTGTCTTTGTAGATCTATAAGAGGTAAACCATTGTTATTACGTGACATCATTGTAGTTTGTTCCATTCTTGTCATGACAGTGTTTCCAGCATGTGAAGAGTATAATAGAGAAATATAACAAGTACAATTTTTCTTTATTTTATACCACTTTGTTAGATCAGAATGAACGCTACATTTTGCGTGAAACTTCTCCTATGAGTTGGCCAAAATTCATTTTGGAACAGTTATGTAATGTATCTGTGATTTGAGAGTTAAGCGTAACCTTGTACACATCTCATCTTGATAAGTTTTGTTCTTCTATTGGACAGTATTTTACACCTTTTTTAAGCAATATGACTTTTTAGATTTGAAACATATGTTGTTACAGATGTAATCAACTGTACAGTATGTTTGGAAAAGTCGTCCTCCATAATAGTGTTTTCTCTGCAACAGTTTTTGTCCATTACATTGTACACGTCTTGTTCAAGATTACCTATAGCTGTTAAAATCAAATATCCATGTTTATCGTGTTATGATGTGGGGGATAAGTTTCAAACCCTGATGATGTCCATCCTCAGCTGTTATAATGGAGTTTAAGTATATTTTAGTCTGAATTAACTTTGTTTCTCATATGGTCACAATGACCAAAGAAATAGCTGCATCAGAATAGTTCAAATGCTAACTCTTATGTGATGTCCAAGTTAAATGTAATTGTCCCTCGGTCGCATCAGGAATACGAGATACGGAGGTGTATGAGTATTTACTGTAGTATATTTGCTCTAAGTTCAGTATAAACTCGCAGTATTCAACTGATATCCATATACGACAAATTAGACTGGTACCCATTATTAAAATATATCGGGTGTATCTTCTCTTAAAGACACTCTTGCAAACTCCTACCTTCAAGATAGTCAAGGTGGTTCCTATCCTTAAAATATATAGGTGGATCTTTTCTTAAAGACGCTCTTGGAAACTCCCACCTTCAACATTGTCGAGATTACTCCTATCCTTAAAATGTACATGGTGGATCCTTTCTTAAAAACGTTCATGAAAACTCTTACCTTCAAGATAGTCAAGGTTATTCCCATCCTTAAAATGTCTACTGGCTTCTCTCTGGAAGATGTTCATGGAAACTCTTACCTTCAAGATAGTCAAGGTTATTCCCATCCTTAAAATGTCTACTGGCTTCTCTCTGGAAGATGTTCATGGAAACGTCTGTCTTCATGATAACACTATATAACACAAATTATGTTCCTTGATAGTATGTGTTATTACACTATGTTCCAGAAATTATGTTCCTGGATAGTATGTGTTATTACACTATGTAACACAAATTATGTTCCTGGATAGTATGTGTTATTACACAATGTACCACAAATTATGTTCCTGGATAGTATGTGTTATTACACTATGTAACACAAATTTTGTTCTTGGATAGTATGTGTTATTACACTATGTAACACAAATTTTGTTCCTGGATAGTATGTGTTATTTCTTTATTGCTTATATTGTAAAAGTACAGAAAATGTCCATTATTCCCTTCAAACTTTGCTTTCGTGACCTGGATAATGAAATTTATAAATTAATGTATTTTCTATGTAAAAACGGGCAAATTTACACATTTTCATATACATAAGGTCTGAATAAAACAACATATGAATCAAGATTTACATGTATTTATACTAAAGTTATACAAAAATGTTTTGAAATGAGTAGTTTCTCGAGATTTGCGACAGTAATGTAAGTAACGTTCACGTATCAGTCTTCCATCACGTTTTCGTTATACGCTACTTGGAAGAGGCGTTCAAAGTCCAGTACATCTTAGTGGAAGTCGTCGCCTTGCTCCTCTGAGTATGGTATGTTCTCCCTCAATTTATGAAGATGAGTGTCAGGGATATGGTCTACCAGGGACATCCTGCAGCCTGTTTTACCGTAGTTTTCACCAGAGTCTCAACCAGTTCCACATAATTGTCGTCCTTGTGATTGCCCAAGAAGCCCCGAACCACTGCGACAAAACTGCCCCAAGCTTTTTATTTCCTTCCTACTTAACTTCTTGGTGAATTCTGTGCACTCCAGGATCTTCTTTGTTTGTGATCCAACGAAGACACCAGCTTTGACCTTTGCCACAGACAGCTTAGGAAGAAGTCTCGAAGATACTTGAAGGTTGCAGACTCCTTATCAAGAGCTGTGACAAATTGTTCCATAATATCTAATTTTATGTGCAATGATGGGAACAACACCTTCTGGAGGTCCACTAGTGGCTCACACTTAACACTGTGCTTCCCTACAGATAAGATGCGTGATGTTGTTAGAACAAAGAATTTTCCATAGTAATATATATATACAGGGCTCACCACTCACCACTTCAGTTTAGTTCTAGCTGCCTAAGTGAACGCAGAGACCTATGTGATTTTATCAGAAATGGCATCAAGAAGCTGCAACCATTCTCCAGACACATTCTGCTATGTATGTGGTCAATTTATCAAGACAAGAGCGAAAAAGTACTCTGTGAAAAAGTGCTCTGTGACAGCATCTGCCTTGAAGTATGAAGAGTATGGCTGGGAAGTTATCGGAGACTTCAAACTGATGGCATTCCTGATGGGTCTCCAAGGAGGCTTTACCAAGTTTTCCTGTTATGTTTGCCTTTGGGACAGCAGGGACACTGCAGCGCACTACAACAGGAAGAACTGGCCACAACGGACCGAATTCTCTGTGGGGAGGCACAATGTCAAGTGTGAGCCACTAGTGGACCTCCAGAAGGTGTTGTTCCCACCATTGCACATAAAATTGGGTCTTATAAAACAATTTGTCACAGCTCTTGATAAGGAGTCTGCAGCCTTCAAGTATCTTCGAGACTTCTTCCCTAAGCTGTTGATTTTGTCGACGTGTGGGTCGTCAGTTGACGTGGAAAGACGTCCAGGACGCTCATCATCTTCAATGGACTGTCGACCATCCTTAAAACGTTCATGCTACTTGAAACATGCCGTACGCTTCATAGCAACATCACCGTAAGCCGTGTTAAGCATAGCAAAAGTTTCAGTCGCAGATTTTCCAAGTTTAACACAAAATTTCACAGCAAGTCGTTGCTCCTTCAGGTCATTCATTCTGAAATCCGCCAAACGAAAAAATCACACTTCACTTAAAACCGCGTAGCTAATACACAAATGAAGAAATCTGCAATCGGGAAATGGCGTCGTAATCAGCTGATCTGTGCGAACCTAGCGACACCAAGCGGATTCTCCTGGAACCAACTGGAGCCGCGCAATTCAAACAGTCCGCGTATTTTTTGAACAGCCCTCGTATGTTGTTTTATTCAGACCTTATGTAAATGAAAATGTGCAAATTTGCCCATTTTTTACATAGAAAATACATTAATTTCTAAATTTCATTATCCAGATCACAAAAGCAAAGTTTGAAGGGAATAATGGCCATTTTACTTTTACAACATAAGTAATTAAGAAATAACACATACTATCCAGGAACATAATTTGTGTTGCATTGTGTTATTATGGAAATAAATCATGAAAAAAAAATTTTAAAGTGTTTGTATTTAATTATTTTGACGTGATGAGTCGACTGGATTATGAAGTACACGTAGTTTGATGACATTAAGTAATAACTATGTTTTTATTAAGAGTTAAAGCATACAAACAAACGTATAACTAAATATTGAAATATTTTAAGTTCTTGTGACTAGGAAGTTGATTTTGGTTTTAATCTGTTTGTAGTCCATGTCCTTTTTCGTAACGTGTAGAAAACCAGTACAACCAGTTGGTCTACAAACAAGTATCAAAGCTGACCTTGGAAATTTGTTTTAATATCACTTTAGTTGCTAGGAATCGATCTCCTTTTGTGCATGTTGTTGTTGTTGGCAAGGTCAGAATTGATCAACGAAGTGGAACCATTTACTGTGTATAACATCCTGCTTTCGAAACACACTTTCTTTGGTCCATATTTAACGTATATTTTATCTACAACTAATGGCAGACTACTCCTTTAATCAAAATTATGCAGTTACTCTAATGATGCTTGTATATATCTAGTTACAGCGAAATTATTCTGTCAATATGGCGGATATACGGGAGAAGTAACAACAAGTGATAATATTGAAGTAGAGAAAAACAAGGCTGAAGAAAAAATATTATTACAGTAAGAAGGTTCTTATCGGCTAACCATATCAATATGTCTAACCTTGTCGTTTGATATTCTAAGATTAACTGATTTGCTCAGAGATTTTTATGATTTATAACGGGAAGATTAATGTGGATAAATAAGTGAAGCAAGCTGAGTTTAACAAAAATGGCTTATTGGTAAACTAAGAAGATATGGAGATTGGACACAGTGTGTTAAACAAAATTAACAATCTATTTTGGCCAATAGACAAAAAACTGTTTACTTGAGAATACCTAGAATGATCATCTCCTACTGGGCTTGTGAATCTGTTAGCTAGATTTTTTTCCACAAAAAGCATTTTAGTCAATCGACCCAGGTGTTTCTTATTTAACAACAAATGTTGAATTTACCCATAATGACTAGCGTTACCCACATGAATGGTCATTCTCATTCAACATAGAGAGGCTATAACTTTTAGATATCATCTACTCGGTCAATGAAAGACTGTTGTCACTGGTCTTCTTGCGCATTGTACAGCATTACAACAATATTTCCGTAAGTGGAACAAGTGTTATCTCTAGACAATAACAAGGGTCACCAGGACAGTTTGTTTTGAATTTCGCACAAAGCTACACGAGGGCTATCTGCAGTGTAAGACTAGAGGGAATGCAGCTAATTATCACCACCCACCGCCAGCTCTTGGGCTACTCTTTTACCAACGAATAGTGGGATTGACCATTACATTATAACGCCCCCACGACTGAAAGAGCGAGCACGTTTGGTGTGACCGGGATTCGAACTCACGACCCTCAGATTAAGAGTGGAGTGCCTTAACTACCTGGCCATGCTGGGCCAAGTAATAATTTAAATATCGAGAGATCATAACGACATTCAGACGGAAAGTACAAATATATAATTAGAAGTCTTTAAACAATAAAATAAAAATGCAAAATGTTTAAGATAAAATTTATAATATGAGAATAAATCACGAAACAAAAACCACAAAATATACTGTGATATTGAGTACACGTGTAAATAAACAAGATATCCTTTAACAAAGAAAATACAATTTACATATAAACTAAGATTAAAGTGAAAATTATTACAAATAATTTTAAGATAGACTACTTACCCACTTTAGAAGAAGGAACTTCTAAACAATCTTCAAACATTCACTTCATATATAATCAAATAAAATAAATCTACTTTTGATATAAACATGTAAGTGTAATATGTGACTGGGTTTACAATAAGAACCGATATCATAAAAAGTGAGAAAGAAGATGTGCCTGACAAGGACAGGTAGTTAGGCTTAACTTACAATCTTTCAGCCTTTGGGGTGTTATAGTGTGATGGTCAATCCCACTATTCGTTGGCGAAACAGTAACTGAAAAGTTGGTGGTAAATGGTGATGGCCAGCTGTCTTCCACTGCTAAATTAGGGACAACTAACATAGATAGCCTTTGTGTAGCTATGCGAGAACTTCAAACCATATTCATCCAAACACAAAAAATTAAAAAGAAAATCTTTAGTAATTAAATAATATACATAAAAAGTGAATTATTTTAACATTTCACACACAACAAAAACTTCGATAAAAATTAAGATATCAAAAACATTTTTCACACTGTCACAAACCGAGTAAAATAGGCTTAGTCGAACATTAACAAAAACATTAATGCTAAATATTTTAATGGAAGCCGTGTATATAAAGAATAAAAATTAATGAATATAAACAAAAACTTCTAGCTTAACTCTGAAAAAGAAGTTAACAGAAAATATGAAGGTGTACATTGTAGATGAAAGTAAGAGGTCTATACCTCTAAACTCTGGTCTTTTAAACCCCACCAACGAATTTTCGAGAACTGCTATTCTCTCACAGCTCCCCAATGTTAAGTTTTTAAAATTGTTTTTTCTCTAATTTAATCATAACCCTTACAAATCCTTTCACCAGTCTTCTCAACACCACATTTTTACTCATCTGGTCCCCAGTTCCTCATTATTTAACTCTGTCAGTTGATGCTTTCAACTACAACTGATTTAATCCTTTTCTGTATGTCAATCACCCTTTTGGTTTCCTCCATTGTGTCTTTAATTGATATGCAACATTCCTCAGCGGTTCCTGTTAGTGGTGTTTCTCTGGTTAGTAAAACAATGGTTTTTCTCTGCTACATCAACTGGCATCCAACACTTCTATTTTTCTGCCCTGTTCACTATCTGTCTTGTTCCAACCTCATTGAATCTCTGATCATCTAGACGACTTAAAATCTAATTCTTGTCGTCCTTTAGCTCTGTACTTATGGTTAATACTTTTCTTTTGGGCTCTTCTACTGTGGCTCATCTTTTGTCCTTTTTCACGTGGTTTTTCCATCATGGATTGTTAATCTCCAACTTAGCTGATTATCGAGCAGCTTTATTAATTACATTTTGCTTATCCAACTATTGTCCAGTCTGCTTTGTTTTCATCCTTCCTTCACTGACCTCCTTTGTCCACGTCACATGCTTTACTGGGACCTTAATGAGTTATTAAATGTTTTCATGCATGTCCCATTCGAACTGGTATAACTAAGAATGATTGTAACATGTAAGAAGAAGTTATGTCTATAACTAACAACACCTTATATTTGATTAAGTAACAATGACTGTAACATGTAACAACACCTTATGTCGATGGCTAACTAACAATGTTTTTGACACGTAAAAATACTTTATGTCGATCGTTAACTATGTAGTCAGTGATTGCACGTAACAACACCTGATGTTGATGGTTAACTGACAATAGTATTAGCAGTTAAGAACACCTAATGTTTATAATTAATTAATAATGATTGTTAGTTAACTCAATGATCGTAACACGTAACAACACCTTATGTCTGTGATTATCTAATAATGACCGTAACACGTAATCACACCTTATGTCTGTGATTATCTAATAATGATTGTAACACGTAACAACACCTTATGTCTGTGATTATCTAATAATGACCGTAACACGTAATCACACCTTATGTCTGTGATTATCTAATAATGATTGTAACACGTAACAACACCTTATGTCTGTGATTATCTAATAATGATAATAATAATTATGTATAGCTGCATGAATTACGTCTATAATAATTATATATAACTGTATGAATTACGTCTTTGATAATTATGTATAACTGTATGAATTACGTCGTTAATAATTATTTAATAATCTATGAATTACGTCTTCAATAATTATGTATAGCTGTGTGAATTACGTCTATAATAATTATATATAACTGTATGAATTACGTCGTTAATAATTATGTATGAATTACGTCGTAAATAATTATGTATAACTGTATCAATTACGTCGTTAATAATTATGTATAACTGTATGAATTACGTCTTTAATAATTATATATAACTGTATGACTTACGTCGTAAATAATTATATATGAATTACGTCTTTAATAATTATGTATAACTGTATGAATTACGTCTTTAATAATTATGTATAACTGTATAAATTACGTCGCTAATAATTATGTAATGCTGTATGAATTACGTCGTTATTAATTATATATAACTGTATAAATTACGTCGCTAATAATTATGTAAAGCTGTATGAATTACGTCGTTACTAATTATGTATAGCTGTATCAATTACATTGTTAATAATTATGTATAACTGTATGAATTACGTCGTTAATAATTATGTATATCTGTATGACTTACGTCTTTAATAATTATGTATAACTGTATGAATTACGTCGTTAATAATTATGTATAACTGTATGTATTACGTCTTTAATAATTATGTATAACTCTATGAATTACGTCTTTAATAATTATGTATCAACTACGTCTTTTATAATTATGTATAACTGCATGAATTACGTCGTTAATAATTATTTAATAATCTATGAATTACGTCTTCAATAATTATGTATAGCTGTATGAATTACGTCGTAAATAATTATGAATAACTGTATGAATTACGAAGTTAATAATTATGTATAACTGTATGAACTACGTCGTTAATAATTATGTATAACTGTATGAACTACGTCGTTAATAATTATGTATAACTGTATGAATTACGTCGTTAATAATTATGTATAACTGTATGTATTACGTCTTTAATAATTATGTATAACTATACGAATTACGTCGTTAATAATTATGTATAACTGTATGAATTACATCGTTAATAATTATGTATAGCAGTATGAATTACGTCGTTAATACTTGTGCATAACTGTATGAATTACGTCGTTAATTATTATGTATAACTACGAATTATGTCGTTAATAATTATGTATAATTGTATGAATTATGTCGTTAATAATTATGTATAATTGTATGAATTATGTCGTTAATAATTATGTATAATTGTATGAATTATGTTGTTAATATTTATGTATAATTGTATGAATTATGTCGTTAATAATTATGTATAACTGTATGAATTACGTCGTTAATAATTATGTATAATTGTATGAATTATGTCGTTAATATTTATGTATAATTGTATGAATTATGTCGTTAATAATTATGTATAACTGTATGAATTACGTCGTTAATAATTATGTATAATTGTATGAATTATGTCGTTAATATTTATGTATAATTGTATGAATTATGTCGTTAATAATTATGTATAACTGTATGAATTACGTCGTTAATAATTATGTATAATTGTATGAATCATGTCGTTAATAATTATGTATAATTGTATGAATTATGTCGTTAATAATTATGTATAATTGTATGAATTATGTCGTTAATAATTATGTATAATTGTATGAATTACGTCGTTAATATTTATGTATAATTGTATGAATTACGTCGTTAATAATTATGTATAATTGTATGAATTATGTCGTTAATAATTATGTATAATTGTATATACACAGATAACTTAATTGAGAACTACATATGAAACTGCACAGATGACTGAGTTATGAACTAATTATGTAACTATACAGATAAGTGAATTATGAACTAGTTGTGTAACTACACAGGTAACTGAGTTAAGAAATAGTTTTGTAAATACACAGATAACAGAGTTAAGAATTAGTTGTGTGACAACACAGGTAACTGAGTTAAGAATTAGTTGTGCAACTACACAGATAACTGAGTTAAGAATTGGTTGTGTAACAACACAGGTAACTGAGTTAAGAATTAGTTTTGTAACTTCACATATAACTGAGTTAAGAATTAGTTGTGTGACAACACAGGTAAGTGAGTTAAGAATTAGTTTTGTAACTACACAGATAACTGAGTTAAGAATTAGTTTTGTAACTACACAGATAACTGTGTTAAGAACTGATTACATATTCTTGAAAAGCAGTTGTTCAGAGGTACATGTTAATTTTACCAACGACTTGATTAAGAATAACCTATAGATGACAACGAACAATATTTTAACTTTAATATATATATATACATATATAACTAACCGAAGGAACACGACATGAAATAAAGACATTAACAAGTTACATGATTCTGTGTTCCATGTGTTTTACAACACTACAAATTTACAAAATAATATTTGTGTTCATGCTATCCTACTTCTGGTAGGTGTCACTGCTGTCTTGATTCTTTTTACTTGAACGAACCTACTTCATACACTGTGTTGAAAAGAGAAATACTATGCAAATAGGTTTTTGTTTGTTTTTCATTATAGTCCCCGCCAGGTGTATTTTAAACTTATGTAACTGCATGTGAGATTTTGAAATAACTAATTGATGGAGACTTTTTCTTTTCAAACATTTTCGGTAACTGTTATTATAGAAAATAAAAAGTGTTGGTAGTAAATACATTCAGTTGTATTTATACTTATATTTAGTTATAGTTATATTTGTATTTAGTTATATTTATATTTACATTTATATTTAGTTATATTTAGTTGCAGATGGTCAAATATCCTGTCCTCGCGACTACAAACCAGACAACCTGTCTAATCTAGGTTCTATACCATACATCATATTTGGGTAACTAGGTTAACAACATCGCCATGTTGGCGGAAAAGATCACGCGGGGCACGCGCAAAGTCTCTTATTTGACGACGCCCATTTGCTTCTTACAAAGGTGCGGCTATGAGAAAAATCTTTGTGTAACGAAACAATGGACAGATGAGTTTACTAACATTAAAGATATACAAGGAAACAACAGACAGATAAGTTTACTAACATTAAAGATATACAAGAAAACAATAGACAGATGAGTTTACTAACATTAAAGATATACAAGGAAACAACAGACAGATGAGTTTACTAACATTAAAGATATACAAGAAAACAATAGACAGATGAGTTTACTAACACTAAAGATATACAAGAAAACAATAGACAGATGAGTTTACTAACACTAAAGATATACAAGGAAACAACAAACAGATAAGTTTACTAACATTAAAGATATACAAGGAAACAATAGACAGATGAGTTTACTAACACTAAAGATATACAAGAAAACAATAGATAGATGAGTTTACTAACACTAAAGATATACAAGGAAACAACAGACAGATAAGTTTACTAACATTAAAGATATACAAGGAAACAATAGACAGATGAGTTTACTAACACTAAAGATATACAAGAAAACAACAGACAGATGAGTTTACTAACACTAAAGATATACAAGGAAACAACAGACAGATAAGTTTACTAACATTAAAGATATACAAGGAAACAATAGACAGATGAGTTTACTAACACTAAAGATATACAAGAAAACAACAGACAGATGAGTTTACTAACACTAAAGATATACAAGGAAACAACAGACAGATAAGTTTACTAACACTAAAGATATACAAGGAAACAACAGACAGATGAGTTTACTAACATTAAAGATATACAAGGAAACAATAGACAGATGAGTTTACTAACACTAAAGATATACAAGAAAACAATAGACAGATGAGTTTACTAACACTAAAGACATACAAGGAAACAATAGACAGATGAGTTTACTAACACTAAAGATATACAAGGAAACAACAGACAGATAAGTTTACTAACATTAAAGATATACAAGGAAACAATAGACAGATGAGTTTACTAACACTAAAGATATACAAGAAAACAATAGACAAATGAGTTTAATAACACTAAAGATATACAAGGAAACAACAGACAGATAAGTTTACTAACACTAAAGATTTACAAGAAAACAATAGACAGATGAGTTTACTTACACTAAAGACATACAAGGAAACAATAGACAGATGAGTTTACTAACATTAAAGATATACAAGGAAACAAAAGACAGATGAGTTTACTAACACTAAAGATATACAAGAAAACAATAGACAGATGAGTTTACTAACACTAAAGATATGCAAGGAAACAACAGACAGATAAGTTTACTAACACTAAAGATATACAAGAAAACAATACACAGATGAGATTATTAACACTAAAGACATACAAGGAAACAATGGACAGATGGGTTTACTAACATTAAAGATATACAAGGAAACAACAAACAGATAAGTTTACTAACATTAAAGATATACAAGGAAACAATAGACAGATGAGTTTACTAACACTAAAGATATACAAGAAAACAATAGATAGATGAGTTTACTAACACTAAAGATATACAAGGAAACAACAGACAGATAAGTTAACTAACATTAAAGATATACAAGGAAACAATAGACAGATGAGTTTACTAACACTAAAGATATACAAGAAAACAACAGACAGATGAGTTTACTAACACTAAAGATATACAAGGAAACAACAGACAGATAAGTTTACTAACATTAAAGATATACAAGGAAACAATAGACAGATGAGTTTACTAACACTAAAGATATACAAGAAAACAACAGACAGATGAGTTTACTAACACTAAAGATATACAAGGAAACAACAGACAGATAAGTTTACTAACACTAAAGATATACAAGGAAACAACAGACAGATGAGTTTACTAACATTAAAGATATACAAGGAAACAATAGACAGATGAGTTTACTAACACTAAAGATATACAAGAAAACAATAGACAGATGAGTTTACTAACACTAAAGACATACAAGGAAACAATAGACAGATGAGTTTACTAACACTAAAGATATACAAGGAAACAACAGACAGATAAGTTTACTAACATTAAAGATATACAAGGAAACAATAGACAGATGAGTTCACTAACACTAAAGATATACAAGAAAACAATAGACAGATGAGTTTAATAACACTAAAGATATACAAGGAAACAACAGACAGATAAGTTTACTAACACTAAAGATATACAAGAAAACAATAGACAGATGAGTTTACTTACACTAAAGACATACAAGGAAACAATAGACAGATGAGTTTACTAACATTAAAGATATACAAGGAAACAAAAGACAGATGAGTTTACTAACACTAAAGATATACAAGAAAACAATAGACAGATGAGTTTACTAACACTAAAGATATGCAAGGAAACAACAGACAGATAAGTTTACTAACACTAAAGATATACAAGAAAACAATACACAGATGAGATTATTAACACTAAAGACATACAAGGAAACAATGGACAGATGGGTTTACTAACATTAAAGATATACAAGGAAACAACAGACAGATGAGTTTACTAACACTAAAGACATACAAGGAAACAATAGACAGATGAGTTTACTAACACTAAAGATATACAATAAAACAATACACAGATGAGTTTATTAACACTAAAGACATACAAGGAAACAAGAGACAGATGAGTTTACTAACACTAAAGACATACAAGGAAACAATAGACAGATGGGTTTACTAACATTAAAGATATACAAGGAAACAACAGACAGATGAGTTTACTAACACTAAAGACATACAAGAAAACAATAGACAGATGAGTTTACTAACACTAAAGATATACAAGGAAACAATAGACAGATGAGTTTATTAACACTAAAGACATACAAGGAAACAATAGACAGATGAGTTTACTAACACTAAAGACATACAAGGAAACAATAGACAGATGGGTTTACTAACATTAAAGATATACAAGGAAACAACAGACAGATGAGTTTACTAACACTAAAGACATACAAGGAAACAATAGACAAATGAGTTTACTAACACTAAAGATATACAATAAAACAATACACAGATGAGTTTATTAACACTAAAGACATACAAGGAAACAATAGACAGATGAGTTTACTAACACTAAAGACATACAAGAAAACAATAGACAGATGGGTTTACTAACATTAAAGATATACAAGGAAACAACAGACAGATGAGTTTACTAACACTAAAGACATACAAGGAAACAATAGACAGATGAGTTTACTAACACTAAAGATATACAATAAAACAATACACAGATGAGTTTATTAACAGTAAAGACATACAAGGAAACAATAGACAGATGAGTTTACTAACACTAAAGATATACAAGGAAACAACAAACAGATGAGTTTACTAACACTAAAGATATGCAAGGAAACAATAGACAGATGAGTTTACTCACACTAAAGACATACAAGGAAACAACAGACAGATGAGTTTACTAACACTAAAGATATACAAGAAAACAACAAACAGATGAGTTTACTAACACTAAAGATATGCAAGGAAACAATAAACAGATGGGTTTACTAACACTAAAGATATACAATGAAACAACAAACAGATGAGTTTAGTAACACTAAAGATATACAAGAAAACAATAGACAGATGAGTTTACTAACACTAAAGATATACAAGGAAACAACAAACAGATAAGTTTACTAACATTAAAGATATACAAGGAAACAATAGACAGATGAGTTTACTAACACTAAAGATATACAAGAAAACAATAGACAGATGAGTTTAATAACACTAAAGATATACAAGAAAACAACAGACAGATAAGTTTACTAACACTAAAGATATACAAGAAAACAATAGACAGATGAGTTTACTTACACTAAAGACATACAAGGAAACAATAGACAGATGAGTTTACTAACATTAAAGATATACAAGGAAACAAAAGACAGATGAGTTTACTAACACTAAAGATATACAAGAAAACAATAGACAGATGAGTTTACTAACACTAAAGATATACAAGGAAACAACAGACAGATAAGTTTACTAACACTAAAGATATACAAGAAAACAATACACAGATGAGATTATTAACACTAAAGACATACAAGGAAACAATGGACAGATGGGTTTACTAACATTAAAGATATACAAGGAAACAACAGACAGATGAGTTTACTAACACTAAAGACATACAAGGAAACAATAGACAGATGAGTTTACTAACACTAAAGATATACAATAAAACAATACACAGATGAGTTTATTAACACTAAAGACATACAAGGAAACAAGAGACAGATGAGTTTACTAACACTAAAGACATACAAGGAAACAATAGACAGATGGGTTTACTAACATTAAAGATATACAAGGAAACAACAGACAGATGAGTTTACTAACACTAAAGATATACAAGGAAACAATAGAGAGATGAGTTTATTAACACTAAAGACATACAAGGAAACAATAGACAGATGAGTTTACTAACACTAAAGACATACAAGGAAACAATAGACAGATGGGTTTACTAACATTAAAGATATACAAGGAAACAACAGACAGATGAGTTTACTAACACTAAAGACATACAAGGAAACAATAGACAGATGAGTTTACTAACACTAAAGATATACAATAAAACAATACACAGATGAGTTTATTAACACTAAAGACATACAAGGAAACAATAGACAGATGGGTTTACTAACACTAAAAATATACAAGAAAACAATAGACAGATGAGTTTACTAACACTAAAGATATACAAGGAAACAATAGACAGATGAGTTTATTAACACTAAAGATATACAATAAAACAATACACAGATGAGTTTATTAACACTAAAGACATACAAGGAAACAAGAGACAGATGAGTTTACTAACACTAAAGACATACAAGGAAACAATAGACAGATGGGTTTACTAACATTAAAGATATACAAGGAAACAACAGACAGATGAGTTTACTAACACTAAAGATATACAAGGAAACAATAGAGAGATGAGTTTATTAACACTAAAGACATACAAGGAAACAATAGACAGATGAGTTTACTAACACTAAAGACATACAAGGAAACAATAGACAGATGGGTTTACTAACATTAAAGATATACAAGGAAACAACAGACAGATGAGTTTACTAACACTAAAGACATACAAGGAAACAATAGACAGATGAGTTTACTAACACTAAAGATATACAATAAAACAATACACAGATGAGTTTATTAACACTAAAGACATACAAGGAAACAATAGACAGATGAGTTTACTAACACTAAAGACATACAAGGAAACAACAGACAGATGGGTTTACTAACACTAAAAATATACAAGAAAACAATAGACAGATGAGTTTACTAACACTAAAGATATACAAGGAAACAATAGACAGATGAGTTTATTAACACTAAAGATATACAATAAAACAATACACAGATGGGTTTACTAACACTAAAGACATACAAGGAAACAATAGACAGATGAGTTTACTAACACTAAAGACATACAAGGAAACAACAGACAAATGAGTTTACTAATACTAAAGATATACAAGGAAACAACAGACAGATGAGTTTACTAACACTAAAGACATACAAGGAAACAACAGACAGATGTGTTTACTAACACTAAAGATTTTCAAGAAAACAATAGACAGATGAGTTTACTAACACTAAAGATATACAAGAAAACAATAGACAGGTGAGTTTACTAACACTAAAGACATACAAGGAAACAACAGACAGATGGGTTTACTAACACTAAAAATATACAAGAAAACAATAGACAGATGAGTTTACTAACACTAAAGACATACAAGGAAACAACAGACAGATGAGTTTACTAACATTAAAGATATACAAGGAAACAACAGACACATGAGTTTACTAATACTAAAGATATACAAGGAAGCAACAGGCAGATGAGTTTACTAACACTAAAGATATACAATAAAACAATAGACAGATGAGTTTAATGATACTAAAGATATACAAGGAAACAACAGACAGATGAGTTTACTAACACTAAAGACATACAAGGAAACAATAGACAGATGAGTTTACTAACACTAAAGATATACAATAAAACAATACACATATGAGTTTATTAACACTAAAGACATACAAGGAAACAAGAGACAGATGAGTTTACTAACACGAAAGATATACAAGAAAACAACAGACACATGAGTTTACTAACACTAAATATATACAAGGAAACAACAGACACATATACAGCTCTAGTTAATACGGTATGTTGTAAGTGATAAAATACACTCTTTATTCACTGCTTATCAGTTACGTATTTGTTTTAACTCTAAAGTTGCTGACTCTACAGTTTTAAACACAGTGCTACAACATATGTGTGCTTATTTTATCGGCTCCGTTTCTTGAACTTCGCTTAAAGCTGCTCGAGGGTTAAAAGTCTCTCAAAAGTAAGAGACTAAAGGGAAGACAACTAACCAATATAATCTTCCTTCAACTCTTTAACTATTATTTTACCAACGAATATTGTGATTAATTGTCACATGACAACCTCCTTATGAATGAAAGAACGAGTTCCAATCATAACCCCAGAACGGTCAAACCCCCAGGCACTTGTTACCAATAAATCACTCGTACATTCATGACTGTCTTACTTACAGGATCACGTGACGAAGAGGAACTCTTGATCATTTCATGTTAAATTTCTCGTGTCTCACATTTTCATTTTTCCCTTTTCCTTTTTTACAAGAACGGGTTGTAAACATAAAATTCGTCTATATGGTGTAACATGTAAACCAGCTCTCTTGAAAGGTAGAAGTGACGTGTTGTTCGTGCGACTTTAAGCGTAAATATATAATACAGCCACTATAAAGATCCTTCAAATAAATCCTGTCCATAAAGATGTATGTGACTATATCACCATAAAACAAATTTAGTATAGAATCTCCTCCATGTGACTATATAACCAGAAAACAAATTTAGTATAGAATCTCCTCCATGTGACTATATAACCAGAAAACAAATTTAGTATAGAATCTCCTCCATGTGACTATATCACAATAAAACAAATTTAGTATAGAATCTCCTCCATGTGACTATATCACCATAAAACAAAGTTAGTATAGAATCTCCTCCATGTGACTATATCACCATAAAACAAATTTAGTATAGAATCTCTTCCATGTGGCTATATCACCATAAAACAAATTTAGTATAGAATCTCCTCCATGTGACTATATCACCATAAAACAAATTTAGTATAGAATCTCCTCCATGTGACTATATCACCATAAAACAAATTTAGTATAGAATCTCCTCCATGTGACTATATCACCATAAAACAAATTTAGTATAGAATCTCCTCCATGTGACTATATCACCATAAAACAAATTTAGTATAGAATCTCCTCCATGTGACTATATCACCATAAAACAAATTTAGTATAGAATCTCTTCCATGTGACAATATCACCATAAAACAAATTTAGTATAGAATCTCCTCCATGTGACTCTATAACCATAAAACAAAGTTAGTATAGAATCTCCTCCATGTGACTAAATCACAATAAAACAAATTTAGTATAGAATCTCCTCCATGTGACTATATCACCATAAAACAAATTTAGTATAGAATCTCCTCCATGTGGCTATATCACCATAAAACAAATTTAGTATAGAATCTCCTCCATGTGACTATATCACCATAAAACAAATTTAGTATAGAATCTCCTCATGTGACTATATCACCATAAAACAAATTTAGTATAGAATCTCCTCCATGTGACTATATCACCATAAAACAAATTTAGTATAGAATCTCCTCCATGTGACTATATAACCAGAAAACAAATTTAGTATAGAATCTCCTCCATATGACTATATAACTAGAAAACAAATTTAGAGATAACAAACTCATTACGTTTCTGTTGGGTACGCTATTGTATTCTCTTACGTTGGTTGATTTGAGTTAAGCACAAAGCTATACAATGGGTTATTTGCACTTTGCTCACCACGGTTATCGAAACCCAGTTTATTGTGGTGTGAGTCCGCAGACGTACCGTTGTACCCTGGAAGACAACCTCTGACGTAAAGACAGGTTAATATATACCTTCTTGTGGTCAAACATTTTAAAAACCTTTTGGTTAAAATCAACAGTTTTATCAGGTTAGTGTAGTAATTTTTTAACAACTTATCGTAAACTATCGAGGAGAAACCAGTGTACTCAAGTTATAACCGGTTTACTGAAAACGTGACTCGGATTTTATCTGTTAGTTTTGTCACGTAATTACTTTAGAATCAATCATCTAGGTTTGTTCGAGTGTGTGAATCTAACAAAAGTTACTACAACCATTAAACCTTGTCGGTCTGTTTATATTATTTTCTATAAGAATGACATAAATCCTTTATCAAGATGTCATGACAACTATTATTAGCATTTCTTAGGCTTTTCATCCTGCCCACAGCTCACGCGCAGTCATTAAAGCAACGTCATCATCCACAGTTCTTGAATGCAAATTATAAACACGCCTTGGTCGTAAGTTTCGGAGCTAAAATTCGGGACACGATCTTCACAGAAAACACAGCGCATGTAGCTTACTGTGCAGCTTCGGGTCAAACAAATAAATAAGTTGTCAAATATAAATACGTAAATCACCATATCCGTCTTATGTTACTTAAATAAGAACAGATGACATATTAGGTGACTGACATCTTAACAATCGTTTGTTAAACAGTAGCAGATGACTCATTAGTTCACCAATGACCCCTTTCCCGGGACAGCGATAAGTCTGCGGAATTACAACGCTAAAATTAGGGGTCCGATTCTTCTCGGTGGACACAAAAGATAGCCCGATGTGACTTTGATGTGAGAAAACACACATACACACACTAGTTACCCGCATCTTAACGATTGTTTGTTAAATAGCAGCAGATAGCCCATTAGTTCACCCACATCTTAACGATTGTTTGTTAAATAGCAGCAGATAGCCCATTAGTTTGCTCACATGTTAACGATTGTTTGTTAAATAGCAGCAGATAGCCCATTAGTTCACCCACATCTTAACGATTGTTTGTTAAATAGCAGCAGATAGCCCATTAGTTTGCTCACATGTTAACGACTGTTGTTAAACAGCTACAGATAACGTATTAGTTCACTCACATCTTAATGTTTGGCCCGGCATGACCAGGTAGTTAAGGCGCTTGACTCGTAATGTGAGGGTTGCAGATTCGAATCCCCATCAAACCAAACATGCTCGCTCTTTCAGTCGTGGGGTAGTTATTATGTGACGGTCAATCCCACTATTCGTTGGTAAAAGAGTAGCCTAAGAGTTGGCGGTGGGTGGTGATGACTAGCCCTTCCGTCTAGTCTTACGCTGCTAAATTATGGACGGCTAGTGCAGATAGCCCTCGTGTAGCTTTGCGCGAAATTCAAAACAAACAAACAAACACATGTTAACGACTGTTTGTTAAACAGCAGCAGATGACTCATTAGTTCACTCACATCATATAAAATATAGAAAATAGCATAAATAAAAGTGTGACATGACTTGTTGGATCGAATCATAAAATTAATTATTTTCTCTGTTATGTAAAAATACACGTTTATTTTAGACTTTGTGCACAGGTGCTCAAAAGCTATCTGCGCATATAATTGTTCCTAATTTCAAACTAATAAATTAGGGAGAAGGCAGCCAATCAGCAACTCCTGAAATATGTAACGTAATAATGTTGCTTTTGGTTGGTTATTATAGAGTTTCAAAGTGATTTTTGTAGCTCTCCCAAAGCCCCAAAATGTGGAGCGCCCAAAATATACCAATAAACGAGAGACCGTTTTTCAAAATAAAATTACCTTTTGTGATTGTAATATATTCCATTATTATTTATCTGAATCAAGTTAGTAAACAAATAACCACAACACCTACGTGTGTTTGTGTTTAACTGTTCTTCTGATATTTAGTTCTTCGAGAAACTGCTGACGATGTGTTTTCGTATGAACCGCGACCTAATTTATTTTAACCATTTTTCTCTTCTACTTTGCCTTCACTACTGTTGGCTAAACAAACTTCCAGTAGGTGTTGTTTTACAAAGAAGAATCCAACCTAACTTTAATGTTTGAAATTTATAGTTGTTAAGAGTCGCTTATGGTTTTGGCCCATCTAGTATAAGAAACAACAGCTTACGTGATGTTACACTTCGTCTATCTTTATTTTCAAAATTTCACGATATCAATTCGTGTTATCCATGAAATAAATTCTCTCATAACCATGTTCCACTTTTAATTAAGCTGAATTTGTGAAAGTTTTAATAAAGTTCAAACATTTTTAATACTTGAAGTACAGATTAATTACATTACGGTGAGGATAACCGTAATTCATATTCTAATTCGCAACTACACGCAACGATAAAACGTATCAGGATTTTACATATTTCTTATAGCAAAATACGGAGTATAGATAAAGGTAAGGATACATAAAGATCTATTAACCAACATTACATTAAGTATATATAAAGGTAAGAATACATAAAGATCTATTAACCAATATTACATTAAGTAGAAATAAAAGTAAGAATACATAAAGATCTATTAACCAATATTACATTAAGTATATATAAAGGTAAGAATACATAAACATCTATTAACCAATATTACATTAAGTATATATAAAGGTAAGAATACATAAAGATCTATTAACCAATATTACATTAAGTATAGATAAAGGTAAGGATACATAAAGATCTATCTATTAACCGATATTACATTAAGTAGAAATAAAGGTAAGAATACATAAAGATCTATTAACCAATATTACATTAAGTATAGATAAAGGTAAGGATACATAAAGATCTATCTATTAACCGATATTACATAAAGTAGAAATAATGGTAAGGATATATAAAGATCGATCGAATATTACATTAAGTATAGATAATGTCAAGGTTACATAAAGATCGATCTACCAACCAATATTACATTAAGTAGAAATAAAGGTAAGGATACATAAAGATCGATCTATCAACCAATATTACATTAAGTATAGATAATGGTAAAAATACATAAAGATCTATCTATCAACCAATATTACATTAAGTATAGATAAAGATAAGAATACATAAAGATCTATTAAACAATATTACATTAATTATAGATAATGGTAAGGATACATAAAGATCTATTAACCAATATTACATTAATTATAGATAAAGGTAAGGATACATAAAGATCTATCTATTACCCGATATTACATTAAGTAGAAATAAAGGTAAGGATACATAAAGATCTATCTATTAACCAATATTACATTAAGTATAGATAAAGGTAAGGATACATAAAGATCTATCTATTAACTGATATTACATTAAGTAGAAATAAAGGTATGGATACATAAAGATTTATCTATCAACCGATATTACATTAAGTAGAAATAAAGGTAAGGATACATAAAGATCGATCTATCAACCAATATTACATTAAGTATAGATAATGGTAAGGATACATAAAGATCTATTAACCAATATTACATTAAGTATAGATAAAGGTAAGGATACATAAAGACCTATCTATTAACCGATATTACATTAAGTAGAAATAAAGGTAAGGATACATAAAGATCTATCTATCAACCGATATTACATTAAGTATAGATAAAGGTAAGGATACATAAAGATCTATCTATTAACCGATATTACATTAAGTATAGATAATGGTAAGGATACATAAAGATCTATTAACCAATATTACATTAAGTATAGATAAAGGTAAGAATACATAAAGATCTATTAACCAATATTACATTAAGTATAGATAAAGGTAAGGATACATAAAGACCTATCTATTAACCGATATTACATTAAGTAGAAATAAAGGTAAGGATACATAAAGATTTATCTATCAACCGATATTACATTAAGTATAGATAAAGGTAAGGATACATAAAGATCTATCTATTAACCGATATTACATTAAGTAGAAATAAAGGTAAGAATACATAAAGATCTATTAACCAATATTACATTAAGTATAGATAAAGGTAAGGATACATAAAGATCTATCTATTAACCGATATTACATTAAGTAGAAATAAACGTAAGAATACATAAAGATCTATTAACCGATATTACATTAAGTAGAAATAAAGGTAAGGATACATAAAGATCGATCTATCAACCAATATTACAATAAGTATAGATAATGGTAAGGATACATAAAGATCGATCGAATATTACATTAAGTATAGATAATGTCAAGGTTACATAAAGATCGATCTACCAACCAATATTACATTAAGTATAGATAAAGGTAAGAATACATAAAGATCTATTAACCAATATTACATTAAGTGTATATAAAGGTAAGGATACATAAAGATCTATCTATTAACCGATATTACATTAAGTAGAAGTAAAGGTAAGGATACATAAAGATCTATCTATTAACCGATATTACATTAAGTATAGATAATGGTAAAAATACATAAAGATCTATCTATCAACCAATATTACATTAAGTATAGATAAAGATAAGAATACATAAAGATCTATTAACCAATATTACATTAATTATAGATAATGGTAAGGATACATAAAGATCTATTAACCAATATTACATTAAGTATAGATAAAGGTAAGAATACATAAAGATCTATCAACCGATATTACATTAAGTATAGATAAAGGTTAGGATACATAAAGATCTATCTATTAACCGATATTACATTAAGTATAGATAAAGGTAAGAATACATAAAGATCTATTAACCAATATTACATTAAGTATAGATAAAGGTAAGGATACATAAAGATCTATCTATTAACTGATATTACATTAAGTAGAAATAAAGGTATGGATACATAAAGATTTATCTATCAACCGATATTACAATAAGTATAGATAAAGGTAAGGATACATAAAGATCTATCTATTAACCGATATTACATTAAGTAGAAATAAAGGTAAGGATACATAAAGATTTATCTATCAACCGATATTACAATAAGAATAGATAAAGGTAAGGATACATAAAGATCTATCTATTAACCAATATTACATGAAGTATAGATAAAGGTAAGAATACATAAAGATCTATTAACCAATATTACATTAAGTATAGATAAAGGTAAGGATACATAAAGATCTATCTATTAACCGATATTACATTAAGTAGAAATAAAGGTAAGGATACATAAAGATCTATCTATTAACCAATATTACATGAAGTATAGATAAAGGTAAGAATACATAAAGATCTATTAACCAATATTATATTAAGTATAGATAAAGGTGGGGATACATAAAGATCTATCTATTAACCGATATTACATTAAGTAGAAATAAAGGTAAGAATACATAAAGATCTATCTATTAACCGATATTACATTAAGTATAGATAATGGTAAGGATACATAAAGATCTATTAACCAATATTACATTAAGTATAGATAAAGGTAAGAATACATAAAGATCTATTAACCAATATTACATTAAGTATAGATAAAGGTAAGGATACATAAAGACCTATCTATTAACCGATATTACATTAAGTAGAAATAAAGGTAAGGATACATAAAGATTTATCTATCAACCGATATTACAATAAGTATAGATAAAGGTAAGGATACATAAAGATCTATCTATTAACCGATATTACATTAAGTATAGATAAAGGTAAGGATACATAAAAAAATATCTATTAACCGATATTACATTAAGTAGAAATAAAGGTAAGGATACATAAAGATTTATCTATCAACCGATATTACATTAAGTATAGATAAAGGTAAGGATACATAAAGATCTATCTATTAACCAATATTGCATTAAGTATAGATAAAGGTAAGAATACATAAAGATCTATTAACCAATATTACATTAAGTATAGATAATGGTAAGGATACATAAAGTTCTATCTATTAACCTATATTACATTAAGTATAGATAAAGATAAGAATACATAAAGATCTATTAACCAATATTACATTAAGTATATATAAAGGTAAGGATACATAAAGATCTATCTATTAACCGATATTACATTAAGTAGAAGTAAAGGTAAGGATACATAAAGATCGATCTATCAACCAATATTACATTAAGTATAGATAAAGGTAAAGATACATAAAGATCTATCTATTAACCGATATTACATTAAGTAGAAGTAAAGGTAAGGATACATAAAGATCTATTAACCAATATTACATTAAGTATAGATAAAGGTAAGAATACATAAAGATCTATCAACCGATATTACATTAAGTATAGATAAAGGTAAGGATACATAAAGATCTATCTATTAACTGATATTACATTAAGTATAGATAAAGGTAAGAATACATAAAGATCTATTAACCAATATTACATTAACTATAGATAAAGGTAATGATACATAAAGATCTATCTATTAACTGATATTACATTAAGTAGAAATAAAGGTATGGATACATAAAGATTTATCTATCAACCGATATTACAATAAGTATAGATAAAGGTAAGGATACATAAAGATCTATCTATTAACCGATATTACATTAAGTAGAAATAAAGGTAAGGATACATAAAGATTTATCTATCAACCGATAATACAATAAGTATAGATAAAGGTAAGGATACATAAAGATCTATCTATTAACCAATATTACATTAAGTATAGATAAAGGTAAGGATACATAAAGATCTATCTATTAACCGATATTACATTAAGTAGAAATAAAGGTAAGAATACATAAAGGTCTATTAACCAATATTACATTAAGTATAGATAAAGGTAAGAATACATAAAGATCTATCTATTAACCGATATTACATTAAGTAGAAATAAAGGTAAGGATACATAAAGATCGATCTATCAACCAATATTACAATAAGTATAGATAATGGTAAGGATACATAAAGATCGATCGAATATTACATTAAGTATAGATAATGTCAAGGTTACATAAAGATCGATCTACCAACCAATATTACATTAAGTAGAAATAAAGGTAAGGATACATAAAGATCGATCTATCAACCAATATTACATTAAGTATAGATAATGGTAAGATACATGAAGATCTATCTATTAACCTATATTACATTAAGTATAGATAAAGGTAAGAATACATAAAGATCTATTAACCAATATTACATTAAGTATATATAAAGGTAAGGATACATAAAGATCTATCTATTAACCGATATTACATTAAGTAGAAGTAAAGGTAAGGATACATAAAGATCGATCTATCAACCAATATTACATTAAGTATAGATAAAGGTAAGGATACATAAAGATCTATCTATTAACCGATATTACATTAAGTATAGATAATGGTAAAAATACATAAAGATCTATCTATCAACCAATATTACATTAAGTATAGATAAAGATAAGAATACATAAAGATCTATTAACCAATATTACATTAATTATAGATAATGGTAAGGATACATAAAGATCTATTAACCAATATTACATTAAGTATAGATAAAGGTAAGAATACATAAAGATCTATCAACCGATATTACATTAAATATAGATAAAGGTTAGGATACATAAAGATCTATCTATTAACCGATATTACATTAAGTATAGATAAAGGTAAGAATACATAAAGATCTATCTATTAACCAATATTACATTAAGTATAGATAAAGGTAAGGATACATAAAGATCTATCTATTAACTGATATTACATTAAGTTGAAATAAAGGTATGGATACATAAAGATTTATCTATCAACCGATTTTACAATAAGTATAGATAAAGGTAAGGATACATAAAGATCTATCTATTAACCGAAATTACATTAAGTATAGATAAAGGTAAGGATACATAAAGATCTATCTGTTAACCGATATTACATTAAGTAGAAATAAAGGTAAGGATACATAAAGATCGATCTATCAACCAATATTACTTTAAGTATAGATAATGGTAAGGATACATAAAGATCTATCTATCAACCAATATTACATTAAGTATAGATAAAGGTAAAAATACATAAAGATCTATTAACCAATATTACATTAAGTATAGATAAAGGTAAGGATACATAAAGATCTATCTATTAACCGATATTACATTAAGTAGAAATAAAGGTAAGGATACATAAAGATCTATCTATTAACCGATATTACATTAAGTATAGATAATGGTAAGAATACCTAAAGATCTATTAACCAATATTTCATTAAGTATAGATAAAGGTAAGAATACATAAAGATCTATCTATTAACCGATATTACATTAAGTAGAAATAAAGGTAAGGATACATAAAGATCGATCTATCAACCAATATTACAATAAGTATAGATAATGGTAAGGATACATAAAGATCTATCTATTAACCGATATTACATTAAGTATAGATAATGGTAAGGATACATAAAGATCTATAAACTAATATTACATTAAGTATAGATAAAGGTAAGAATACATAAAGATCTATCAACCAGTATTACATTAAGTATAGATAACGGTAGGGATACATAAAGATCGATCCAATATTACATTAAGTATAGATAATGTCAAGGTTACATAAAGATCGATCTACCAACCAATATTACATTAGGTTCTGATAAAGATAAGGCTACATAAAGACTCATATTTCAACCAATATTAGCTACATGTTATGAATGTAAAACAACGAACGCTAACAATGTAAACAGCCTGACTGGAATGTGTTTACAATATACTTTATCATGTTATAACATCACATAGTCTATTGAGATTTTCATATGGATACTATGACTTTAGTTTCTACATCCTTCATAGGATGGAATACAGTGGACGTTTTAATTGAACTTCAGTTATAGTTGTCTTTAACTTATTATTAGATATTATGACTTTGGTTTCTGTGTTATCTTTTACAATTACTTTTCGTATGTAAAACACTAATTTGTCTGTGCCTTTGGATAAAATGATATATTATATTATTCTATTGTATTGATATGCTGGAAGTGATTATACGACTTAAAAGTATTCACTTTCCCATGATTTATAACTTGGTAAACACATCTCATACACATGATTTATAACTTGGTCTCACACATCTCATACACATGATTTATAACTTGGTCTCACACATCTCATACACATGATTTATAACTTGGTCTCACACATCTCATACACATGATTTATAATTTGGTAAACACATCTCATACACATGATTTATAACTTGGTAAACACATCTCATACACATGATTTATAACTTGGTAAACACATCTCATACACATGATTTATAACTTGGTAAACACATCTCATGCACATGATTTATAACTTGGTAAACACATCTCATACACATGATTTATAACTTGGTAAACACATCTCATACACATGATTTATAACTTGGTAAACACATCTCATACACATGATTTATAACTTGGTAAACACATCTCATACACATGATTTATAACTTGGTAAACACATCTCATTCACATGATTTATAACTTGGTAAACACATCTCATTCACATGATTTATAACTTGGTAAACACATCTCATACACATGATTTATAACTTGGTAAATTTGTCTTCAAGAAGCATCTATTCTCACACATTTCATACACATGCTTTCATATTTCATGATTTATTCACTTTTTCTCATCATCACTATCTTCTCTGATGTCACAACGTGAATGTTAATGAAATCCATATTGTGAACCATCCTCATGGCATTCACAATATTCTGATTATAACTTGGGTCCTTTTTTCTACCGTTTGTTACACTATTTGTACTTGCCAATACGCATTTTCTCTGCTTCCTCCACTTACTTTAGAAGGTTTGTTTTGAATTTCGCACAAAGCTACTCGAGGGCTATCTGTGCTAGCCGTCCCTAATTTAGCAGTGTAAGACTAGAGGGAAGGCAGCTAGTCATCACCACCCACCGCCAACTCTTGGGCTACTCTTTTACCAACGAATAGTGGGATTGACCGTCACATTATAACGCCCCCACGACTGAAAGGGCGAACATGTTTGGTGCGACGGGGATGCAAACCCGCGACCCTCAGATTACGAGTCGCACGCCTTAACCCACCTGGCCATGCTGGGTCTGATTTAGAAGGAATGAATGACCACAACTATAATATCACAGAATGATGAGGACATTGACCAACTATGGCTTCTTCATTTGTAACCACAGAACAGCAAGCACTTTTAATACCTATGTCTTCTATATTTGCAACCAGAGAATTATAGGCACGTTACATTTGTAACAACTGAATAATAGGCACTTTGAACACCTGGGCCTTCTGCATTTGTAATAACGAAATGATAGCCACTTTGAATATCTAGGCCTTCTACATTGTAACCACAGAATGATAAGCAATTTGAGTATTTTGGCCTGCTAAACTTTTACCCATGGAATAAGCACTTTGAACATCTATTTCTCAACAACCATGGTATTTAAATTATTTTAGGCAGAATTAGAGCAAATTGATCAACAATATTTTTTGTTTATTTGTTAGCCATATTTTTGTGTGCCAACAATACCTAGAGTGTGACGTGTTTACATCTTATTTGATTTTACTAATAGGATTTCAACCAGTGCATCCTCAAATTAAGCTTATTTCTAGGCAGGATTAAAGTAAAATAATGTACGAGATATTGAATATAGTCAAATACGTCGAACTGTAATTAGATCTCAAATTGGTCAATAGATGACAGAGCTATGAACTATAAGTTTGTACCTGAAAACAACAACTCAGAACCATTCTTTAAGCCATTTTGCCGCGGCTAAAAACAAAATCGTAAAAAACCTATTTTCTCAATGGGTCACTTTTTCTTCTTGAAAACGTGAAGTTATCCAACCTGCATATAGGGGCGATACTGAAACACTTAGCCAGAAGAATTATTTAATTGATACAAAAATAATATTTGTTTTAATATGAACGACACGAAAAGGAGGTAGTTTTAATCACATTTTTTCTAAACGACTTATTACAAACTGGCTGAACGGTAAGGTAGGGATTTATACTGCAGAAATTTGGGATTCGATCTCTGTAGTGGAGACAGAGCAGATGTCTTATTGTGCAATGTTGCGCATAAAATTAAACTAAATAATTTTTATACCAAATTGCTTGTGGTTGTGTTGATTACAGAATCCGAGTAAAATCTGAGTCAGAGATAAAATATAAACAATAACTCCATCAATATGGCAGTAATTTCGATACTTACTGCTGGAGTTTTATGTTTTTTACTTATAAAATGACCCCCCGGTGACTCAGAGGTAAGTCTTAATGGTTATAACGCTACACACCAGGTTTCGATACCAGTGGTGGACACTCAAAAAACTTTTTTTGTAGCTTTGCCATTGACGACAAAAATAGAAAATGGAAGATTTTACTCATGTTTTTTTGTTGTTGTTTTTAGTTATTTCTTTGTATCAAATATTGTGGCAGTCTAACAAAAAATTGCTCAGTACGATACAATATCTGGAACCTATTGTATAAAAATAAGTCACATATTTGAGGATTAATCCAGAACCTTAGAATCTAGCAAGGTGAAGTTGTGACCAAATGTTATTACTGATGTTCGAGAAAGTTCGTTTGTTTCTTTGAAGTTAAGCACAAAGCTACACAATAAGCTACCCGTACTCTGCACACCACGGGTATCAGAACCCGGTTTCCAGCGTTGTACGTATGCAAATATAGCGCCGTGCTACTGCTGGGCTGTTCGAAAGAGAAGACTGACCTTGGTGCAATGTAAACAATATTACTTCACACACTTACTGTAGTGTAGTTTAATAGTTTTATTGTTTTACTTTCATTACACTATTAAGTCAAATTACAAAGTCTTTTTTCACTATGTAAAAACAAACTGATCGCTGACAGTTTTAATATGTCGCTTGAAAAAGTTGGTAAAAATACAGCTTCAGAGCGTAAAATAATAACTGTTCATTACATTTAATTACGGCTCACGTGATGGCTTCACTTGTACCTTCCACTTAAACCAACTAAACTTATTCTTTGGCATGGAATGTCGCCGTTGGAGGTCGCTCTTGTTTCTACTTTCGTTAACAGGCTTGAATTTACGATGTGTACTGGAAGATTTTAAGGTGACTGTTTTCTCTGAAATAACATCATCTGTATGCTCTTTGGTCTTGCTTTGACCACGCTTCTGATGCTTACCAGGTTTGGAAGACACCACTGACCAGCTGGGGGCCAGGAGATCACTTTCCTTCTTATCGTACTGACGAATGGCAGGAATGTACATGACTAATGGCTTATGGTGCCTAGTTGAGCCACTGTCCGAGCTGGACACTCCAGATGCAGCTGAAGATCCTGTCGTGTGTCCGTAGTGTCGATCCTTCTGTTCTGTTTTCTTATTCCCAGTGGCCGCACTGCTGCTACGTTTAATTAGTGCCACCTGGTGAGGTTGATGAGTATCAGCAAGGTTTTCTTTGATGTTTAAAGTATCCCGTTGCACAAAGCTGGATTCATTTTGCGAATGATTGTTACAGGACCGATCTTTGAAGAAAGAGCCATCTTCCTTGATGTCTTGTTCATTACCTATCACACGAACGTTTTCATCCTTAAAAGCGCGTTCCTTCAAAGAGTCTTCCTTCTCGATGCTGTTGGTGTCATTTCTAATATGGCTGCTTGTAAGAAAAGGCATATCATTTGGCGCCATCTCGTGACAATAGTCTTCTTTTAACATTCTAGACCACAAACGTCCACAATCATGACGATTTTTTTGTCCATTATCCTGAGAGGACACATTTTCATACTTAAGTGTTTGCTTACGAGGGTTAGTTTCACGAAATAGTGATAAAGGAGTAGCAGTGTTTTTGCGATAGAGGTCGCTAGATTCGTTTGACAAGTCAGATGTTTTAGCGTCACTGATATCATGATGACTATCATCAGAATTATTTTGGTAAAGTTCAGAGTCTAAATCGCAACAGTTCTTTGGATTGTTCTTTGCGTGGAAGGTTTCGTGTTCATTTTCAACATCGAAACCTGGTTTTAATTTGAAACCAAACAAATGACTTTTAGTTTTAACTTTACTTAACTTTTCCTCTGAAGGTGATGTACTGTAACCATGTAACCTGTTAAAAGATGTGTCATGTATGGAACCTTCTGATGGAAACTTGTCGTTCAAGTCTTTCCTTTCCTCTTTCCCTTTCTGCATATGAGTGAAGATGGCTTCGCTACTCACATAATTTCTTGAACCAAAGTCCGGTCCGTATTTTCTATGTTTATAAGTTGATTGTTTCTCAGGAAGAATTGGAGCATTGCTATAGGCTGAAACAAACCCATCTTTTGATCGTATGATTCTTAGTGAATCTTCATTTCTGTCTGATGCTGAAACAAACCCATCTTTTGATCGTATGATTCTTAGTGAATCTTCATTTCTGTCTGATGATGAAACAAATCCATCTTTTGATCGTATGATTCTTAGTGAATCTTCATTTCTGTCTGATGCTGAAACAAATCCATCTTTTGATCGTATGATTCTTAGTGAATCTTCATTTCTGTCTGATGCTGAAACAAATCCATCTTTTGATCGTATGATTCTTAGTGAATCTTCATTTCTGTCTGATGCTGAAACAAATCCATCTTTTGATCGTATGATTCTTAGTGAATCTTCATTTCTGTCTGATGCTGAAACAAATCCATCTTTTGATCGTATGATTCTTAGTGAATCTTCATTTCTGTCTGATGCTGAAACAAATCCATCTTTTGATCGTATGATTCTTAGTGAATCTTCATTTCTGTCTGATGCTGAAACAAATCCATCTTTTGATCGTATGATTCTTAGTGAATCTTCATTTCTGTCTGATGCTGAGCTCACCTTCAAAAGAGAAGCTTTGTCACACTGGATGCCTTTATCATTCATTATCTTCTTTACAAACTTTGGTGGGTTTTGGTCAAACCAATGTTCAATTTGCTGATTTGGGTAATAATAATTTGTGGGTTTTTCTGTCTTAAGGGAGAGATTATCATAAGGCTTGGCTGATCGTCTATCAGAAGATTGTTCATCTTCGTAGATTTTTCTGATTTTCCTATTTTCCAATACATTTTCTCTTTCTTCCAAGGACTGTAAAAATTTATCATTTCGGTATTGAGTTTCTGACACAAATGAATCAAGACTGGATAAAGAATGTCTTCTCAAATCCTTGGTATTATTGACGTGTTTCGTATTGATGTTTGTAACATCCGTAGGCTCTGACTGATGGTCAAAGTTTCCTTCATTCAACGATATTAGAGACGATGACCAATCTCGTTTCGAGCGTCCACAAAAGCTCTCCTCTTCACTTCCTTTTGATATGTAAAAATTTGTTGAAAATGGTCCTTTGGATTCATCCGAAACTGTTGCACTCGCGGTATGATTACTTACAGAATTTTGTTTAGAGTTTTCACGGTTTTTAGCATCTATTGACACATTTTTGTCCCTTTGTTTCAAAGTTGTCGTTCCAAATATCACTTTTACGCCATTAACGACTTTGTTCCTTGGTGGTTTAACTTCTTGAAAAGGGTCTTCATCACTGGTTTGTTGGTGTGCTGGAACTTTAAGGGATTTTAAAACTGTTCCATTGTTTTTGATCTCAGAGTCTCTTGTTCTCTCCAGTTGGTCATTTTTATTTTCAAATTGGAGTAATGCTTCACCATTAAACCTTTCCACGATATCTTTTACATGGTTCGTTTTCACTTCTGGAAGATGAAACTCAACATTGCTGCACTGAATCGAATCTCCCTGAACTCCACTTCTGTTTTTAATCTTGGTACTTGTCTGTACAGACCCATGTTTTGTGTATTGTGTGTCTGCTGGTGTATTGTACTTCCCTTTTCCTTTTACAAAAGTATTGTGCAAAATCTCACGATTGGGATTTAAAGAGTTATAGTGCTTCCAAATTTGTTCTAAGTTTGGTGCTTCGTTATGTCGATTTTTATAGACTTTAAACCAAAATCTCTTCTCACGGCTGATATCATTAGGTACCTTACCATTAACATAAATCTCGGCCCTACGAGGATATTTCTTAACCCTAACAGAGTTATTAAAACTCACTTTTTTTGCAGAAGTTCGGGAATCGCTGCTGGTCTCAGAACGAGTTGAGTCAGAACGATGCACCTTTGAGTTAAAATCAGTTATGCTGCCAGGCATATTTCTGGACAAATTTATACAGTTTGATGAACTAAGTAAAAGGTAAAACGGAAACTACAGTAACTGTATTATTATTATTATTGCCCATCCTCAGGAAAAGTGTCGAACTTCTCATGATTGGTGGATATTCTTGTTACATTTTAAATAAAATATCTTGTTTTGAAAACGTCTGGTGTTCGGAGTAAAATCCACTGACTCAGTCCAACTGTAACAAAAGACAATTTCATATAAAGATCTTTAAAGAAACTATTCTTTTTTAAAACAATAATATTAAAGAAAAAGCTTTAGACTTAAGATATGACTTTCTTATCTTACGTAAAATAAAACTTTCAAAATAACACGTTGATGAAGAACGACTCACAATAACGTGATATTTTAACAGTGTGTGTGTTTCTCGTATAGCAAAGCCACGAAGAGCTATCTGCTCAGCCCACCGAGGGGAATCGAACCCCTGATTTTAGCGTTGTAAGACATACCGCTGTACTAGCGGGGGCGATATATTAATAGAAAATTAGTCCTATTGTATCTGTTTATATATTGTTGTTTACCACTTTACTATATTAACGTCATGGGCTTCCTTACCCAAGTGTGTGTAAACAAATTCCGTTAAACTTTATTTAAAAAATTATAGAAAAACAGCCTTGGAAAATAAAAAGTCTAAAACATCAGACGTTGATTTCTTACCATAAATGTTAAATAGAATAGTTCTATAAAAACATACTATAAATAGAAATCTTGTAAGTTGAGATACGACTCTCTTAAATTATATAAAAACGTTAAATAAAATAACTTTATAGAAGAAAAACCATAAAAATTGAGATACAACTGTCTGAGAAGACTTTTACGTGATGTATAAACTAAATAGAATTAATTATATTTTAGTTTAAAAAGTAAAGTGCAACTGTGACGTGTTTAATACCTATATGTTTACTACCCGCTGAATTTTCTGCTTTTCATAATGAGAGAATAAAGGTTTTTCCCTAGGAAAATATTCATCTTTAATTAAAATAAAATTCAGAACAAAACAACGTTTCGACCTCTTCAGGTCATCTTCAGATTATGCTAAAGATGACCTAAGCAGGTCGAAACGTTGTTCTGTATTTTATTTTAATTAAAGTGCTAATACCCATACCAGTCGCCTTGAGAATACAATTTTATTTCTTGTGGGTCTCTCGTCATCACGAAAATATTTATCTGTAGCAAGATTGTTCACGTATGTAAAACCTGAGGCAGTTTTGACGAAAATAACCTTCATAACAGTTGTAGCCAATATGGGACAACGGCCCCGAGCATAAAATCCAAACTATAGTGACAAAAGAAAACCCGCTAATGTAAAATACCATTAAGTAGCATTTTCTTTTCCTGATGAATGTAATATTGACAATAAAAAACATGACCTCTAATACGATACCATGTTATATGTTTAAGTCAATCTGGTCTGAAACTGCTTCTTATAGCATCAAATATTGTTTTCACAGTGTTTAACATTTCGTAGTTGGGTCCGGGTGTGAACCCGGGCTTTGAACTGATGGTTCTCGCATGCCTTTGCCACAAAAACATATCCCATACCTTGAGGAAGTTGATTTGTCAAAAAATTAAAGGTCAACTCCCATTATTTGACGAGATAAGGGTTAGCGGTAGGTGCTGTTTATTAGTTGTCTTCCATGTAGTCTATATTATATTCAAATAATGCTGTAGCTTTCAAAAGTCTTTCGAAGCGAGGTTTTTGACTGGTTTAATAAGATGAACTAAATTAATGTCAAATCAGTTAGAACCCTAAAACAAGTCACTAATATTCGTGACGTGTGTAGCGTGTATGGAAGTGGATCACAGAGTCCAGAATTTGAGACATAACGCTTTACACTTTCAACTTCGTGTAGATTGTAAAATTGCCACAGCTCTTATGTCCGTGGGTGGTGTTGGTTGGCTTCATTTCCTCTGGTCACTTATTCAAAATCACTGACTCTTGTGTTTAATCTGTAATCTGGCCACTTAGCCTTATGTCACCGGCTGCTATTGGTTGAATACCTTCAACCTGATCAGCTTGTGATCCAACAATTTAGCCACTTAGCCTTATGTCACCGGCTGCTATTGGTTGAATACCTTCCACCTGATCAGCTTGTGACCCAACAATTTAGCCACTTAGCCTTATGTCACTGGCTGCTATTGGTTGATTACCTACTACCTGATCAGCTTGTGACCCAACAATTTAGCCACTTAGCCTTATGTCACTGGCTGCTATTGGTTGACTACCTACCACCTGATCAGCTTGTGACCCAACAATTTAGCCACTGTGACCATAAGATTCCATTGTCATTCAAGTTTAAAATTTCAATTCTAGTCTCGGCAACAGACTAAGGAAGTATGCATTGGTCACTGCGTTAAGTCACAAAACCTACATTAGTTTTAGAACAAACACCAAGATTAAGCAAAGTTATTTGAAACTATAACGGATAAGATTTGTTGTTATGGATAGGAGTACAATTGTTTTCTATAACTTCCCAGTTTCTTCTCTGTTTACAACACGGATTCTGTAAACATATTTATTAATTATCATAAAGATAAGCCTCCAATCATCTTCTGACGCTGTAACATCATCGTGAAACTTTTGAATCTATTGATACCTGCGTGAAAAAGTTCACAAATGTGTAGGTCGTTCACAGATTAGCATTATGATAAGCGAAAAAGTTCACAAAAGTGTAAATCGTTCACAGATTAGCATTACGATAAGCGAAAAAGTTCACAAACGTGTAGGTCGTTCACAGATTAGAATTATGATAAGCGAAAAAGTTCACAAAAGTGTAGGTCGTTCACAGATTAGCATTATGATAAGCGAAAAAGTTCACAAAAGTGTAGGTCGTTCACAGATTAGAATTATGATAAGCGATAAAGTTCACAAAAGTGTAGGTCGTTCACAGATTAGAATTATGATAAGCGAAAAAGTTCACAAAAGTGTAAGTCGTTCACAGATTAGCATTATGATAAGCGAAAAAGTTCACAAAAGTGTAGGTCGTTCACAGATTAGCATTACGATAAGCGATAAAGTTCACAAACGTGTAGGTCGTTCACAGATTAGAATTATGATAAGCGAAAAAGTTCACAAAAGTGTAGGTCGTTCACAGATTAGCATTATGATAAGCGAAAAAGTTCACAAAAGTGTAAGTCGTTCACAGATTAGCATTATGATAAGCGAAAAAGTTCACAAAAGTGTAGGTCGTTCACAGATTAGCATTATGATAAGCGTACGACGAGATGGAGATAAATAAGTCATATACGTTTTTTAATGAAAGAAAAATATGTTGAATATTGTGTTTCTGTCTCGTGTCCAAATTTATTATCATTTCCTTAGGAAAAGCTACTCAATGGCCATACTTGCAAACAATTCCCAGGTTTCGAAATCGTCCCTAGATCTAACGTCTCTTACTAGGTAAGTCAATTAATTTGTCATTTTTATCACACTATCCGGCTCAAAGTTTCTTTTGTACTAAAGGTGTTTTATGGTTATCATGTCCTGTGGATTAGATGTAACCCTAATCAGTTTAACCTCGTAGTCATATAGACGCCCCCTAGGCCGAGCTTCACTTTGTACATCTAAATACTAAATATCTACTAAGATAATATGAAACATTTTTGTAGGTTCCCGCCTCCACAATTGTAAGTCTGAGGGATTATACCGTTAAAATCCTAGTTTTGATGGCTTAATTGTAAGTCTGAGGGATTATACCGTTAAAATCCTAGTTTAGATGGCTTAATTGTAAGTCTGAGGGATTATACCGTTAAAATCCTAGTTTTGATGGCTTAATTGTAAGTCTGAAGGATTATACCGTTAAAATCCTAGTTTTGATGGCTTAACTGTAAGTCTGAAGGATTATACCGTTAAAATCCTAGTTTTGATGGCTTAATTGTAAGTCTGAGGGATTATACTGTTAAAATCCTAGTTTTGATGGCTTAATTGTAAGTCTGAGGGATTATACCGTTAAAATCCTAGTTTTGATGGCTTAATTGTAAGTCTGAGGGATTATACCGTTAAAATCCTAGATTTTTATAGGCAGATAGTGCATTGTGTTGTAGCCATGTGTTTTAGAAAAAGCAACTAAAGTTTTAATACACATAAAACTGGGACAGTTTGTTCGTTCTAGTCAGGAATTATTTTCAAACTTTCGGTGTTTAAACACATTTTAACTGTTAACAGCTCTTGATTTCAAGTAAGATGAAAAAATATGTCTGTCCATCTCTGGTAAATAACAGGTTTTTCAACTGCAGTCGTTTAAGTCGCTAATTCATGTCGCTGTGTCTGGTTCTAAGATTACATACCTTGTTTTTTAACAACTATAATAATGTGTATCATAACTAGATTATAGGTCGAACGTTGCAGTTGGAAATGTGACAGGAATGCCTCAGGAAATAGACATTTTGTCTCAACGTTACCAGATAATGAATTATTCCTCTACAGAGAACTCCTTCAGGTTAAATGTCCCAGATAGGTCACGGTTTGAAGACAGAATTTACCTTATTCACCATTTAAATCAATAAAACCCAATTATCTTAAGTTCATCAGGATAACTTACCGGTTTTAACCCAACTATCTTAAGTTCATCAGGATAACTTACCGGTTTTAACCCAATTATCTTAAGTTCATCAGGATAACTTACCGGTTTAAACCCAATTATCTTAAGTTCATCAGGATAACTTACCGGTTTTATCTATGTTTGACTTCGTTCCTTCTGTTCTTTTACTACGATATTAGGTTCTTCCAATCAATGATACGTTCTTCCATTTTATTTACCACAATATTACGTTCTCCTACTCCATTTATCACAATGTTACGTTCTCCTTCTCCATTTATCACAATGTTACGTTCTTCTACTCCATTTATCACAATATTACGTTCTCCTACTCCATTTATCACAATGTTACGTTCTCCTACTTTATTTACCACAATGTTACGTTCTCCTTCTCCATTTATCACAATATTACGTTCTCCTACTCCATTTATCACAATGTTTCGTTCTTCTACTTTATTTACCACAATGTTACGTTCTCCTTCTCCATTTATCACAATGTTACGTTCTCCTACTCCATTTATCACAATGTTACGTTCTTCTACTTTATTTACCACAATGTTACGTTCTCCTTCTCCATTTATCACAATGTTACGTTCTCCTACTCCATTTATCACAATGTTTCGTTCTTCTACTTTATTTACCACAATGTTACGTTCTCCTTCTCCATTTATCACAATGTTACGTTCTCCTACTCCATTTATCACAATGTTTCGTTCTTTCAATTTATTTACTACAATATTCCCTTTTTGGGAATAAAGCGACGTCTACTGTTAATATTTCAACTTGAGATTTTGTAAAAACCAAATGACATACATCCGATTAATTTGGTCAAACTGATATTGTCAGGAACCATTAAAACGGTGAATTCTCACTTACGTCACACGCTCAGCTAACAAGTATGCTTGGAGACCCGCAAAAAAACCTGTTATTTTTATTGCGTCAAATGTGTTTCTGTGTTTCTATTGAGTCAAATGTGTTTCTGTGCTCCTTTCAATAAAATTGAAAATCTTCATGCAAACAGTAATTCGTTTTGGTTGTCTAAATTCTACACCACATTCTGGAAAGTGTTATGGTAACACGTGTATTCGTTCTACACCACATTCTGGACTTGGAAAGTGTTATGGTAACACGTGTATTCGTTCTACAACACATTCTGGAAAGTGTTACGGTAACACGTATATTCGTTCTACACCACATTCTGGACTTGGAAAGTGTTATGGTAACACGTGTATTCGTTTTACACCACATTCTGGAAAGTGTTATGGTAACACGTGTATTCGTTTTACACCACATTCTGGACTTGGAAAGTGTTATGGTAACACGTGTATTCGTTCTGCACCACATTCTGGACTTGGAAAGTGTTATGGTAACACGTGTATTCGTTCTACGCCACATTCTGGACTTGGAAAGTGTAATGGTAACACGTGTATTCGTTCTACGCCACATTCTGGAAAGTGTTATGGTAACACGTGTATTCGTTCTGCACCACATTCTGGACTTCGAAAGTGTTATGGTAACACCACATTCTGGACTTGGAAAGTGTAATGGTAACACGTGTATTCGTTCTACACCACATTCTGGACTTGGAAAGTGTTATGGTAACACGTGTATTCGTTCTACACCACATTCTGGACTTGAAAAGTGTTATGGTAACACCACATTCTGGACTTTGAAAGTGTTATGGTAGCACGTGTATTCGATTTAAATGGTGAGAAACGTGGTTTCATTACTCACGTTATGTCTTGTTACGTTCTCCCATTATTATTTACATGAAACACATACAAATTAATAATCAAGAAACTATCAATTAGTCTACCATGTACTATAAAAAAAAAACGAAACCAAAACTTGTGATATCAGTTGGTAGTGAGAGAGACAAGCGCGTGTTTTCTGACCTACCATTCTGCTAATAAGCACGGCTCTGCGAGATTCCAGAAATCCCCTCAGGAAAAGAGACAGAGTGATACGTATGTCTAACAGTGATTTACTGTGATGATGTGGAACAAAACAAACGTGTCAACAAGTTTACAACTGACTACATAAACTAACTCCTTATAAAACATGTTCACCGCGGGTTCTTAAACTATTCGATTAGATTTGTTAAAGAACATTTTTGAAGATAGTATATTAAAATGAACATTCAGTCTGTACTTTAACTTTCAGACAGAACATGACAAGCATTTCACTTCTATACTTTTACGTGATATCTTTTTTCACACAGATAAGATGTGTGTTTACATAGAACAAATGTTTATTTTGTTCAAACCAAATATGTATTTGATGTAGGTCAAATATTTATTTTATATAGACCAAATGTTTGATCTATACACTACCTGATCTAAAGCAATAGCTAGTCCTTCGCCTGATAATATATATACATACATAGTATAGTGCATACTGTCTAACTAGCTATAGGTAGTCCTTCAAACAATAATGTGTGTATGTATGTAAAATTAGACTTACTTTTGTAGACAAGAAAGAACAAACAAATAGATAAATACAAGGATGTACTTTAAAAACAATGACAGGACACAAATCATAGGGTGGGTCATTACGTAATGTGCCCTGGTTTTGGAATTACCAGTGGTAGTTAGACTCAAACTGTGTTAAATGTACACTGCCTATCTGGTTTAACCTCAATTTTGCCAGCCACACATGCTTATAAAAATAGAGAGAGAAAAGGAACAGATGTGGGTGTTAAACCCACTACATTCCACTTCTTTATTGGCTGTCTGTAATCCAATGTGGGAAGCTGGTTGCTCACAAAAAATAACAAACAAAGTAGTAAGAAAGATAATCATTTGTAAGACGAAAAATGTCCTTGAAATAGACATTCCATCACCAGATATGAAGTTTGGAAATAAACATCACATATACAAAAGTGATTTCTGTGTTTTTCTTATAGTAAGGCCACAGTGGGCTATCTGCTCAGCCCACCTAGGGGAATCGAACCCCTGATTTTAGCGTTGTAAAGCCGGAGACATACCGCTGTACTAGCGGGGCGTGAGTGATGGCTGGATAATTAAAAATAACGAACCTGTTTTAAAAACTCCAGAAAATTTAAATGAAACATAATTAGCAGATACAATCCAAACACATTGTTCCTTTAGATTATTTACAGCTGTATCTTTAGTTATCCATTTGTTAATAGGATAGTTTATTGATTTATATATAAAACAGTTCATAATTATATTAATACTTACAATAAAATAAGTTATTTCTTTTTTCAAATATATGGACTTTTCTTTACCAACATTTTCAATTTCCAGCACATGCTGTATAAGGATTTATAAATTAACAGTTTCTTTGGTATTGTAAACTTTGTGTGAACTACAGTTTTTAATATGTACTATTACAAAAGTTCGTTTTTGATGGTTTTAATGAAAAAACCTTGATTACATATGATTTTAAAATAAATATACAAATTATTTACAAAAATTTGGAAATAATAATGTAAACAAAAGTATGATACGTGTACAATAAAAATAATTTATAAAGTTTATTGGTGGGAGAATAAATATTTAGAATTGCTTATTTGGACAGTTTTTATATCATACAAAGGTGCACTGATGTAGTTGTATCACATTCTTTGTATAAGACTTGCAACTGTATAAATCTGTTTAGAACCAATGAAGATCCAGATGGTAGTGTGGAACATGGGGACTGTACTAACGATTTAGTGTAGTAATACCTTAAAATGTTTGGTATTAATGTCCAAACCTCATACTGAGAGCTGGAATGAAAACTTCAAAGGCAGATTTTCTGTCTTATTAATAAAAAGTACTATAATTATTATTAAGTGTCTTGCTACTTCTGGCTGTAGATGTGGGTTAAGTGTCTTGCTATTTCTGGCTGTACATGTAAGTTAAGTGTCTTGCTACTTCTGGCTGTACATGCGGGTTAAGTGTCTTGCTACTTCTGGCTGATGATGTGGGTTAAGTGTCTTGCTACTTCTTGCTGTACATGTGGGTTAAGTGTCTTGCTACTTCTGACTGTACATGTGGGTTAAGTGTCTTGCTACTTCTGGCAGAAGATGTGGGTTAAGTGTCTTGCTACTTCTGGCTGAAGATGTGGGTTAAGTGTCTTGCTATTTCTGACTGTACATGTGGATTAAGTGTCTTGCTACTTCTGGCTGTACATGTGGGTTAAGTGTCTTGCTACTTCTGGCTGTACATGTGGGTTAAGTGTCTTGCTACTTCTGACTGTACATGTGGGTTAAGTGTCTTGCTACTTCTGACCGTACATGTGGGTTAAGTATCTTGCTACTTCTGGCTGAAGATGTGGGTTAAGTGTCTTGCTACTTCTGGCTGCACATGTGGGTTAAGTGTCTTACTACTTCTGGCTGTACATGTGGATTAACTGTCTTGCAACTTCTGGCTGATGATGTGGGTTAAGTGTCTTGCTACTTCTGGCTGTACATGTGGGTTAAGTGTCTTGCTACTTCTGGCTGTACATGTGGGTTAAGTGTCTTGCTACTTCTGGCTGTACATGTGGGTTAAGTGTCTTGCTACTTCTGACTGTACATGTGGGTTAAGTGTCTTGCTACTTCTGACTGTACATGTGGGTTAAATGTCTTGCTACTTCTGGCTGAAGATGTGGGTTAAGTGTCTTGCTACTTCTGGCTGAAGATGTGGGTTAAGTATCTTGCTACTTCTGGCTGAAGATGTGGGTTAAGTGTCTTGCTATTTCTGGCTGTACATGTGGGTTAAGTATCTTGCTACTTCTGGCTGAAGATGTGGGTTAAGTGTCTTGCTACTTCTGGCTGTACATGTGGGTTAAGTGTCTTGCTACTTCTGGCTGTAGATGTAGGTTTCACATAGTCCTTTACCTCTTTCTCTTTTTCTTTAAGGTTGTGAAGCTGTCAAGTTTGAGGTTAAACAAGATAAATAGTGAAACCCCAACGTAATTTGAGTCTTTTGTTAACCAGTACGTCAAAAAAACCCAGGGCACATTATTCAATGACTCACTCCATGATTTGTTTCTCAGTACTGGATATTTGTTTTCTGTGTTTTTATCTTTTAAGTAAATTATTTATTATTTATCTTTCCTGTCTACAAAACTAAATCTAATTATATTTTGTCTACAGCTTGGATATGGTGTCTGTACTTCTGATGAATCCTGTTTACAAACAAAAAGCTTTTGGAGATTACTAGAATAATTAGATGTCATATAAAACATACTGTCTCATCTACAGCTACATCTAGTCCATCAGCTAATAATATACATATATAGTATATTGTCTGGTTAACAGCTATAGCTAGTTCTTAAACAAATAATGTTATTGACTCTGTTATCAATAAATATCTCGTATCACTTAAATGTTTAAGTGATACCCTAATTTTACACACTCTGTAATGTGTTTCACATAGTAAGACTACAACTAAGGTTATTATGACAGAACGTAATGCTTGAGAACAACAATGGACCTGCTGGACCGCACTAAAATTATTAATGAATAAATTTTAAAAAGTATTAAAACCATCTCTTATCATTCATATAGCTATGAAGCTTTCTCTTAAATTGACTGTTGCTCATAATATCCAAGGCAACCCATTATAAAGACCAACCACCCTGTTAGAAAAAGAAAACTGTTTTAGCTGAAGATTATTCCTACCCTACCAAACTGTTTCAGCTAAAGATTATTCCTACCTTACCAAACTTTATATTTGTATCCACTAGTTCTACTATTCTCACTCTTAAATATGAAATATATATGATGCATTAACACTATCATTTCCATTTACAATCTTAAAAGAAAACAATACGAGAGATTTCAAAATCTACTTATACGACAACCTCTCCATCCCTAGAAACATTCTAGAAGGTCTTTTCTAAACCCTTCCAAAGAATTCAATGCTTTTCCAAAGGTAAGGAGCCCAAGACTAAATATACTATTACAACCAGTAACCTTACAATGAGCTTACAACCTCTCTAGACTTGTATTCACTAGTTCTATAGATATACCCCAAAATCATATTTGCCATACCACTAGCACCAGTATACTGCTTGGATGGCTTTGGACACTCATCATCCATTTACAGCACCAGTATACTGCTTGGATGGCTTTGGACACTCATCATCCATTTACAGCACCAGTATACTGCTTGGATGGCTTTAGACACTCATCATCCATTTACAGCACCAGTATACTGATTGGATGGCTTTGGACACTCATCATCCATTTACAGCACCAGTATACTGCTTGGATGGCTTTAGACACTCATCATCCATTTACAGCACCGGCATACTGCTTGGATGGCTTTAGACACTCATCATCCATTTACAGCACCGGCATACTGCTTGGATGGCTTTGGACACTCATCATCCATTTACAGCACCAGTATACTGCTTGGATGGCTTTAGACACTCATCATCCATTTACAGCACCGGCATACTGCTTGGATGGCTTTGGACACTCATCATCCATTTACAGCACCAGTATACTGCTTGGATGGCTTTAGACACTCATCATCCATTTACAGCACCAGTATACTGCTTGGATGGCTTTAGACACTCATCATCCATTTACAGCACCAGTATACTGCTTGGATGGCTTTGGACACTCATCATCCATTTACAGCACCAGTATACTGCTTGGATGGCTTTGGACACTCATCATCCATTTACAGCACCAGTATACTGCTTGGATGGCTTTGGACACTCATCATCCATTTACAGCACCAGTATACTGCTTGGATGGCTTTGGACACTCATCATCCATTTACAGCACCAGTATACTGTTTGGATGGCTTTAGACACTCATCATCCATTTACAGCACCGGTATACTGCTTGGATGGCTTTGGACACTCATCATCCATTTACAGCACCAGTATACTGCTTGGATGGCTTTAGACACTCATCATCCATTTACAGCACCAGTATACTGCTTGGATGGCTTTGGACACTCATCATCCATTTACAGCACCAGTATACTGCTTGGATGGCTTTGGACACATCATCATATACATCCACTCATCATCCATTTACAGCACCAGTATACTGCTTGGATGGCTTTGGACACTCATCATCCATTTACAGGCTTGGATGGCTTTGGACACTCATCATCCATTTACAGCACCAGTATACTGCTTGGATGGCTTTGGACACTCATCATCCATTTACAGCACCAGTATACTGCTTGGATGGCTTTGGACACTCATCATCCATTTACAGCACCAGTATACTGCTTGGATGGCTTTGGACACTCATCATCCATTTACAGCACCAGTATACTGCTTGGATGGCTTTGGACACTCATCATCCATTTACAGCACCAGTATACTGCTTGGATGGCTTTGGACACTCATCATCCATTTACAGCACCAGTATACTGCTTGGATGGCTTTGGACACTCATCATCCATTTACAGCACCAGTATACTGCTTGGATGGCTTTAGACACTCATCATCCATTTACAGCACCAGTATACTGCTTGGATGGCTTTGGACACTCATCATCCATTTACAGCACCAGTATACTGCTTGGATGGCTTTAGACACTCATCATCCATTTACAGCACCAGTATACTGCTTGGATGGCTTTGGACACTCATCATCCATTTACAGCACCAGTATACTGCTTGGATGGCTTTAGACACTCATCATCCATTTACAGCACTGGTATACTGCTTGGATGGCTTTGGACACTCATCATCCATTTACAGCACCAGTATACTGCTCGGATGGCTTTAGACACTCATCATCCATTTACAGCACCAGTATACTGCTTGGATGGCTTTAGACACTCATCATCCATTTACAGCACCAGTATACTGCTTGGATGGCTTTGGACACTCATCATCCATTTACAGCACCAGTATACTGCTTGGATGGCTTTGGACACTCATCATCCATTTACAGAACCATTATACTGTTTGGATGCCTTTACTCACTCAGCATCCATTTACAGAACCAGTATACTGCTTGGATGGCTTTGGACACTCATCATCCATTTACAGCAAGACCCCTTTCTGTAATGACACTGTTAAGACTATTCCCATCCAAATTATATCTCACACACATTATCTTCCATTTATTATAATTAAAACCTATCTACCATTTATTTGCCAACTCACTGAATGATTTAAATCCTTTTGTAAATCAGCAGCATCCTCTTCACATATAGCAACACTCGATACATTTACATCATCTGTAAATTTAAGTAATTTATTGACCATTCTTTCATCCATGTCAATGATGTAAATAAAAAAGAGCAATGGTCTTAAGACTAGGCCCTGAGGTACCCCACTTGTGACATTAATCCAGATTGATTATAACAATTTCTATCATTTAAGGAGGAAGCTGCTTGTAAAAGTTTTAATACACTTTTCTAACTCCTGTGGTGTATTTTCAATTCCATAAATATTTTAAAGTAGACAAAACCAAATGTTCCACTGACAAAGTAGACAAAACCAAATGTTGCACTGATAAAGTAGACAAAACCAAATGTTCCACTGATAAAGTAGACAAAACCAAATGTTCCACTGACAAAGTAGACAAAACCAAATGTTCCACTGATAAAGTAGACAAAACCAAATGTTCCACTGATAAAGTAGACAAAACCAAATGTTCCACTGACACTCCACCCTAATTTTACTTAATACTAGTTATGAATTTATATCCAATAAATGCGTTGTAATTTAAAACCCTTGAATATTCATTATTGTTATGTTTCACGATAATAAATAGGCAGGAGACCAATTATGAAGCTCACGAAAGATGGCGCTACTGTGATCTGCTCAGTAACGACCATGTAATTAAGAACTTATAATTGTCTTTTTGAACTATACATATACGTGAAGTAATTTTCGTAATATGTACATTTGATGTATTTTTGGTTATAGCCCTCTATGAAGGTGGATTAATAAAGAAACAAGATGGTGAGATGGATTAATAAAGAAACAAGATGGTGGGATGGATTAATAAAGAAACAAGATGATGAGATGGATTAATAAAGAAACAAGATGATGAGATGGATTAATAAAGAAACAAGATGGTGAGATGGATTAATAAAGAAACAAGATGGTGGGATGGATTAATAAAGAAACAAGATGGTGAGATGGATTAATAAAGAAACAAGATGGTGAGATGGATTAATAAAGAAACAAGATGGTGAGATGGATTAATAAAGAAACAAGATGATGAGATGAAAAACATTATCTTTTCACTTCATTATTTTACAAAAACATATTCTATAACCAGTGATTATTTTGATGTAACCAAGATGCGTATCTTCACAAATTCAGAAATTCTTGTATCTAATAAAATGTCTTCAAGTTTTTTGTAAACGAATAACAGTAAAATTGTTGTTACTATAGTGACAAAGATTAAATTCAAATACAGTTGAAGACACATATTTAAAGCAAATTAGTGGTTAACCTCCCCATTCATTACGTCAGTAATAGCCCATAACACTTCCCCTCCCACAATATAGAAAATCGATTTTCGATATTATAAGCCTTCAGACTGGACTACTGTTGTTTTTTGAATTCTCTAAGTTAATTAACAAATGTAGCTATTTTTAACGTATTTTATTTTCATGTTTATTTATTAGTAATCGTGTAAGCCCAATATGAAAGAATGTTAGAATTACATCATAAAATATTAATTAATTGAAACAACATTCTTGAAACTTATGCGGATAAATGTAATTTTAGTATCTACATATAACTTGACACTTAACCTAAACGTCAGAAACCATTCTTGGTCTGACCGAAGATGTACCGACCAAACTTCTATAACACTAACCCTTATCATAAAATGAAATACAAAAACTTGAAGTAAAACTTCTTGTAAACGAATATGAGTTTTATGTAGTTTTAGTTCACTTTCCTCTTCGCATGTATTTCAATAGCACAGTCAACTTTGGCACAATGCCAGCCCCATGTGAAAATAAGGAAGATGTCTGACTTTTAAGTAAGAAGACTCAAAGAAATACAACTTGTCACTTTTAGTTTCGTCTTAAATGCTCGACTTGCTGTTTCCTTTGTCTAGATGCAGCCAAGTACATCTTTACCGGATGTGACATTGGTTATGACTTTTCCTAGTAGTAGTCGATTGTTTATGCCTTCACATGGGGTCATGTGAAATTGAGCGTAACGTTTTCAGGATGAGGTTATTTGCTTCGACGTTTTCTGAACCTGGTCATTCAGTGGAAGATCTTCGTTTTTAATAAGTTACCTATAACTATCTCTTGATGTAATAATTCGTTTCTGTCTTTCATTATTACAAAAACATTGATTAAAAGATACAACTATTTGCATCATTTTCACACAACTACATTCACACAACTGATAGTGAAAGGCAGTAGCAGTTGAAACATTGAAGATTCAGGCACTCAACTCAAAACTCTTGGCTGATTCTCCTTAGTTGCTGGCGTGTTTGACATCAGTGTGAGGATATGGACTGACAGATGGCGCATCCCAACAAGAAATGGAAAAATTATTGTGAGTTGACATCAGTGTGTGGATATGGTCTGACAGATGGTGCACTCGAACAAGAAATGGAAAAAATTATTGTGAGTTGACATCAGTGTGTGGATGTGGACTGACAGATGGCGCACCCCAACAAGAAATGGAAAAAATTATTGTGAGTTGACATCAGTGTGTGGATATGGTCTGACAGATGGTGCACTCGAACAAGAAATGGAAAAAATTATTGTGAGTTGACATCAGTGTGTGGATTTGGTCTGACAGATGGCGCACTCTAACAAGAAATGGAAAAAAATTATTGTGAGTTGACATCAGTGTGTGGATGTGGACTGACAGATGGCGCACCCAACAAGAAATGGAAAAATTATTGTGAGTTGACATTAGTGTGTGGATATGGTCTGACAGATGGTGCACTCGAACAAGAAATGGAAAAAAATTATTGTGAGTTGACATTAGTGTGTGGATATGGTCTGACAGATGGTGCACTCGAACAAGAAATGGAAAAAAATTATTGTGAGTTGACATCAGTGTGTGGATATGGTCTGACAGATGGTGCACTCGAACAAGAAATGGAAAAAAATTATTGTGAGTTGACATCAGTGTGTGGATATGGTCTGACAGATGGCGCACCCCAACAAGAAATGGAAAAATTATTGTGAGTTTTAATCTCATCGTTGGTACTTTATTTAACTACAACAGTACTTGTTAGTATCTATTTGTTACAGCTATACTTTCGTATCTTGTAACCAAACAGTCTGTACACGTAAAGAAACACCTACTGATGATACCTACCTCCAGACAGTCATTGCTATTATAAACATCATATATAATAACTGTGATTGTACAAATTATTATATTGAAATGAGTAGATTAGATTATTAAATAATACTACTAATAATGAGTATTTGTATTAATTTCTATTCTGATGCACAGGAAGCGGTTGAGCGAATTCATGACGTTTCTTAGTTGGGCATGGTCAAAGGAACAGCTCCTCAAAAACACCTGGTTATGTTCACAACCTATCATGAAGCAGTTTATACAACTATACAAAGACATATCACGTTAACTATATAGATGTCATTTAACATTAAAGTTAACAGACATTATGCTCGGATGGATCCACTCTGAACCAACCAGTCCGTACCTGGGAAACAATTATCATACTCGGATGGAGCCACTCTGAACCAACCAGTCCGTACCTGGGAAACAAATATCATACTCGGATGGAGCCACTCTGAACCAACCAGTCCGTACCTGGGAAACAAATATCATGCTCGGATGGAGCCACTCTGAACCAACCAGTCCGTACCTGGGAAACAAATATCATGCTCGGATGGAGCCACTCTGAACCAACCAGTCCGTACCTGGGAAACAAATATCATGCTCGGATGGAGCCACTCTGAACCAACCAGTCCGTACCTGGGAAACAAATATCATGCTCGGATGGAGCCACTCTGAACCAACCAGTCCGTACCTGGGAAACAAATATCATGCTCGGATAGTGCCACTCAGAACCAACTAGTATCTGAGAAACAGACACTGCAGTGAAAAACTATATGTATCTAGAATCGTGAACATGCTTCGTAATACACTAAATATTTCTAAATACTTTTCGAAATGTTTATATTTCCACTGTAATTAGAAAGCATTGTTAGATAAAATTTTCAAATGTTTAAGAACTGATTCATTTGTGCTCGAAATTCGAAAAGTGATCGTCTCAAACACGAAGAGTGAGTAGTAAGTATCGTGACCACCTGTACTCAAAATACGCAGTGTCTCAAACACGAAGAGAGAGTAGTGAGTATCGTGATCACTTGTACTCAAAATACGCAGTGTCTCAAACACGAAGAGAGAGTAGTGAGTATCGTGACCACCTGTACTCAAAATACGCAGTGTCTCAAACACGAAGAGAGAGTAGTGAGTATCGTGACCACCTGTACTCAAAATACGCAGTGTCTCAAACACGAAGACTGAGTAGTAAGTATCGTGATCACTTGTACTCAAAATACGCAGTGTCTCAAACACGAAGAGAGAGTAGTGAGTATCGTGACCACCTGTACTCAAAATACGCAGTGTCTCAAACACGAAGAGTGAGTAGTAAGTATCGTGATCACTTGTACTCAAAATACGCAGTGTCTCAAACACGAAGAGAGAGTAGTGAGTATCGTGACCACCTGTACTCAAAATACGCAGTGTCTCAAACACGAAGAGAGAGTAGTGAGTATCGTGACCACCTGTACTCAAAATACGCAGTGTCTCAAACACGAAGAGTGAGTAGTAAGTATCGTGATCACTTGTACTCAAAATACGCAGTGTCTCAAACACGAAGAGAGAGTAGTGAGTATCGTGACCACCTGTACTCAAAATACGCAGTGTCTCAAACACGAAGAGTGAGTAGTGAGTATCGTGACCACCTGTACTCAAAATACGCAGTCACTGATTTCTTATACTCAATATAGGTAGTTTGTACTCCAAGTAGTTGGAGTGAACGTTTAAACTCGGTGTTAAAGAAGAACATATACTCTTCAAAATAAGAAACGCAAAAGGAATATTTTTGTTATTTTAAATAGAAATATATGTAATAACGTTACAAGCTCAGAGTATGTGATGTTACACGTGTTAAGGCACTGATTGTCAGACCAAAATGACAATAAAAGTTGTGCACTTTGAAAACGGAGGAAATCATCGGATTTTTCGCCAAAACGCATGCGTGTCCAATAAATTTGTTTGAGAGATCTGCATGTTCTGCAAGTGCAACATGTGCAAAATCGCTATAAAAGTGACGGGTTCTCGGTTTCCATAGCTCAGTGTTAAGCCACCGACATGCAATACAGTTACGCCAAGACTGACTCAAGCACAACGCAATAACGCCATTGGTCGCTTGGAAGCAGGAGAATCTCGATCAGATGTTGCCAGAGCTGTGAATGTCCACCCAAGCACCATCACAAGGCTATGGAATCGTCATCAACAACATGGATCAACTCATGACCGTCCACGATCTGGCAGACCTCGTGTAACCACGCCCGCACAAGATCGCAACATCCGGTTACGTCACCTTCGGGATAGGACCACCACTGCGACGTCTACTGCCTCAACTGCGTAGAATTTCCGATCAGACCGTACGCAACCGTCTACGAGATTCTTAGGCCCCATGTGCAACCCATCATGGTGAACGTCAACGACGTTTTTCAACATGACAACACCCGTCCTCACACAGCCCGACTCACCACTGTCTTCTTGAGACACCACAACATCAACGTTCTTCCCTGGTTCTCCAGATCACCAGATTTAAACCCCATCGAACATCTTTGGGACGAGTTGGACCTACGTCTGCGACGGCGACAACCTCAACCGCAGACTCTACCTCAGCTTGCAGCAGCTTTCCAGGCTGAGCGGACAGCCATTCCACAGGATGTGATTCGTCATCTCATCGCTTCCATGGGCAGGAGATGCCAAGAAGTTATTGATGCTCACGGGGGGGCATAATCGTTATTGACATTGAGTGACGGTAAACTTCAACTAGTGAGCGTGGACTTCGCATTTGCAGACTTTGGATGTTCAGCAGTGAATGTGCAAAGTTTCACACGTGTCATACAGAACTACCCGGAATAAACTTGTTAACAATTTGTCTCATATTTTGCCTTTTGCGTTTCCTTTTTTGAAAAGTATATTTGTAGCGAAGAGCTCCTCTGGTCGTTCTGTTTAACATCATGGTATTATAATTGTGGCAATGAGTTGATTAAGAGTAGTCCATGGGCTGATTGTGATATCAACATTTTAATCTGCTAATTGCCAGACACTAAGTTAGTAATCACTTTGTTTGATTGTAATATGGTGTGTCCGAGTGATTAGCACATCTGAGTGTGAAGAGACGAATCTGAGTGTGAAGAGACGAGTCCAAGTACGATTACCGTAACCGCGTAAAAATAGAGAACAAACGTAGTTGACCCTTTGTGTGTTGTAAGGGTGACAATCGTATTATACGGTCAGACGAGTGTAGACCTAAAGTCTTAGATGAGTGCTTTTCCTCTACTTTAGAGTATGAGTCTCAAATTAAGGACAATTGGCTCTTAGACGGTAGACGGTCTGCAAGACCCTCCTATAAACCATATTGTAACACACAAGGTTCAAACTGGAAATATTTATATACAGCCAGGACAGAGACATAAATATATGAAAAAAGGCGTAGGTATTTGTTCCGCTTGTTTGTTTTTAACACTAAGCTACACGATGGACTATCAATGCTCTATTACCAGTGGTACAGCGGATAAGGCTACGGATTTACAACGCTAAAATGAAGGATTCGATTCCCCTCGTTGAACTCCGCAGATAGACCGGTGTGGCTTTTCTACAATAAAACATACACATGTACATACTCGTATATCACCAATGGAAATCGAACTGAAGATTTTATCGTTATAAGTCCGTTAACTCATCGCCGGTCCTCCGGGAGACAATTCTTCAGAAATTAAAAACTACTATAATCAAACACATTGAATTTTGGTTCAAACCGACTTCACATTTATCTAATTAAACTTAAAATAACTAAATAAACGTTTCACAGAAAACACAGATTTTAAAGCTATGTAATAATGTCGTGTTGGTCTTGACAAGTTGAAATTGTTTTACATGATTTTTAACCGAAATTTTTGGTGAAAAGATTTTCATCGTTTCAACAAAATTCGTTTAGCACAAACTCGAATCAAACATTGGATTTTTAATTTCTTCTTAGAAAATTAAAATATGAATTACTGGATTGTTATTTATAACAATACAGCTGTTTAAATTACTTCGAAATTAATTAAATATAATTTCACACGTATTTACAGAGAAGGTATGAACCTGTATTGTAATGAAGACGTTGAACGCCTGTCATCGTAAAACAATAGTGGTAGATACTACAGACTGTAGTCTTTCCCATGAACGAGTAACCAACTACATCATACAACCTACATGAGTTGAGTTACAAACGAAAGTTTCCTATGAACTATGAATCAAGAGGAGCCCCTGGGTTTATTTGTTGTCAGTTAATATTTAATGCCAACTGTATTATGTTATTATAACAAGTTAAAAGTACTGTATCGAACAATGCAAGAAAACTAAACAATGTTAGTCCACTTTGTTGACGGACTATAATGACTGTTATCAAATCGGAATATAGACTGCCTTAGTAGTGATGGTTGGTAAATTTCTTTAACACAGGGTTATTCTTGTCCTTAGACCGGGCATGGCTAGGTGGGTTAAGGCGTTCGAACTCGTAATCAGAGGGTCACAGGTTCGAATCCCCTTCGCACCAAACACGCTCGCCCTTTCAGCTGTGAGGGTGTTAAAAAGTGACGGTCAATCCCACTATTTGTTGGTAAAAGAGTAGCCCAAGAGTTGGCGGTAGGTGGTGATGACTAGCTGCTTTCCCTCTAGTCTTACACTGCTAAATTAGGGACGGCTAGCACAGATAGCCCTCGAGTAGCTTTGCGCGAAATTCAAAAACAAACTTGTTCCTGTCGAAGGGCGACATATTTTTCAGACACGTTGTCGAATGTTTTGATGGACTAGGAGGTTGTTGAAAGAACGGGAACTGTTATTATATTTTCGTTACACCTGCATCTTTAAAGGGCCATTATATGATATCTAAATGACGTCATGTACACGTCATCTTCTAGTAAGTGTTAAGAGCATACAAAATGAAACAACACGAAATTCTCTCTTATATAAAATTAGTTTTAAATCATTACATACGCTGAAACTGTTCCGGAAGTAACTAGGGTTTCAGCAAAGATAATTGTGTTAATCTTTTAGCAATACGTCCAGAACATTGATAGAATTAAAACAAACAATACACACGATATGTATAATGCTGTAACGTAGTTAATATAGTCTTGAAGAGACACGATGAAGATAATTTATCAGTCTTTTTGTCGTACTTACTATCAGTTCTCCAGTTAACTGATAATAGTTTGGGACTATACTGTGCTAATTTTAAAACTTATAATAATTGAGATATTGTTACTTCTATTAACATATCACAAGACAATCTTGTTTTCCTATCTAGACCACACGTCGGCAATTGTTAATGAAAACAGCCTAACTTAAAAAGAAAAGTCAGTCTTCGTATGCAAAATACTAAATTAAGGGGTTCAACTCCACTCGGGGGACACACCGACCATAAGAACGTTACTATTTCATTGTTGACCCCTGCACTAAACCGACCATAAGAACGTTACTATTTCATTGCTGACCCCTGCACTAAACCGACCATAAGAACGTTACTATTTCATTGCTGACCCCTGCACTAAACCGAACATAAGAACGTTACTATTTCATTGCTGACCCCTGCATTAAACCGAACATAAGAACGTTACTATTTCATTGTTGACCCCTGCACTAAACCGACCATAAGAACGCTACTATTTCATTGTTGACCCCTGCACTAAACCGACCATAAGAACGTTACTATTTCATTGTTGACCCCTGCACTAAACCGACCATAAGAACGTTACTATTTCATTGTTGACCCCTGCATTAAACCGAACATAAAAACGTTACTATTTCATTGCTGACCCCTGCATTAAACCGACCATAAGAACGTTACTATTTCATTGCTGACCCCTGCACTAAACCGAACATAAGAACGTTACTATTTCATTGTTGACCCCTGCACTAAACCAACCATAAGAACGTTTCTATTTCATTGTTGACCCCTGCACTAAACCGAACATAAGAACGTTACTATTTCATTGTTGACCCCTGCACTAAACCAACCATAAGAACGTTTCTATTTCATTGCTGACCCCTGCACTAAACCGACCATAAGAACGTTACTATTTCATTGCTGACCCTGCATTAAACCGACCATAAGAACGTTACTATTTCATTGCTGACCCCTGCACTAAACCGAACATAAGAACGTTACTATTTCCTTGTTGACCCCTGCACTAAACCAACCATAAGAACGTTTCTATTTCATTGTTGACCCCTGCACTAAACCGACCATAAGAACGTTTCTATTTCATTGCTGACCCCTGCACTAAACTGAACATAAGAACGTTACTATTTCATTGTTGACCCCTGCACTAAACCAACCATAAGAACGTATCTATTTCATTGTTGACCCCTGCACTAAACCGACCATAAGAACGTTTCTATTTCATTGCTGACCCCTGCACTAAACCGACCATAAGAACGTTACTATTTCATTTTGACCCCTGCACTAAACCGACCATAAGAACGTTACTATTTCATTGCTGACCCCTGCACTAAACCGACCATAAGAACGTTACTATTTCATTGTTGACCCCTGCACTAAACCGACCATAAGAACGTTACTATTTCATTGCTGACCCCTGCACTAAACCGACCATAAGAACGTTACTATTTCATTCCCCAACTAGGAAGACAGCGGTAACTGTTAAAACTTAAGACGCACTTAGCGGTAACTGTTAAAACTTAAGATGCGCTTACCGATAATTGTTAAAACTTAAGACGCGCTTAATTTTGCCCTTAACACATTTTCTTTTGCATTTAACACCAGGTTTCGGTGCTCGTGGTAGACTGAGCACAGAGAAATCCCATGCAAGTCTTGCCCGTTTTCTAAGTTTGTAGCAGATTCTTGAGAGTAGGAATCAACAATATTTGTTTTAAAAATGTATCTCGGAACGGCTGGTATGGGTATTAACACTTTTATTGATAAGGAGAGAACAACGTTCCGATGACCTAAAAGTGTTAATGCACTTACCAGCAGTTCTCAGATACATTTTTATTTTAAGTGGGTTTCTCGCCATCAAGTATATTTGTTTTACAAACGCTAGCATGTTCTAACATTGTTCAACGCTCTTGAATCTCGCCTTAAACTATATAAACCAATGCACCAAGAGACAGAAGATTATTTATTACTTGTCAGCTACAGTCAGTTTGCTGTAGGCCTCGGAAGGTATAATTGTGATTAACGCATATTAATCGGAAAACTACAGAATTGGAGCTGGAACATCTATAGATTTCGAACATTACAAACCATTTAACTTCAGTTAATTAACTTCGCACGTTAGTATTTCTACGAGAACATTGAATATACCACTGAAATTGTAGGGGGCGCTTCAGGCTAGCTAGCTGTCAAGAAAAGTGTGTCACCAAATAATCAATTTGCTCTCCGTGAACTTCAATAAAATATTCAGTTTCAGACCAGACAGAAGACTTACCGTATTTCCCGGCGTCGAAGACGCTATTTTTTTCCCCAAAATAAGCCTAAAAATTTACCCTGCGTCTTCCAGGCCAAAGGTTACGTTGCTTATAGACCTAAACCTAAGCCGAGAGGAAGCGTTTCGATACTAGACAGTAATTCAATCCCCTCAGTGTGACTCAGAATGAAAAGTTTCTTAGTATTAAATAACAAATAAATAAATAATAATAGCTCACCGTATATACGGTGCTGTAATACTGGCAATCTTTTTAACTCTTCGGGCTTAGAATAACATTATTACTGGTAATAACACAGAAATTCCAGTGGTAATATAAAGTACATATTTTGAAAGGTACATATGATAAACATATACCACACAAAAAACGAGAAGTGAGCAAGTGGATTTATATACCGAAAGAAGATTTATATAGCGTAAGAAGATTTATGTACCGTAAGAAGATTTATATACCGTAAGAAGATTTATGTACCGTAAGAAGATTTATATACCGTAATAAGATTTATATACCGTAATAAGATTTATATACTGTAAGAAGATTTATATACTGTAAGAAGATTTATATACTGTAAGAAGATTTATATACCGTAAGAAGATTTATATACTGTAAGAAGATTTATATATCGTAAGAAGATTTATGTACTGTAAGAAGATTTATGTACTGTAAGAAGATTTATGTACCGTAAGAAGATTTATATACCGTAAGAAGATTTATTTTACTGTAAGAAGATTTATATACCGTAAGAAGACTTATATACCGTAAGAAGATTTATATATCGTAAAAAGATTTATATACCGTAAGAAGACTTATATACCGTAAGAAGATTTATTTTACTGTAAGAAGATTTATATACCGTAAGAATATTTATATACTGTAAAAAGATTTATATACCGTAAGAAGATTTATATACCGTAAGAAGATTTATTTTACTGTAAGAAGATTTATATACCGTAAGAAGACTTATATACCGTAAGAAGATTTATTTTACTGTAAGAAGATTTATATACTGTAAGAAGATTTATATTTAGATAAGATTGGTGAAAGTCCTGCGACCTTATTCTCATATTTTTTGTTGTTGTTTTCAAAATTTAGCTGATAAAACATCGGTGCGTCTTCGACCCCGGGAAATAGGTACATTTGTTTGTAAGTTTGTACAAATGCTATCATTTGTAATAGCTTAGTAATAAACGTTATCATAAATTGTATTGTTTTTTAATATTAAAATATATTTGGGTTAAAAAAAGAAAATTTTATACATATTATTATTTAATTAACTTTTAAATTCATATTTCAGGTTACTTGAAATCGTAATACATAACGTACCTACAGGTTCAAAATTAACTGTAGTTTGAACAGTTCAAAACGATCAGGCAAATGTTAAATGCGTTATCAACAAGGCAAGAAAAGCTAACGCCAAATCCAAATATAAGTTCGACAGACACTCATGTTATTAAGTGAAAGAAGAAAGTCTACATATCACTTTGATATTTAGTTCTTACTGACAGATTGGACTTTAACTTTGGTGAAAGTCTCTGTTGTACGGCATGTAGGCTTTATCACCTATGAACAGTATCCGATATGTCATGTGCTTAACGTGCACGATTGTATAAATAATAGAAACCTTTATCAAAATTATGAAAAAACAACATTCATTTATCATAAGATTCTTTGTGCAAACCTACAAAAGAGTGTAGTCATGCCTAACTTCGATTTGATGCACTAGAGGGAAAGCGGCTAGTCAACGGCACCCACCGCCAACTCTTGGGTCACTCTTGTGTGATCGAGCAGTAGGATTCGACCACGAGCCCTTAATCTTGGAGTTCACAGTAGGCAAGAATTACAGAATATATAAATCTGTTTGATATTCTTAAGTTATGATGCCGTCATATTCTGTGTATAAATTATGTAAATGTTTAGTAGAATATGCTGGAGATCCTTACTTGAATTCTATAAAGAATTTAGTTTCTAAGAAGTAATTATTTAAATCACGATACGGGTGTCGTTAAATACATTAAGTATTAAACTACGTGTATTTTAAATTGTAAAGAAATCTTACTTTAGAAAAGTTAAGTTATTAAGTACAACAGCAGATATATTGAAATATTGAGTGCATATCAAACTTACCTATGGACACAGACTTTGACAAGCTGTATACCCTTGTAAATAGATAGATCCTACGATTTATGAAAGTGCAAACGTGCCATGCTTCTGTAACACTAATATCGGAATGAAAACTGTTACGACTCAGTTTTTCTTTTCACGTTTGTGGTCTGCTGGCTCTCGAGGTTCACAAGAGCTAACCGACAGTAGGGCGCATGCACCAGGTAAGGCCGGAACGTATGTTCTTTAGCCTACTGACATACTTCCATTTAGAGAAAGTTAGACAGGTTGTGTGTGTACGCGCGCGAGAAGAAAATTGTCCTACCTTTTTATTACGAGACCTGCACCCACTCCAGAAAAGCGACTGGACCAACATTCCAGGTTACGGTAGAATATCACCTACATCTTCCATTGTACTTTTCTTTGATCATATCTCGCATAAACCTAAAGAAGAGAAAGATATTTTTATTACAACGTGGGATATGCAGATTACTTGATTTTAAACGATTTAAGTAAATGAAGTAAACATTTATCAGAAGGACTTTGCGAGAATTTTGAAAAACATGTTTCCAAGGTAACATATACTGCTTTACAAATAAAATGTAAAAAGAAGGCTAGGCTGTACAAGTTTAAATATCCTTAAATAAATAAAAACATTTCTAGAAAGCAATGTAATTTAGTAGATGTACAATTTGACTAATTTTGGGAGGCATGCATAATTAGTTTTGACCTCGGTGAAAGCCAGACAAGTCCGGTGAAAGTCTACAGGTAAAAATGTATTTTCAGTTCGTAATGCGACTTCTTTCTGAAATCCTTGTAACGTACTTTAAATGTCTTACGTTAAATATTCTGAACGTCATTTTAAGGAGACTGCAATTCTTTGTCATTCGTCTCTTGAAAACGTGTAAAACACGAACAGTTTGATAAAAATTTACAAACTCAACGATGATTTTCAAAAGTATTCAATTTTCATGACAACAGTTGTAAGACAGGGAAAGTGGACCAGAAGCGAGGAGGTGCAGAAATGGAGTCGAGAAACTCGGCAGAAATGGCAAACAGTTGCGTCACTTCTTGTTGAAATAAGTCCATTTTACAGTAGAAATGTGATCAAGAGTTATACTCTCTGAATTTGGTACATTTAATGTATTCAAATTAATAACAATGTAAGAAATATCCCAAAATATTTTAGTTTTGAAGTACTTCTCGAATTCCGGCTCAAGGGTTTATTACAACCCTACAATAAACCGGATATTAAATAGTGTGAATAATTCATACAACCAATAATCAAACATGCCAGTCCAGCATGGACAAACATTTCACCAACCCTAATCAAAAGACAATTACAACCATTTCAACAATCGATACTCGCTGCAGCGTATAAAGTATAAGTAATCCTAAATTTAGATTTCTTACATATATATATATATATATAAAGTGTTGACAAGGGTATTTATGTGTAATGTTCTTGTGTCACGATACATAGAAACATTTGTCATGTGTAGGACTATATAACCCAAATCAAGACAACTATATTCTGATATAAACTGCTACACGTGGAATATGAACGAATATGGTTTTGAAAATAGTTATTGTAAATAGTGCACAACATTCACAAGTAATTCGTTTAGCAGACACACTGTGTGTTTTGGGAGATACAAACAATTGCGCTGGAAGTCTTCGAAGCACCTGATTGTCACAGATTCCTAACTAGAATCTCAAGCACAGCACGTGTGTACAATACAATAATAAACACACCACACAAACAAATATGCAACTTCCGGAACAAAAACACCTTTATTATTGACACGAACACCAAAATGTAAACCCACATACATACATGACAAACAGCAGCAGTTAGAACAGAAAAACGCAAGGAGAAATCAATCACTCAAGCGAACATATGAATATTGAAACACAAAATATCACTCACCCACACATATTCAAAACACCAATCGACTTGCCCACAAACACAGTAAATAATTCCTTAATAGAAGCAGCAAATTCAATGATTTATCGGTGAGTATAAATATCACAAATACAGCAATGATCTACTTTTCTCCATAGTGTGGTTTGAAAGAAATGAAAATGTTGAAAGTATTATTTACAACCTTGGACTTCTATAATGTTGTTGTAGTTGGAGTTTGTTCAATCTGGAGTACTTACAATAGTAACTGCAGTAACAATATACGCTATTCTATAAGATAGTTGGTATTTTAATATATGGGAAAGTCTAATACGAATTTCAGTGATGTCGAGAAACCCACTTACAGAGAAAAATATTTATGTAAAAACGGCTCGTTTGGGTTGAGAAGAGCGAACAACGTTTCGACCTTCTTCGGTCATCGTCAGGTTCACAAAGAATGAGGTAACTGACCGGAAGCTGACCACATGTTTGAAAGGGGTTGTGCAACTGAGTGTCGGAATGTAGAAGGCGGTATTAGATGTTTGAGTATATAATTTTATTTATTTTATTATATTAATATAGGTATAAAGACGTTCCTTTATATTGGTTTATTTTGGGTTTAAGTTGTTGTATAAGTAAGGCTTCTTTAATTTTGCGTTTGTTTCTTTATTTAGTATTTGAGTGTTTTCTATGGTTATGTTGTGTTTATTTGACTTGCAGTGTTCGAAAACGTGTGAAGGTGACTTTTTATGTTCTTTGAATCTGGTTTCCATTTTTCTACTTGTTTCTCCAATATAGAAGTCGTGGCAGTTATCACATTATATTTTGTAAATAATGTTGGTGTGGTGTTTGTCAGTGTAGTTTTTACATAGTATAGACCACAGTTTTGTGCCTGGTTTTTGAATAAATTTGGTATTAACCTATATTAAAAATAATAAAATAAATAATATAAAATTATATATTCAAACATCTAACACCGCCCTCTACATTCCGACACTCAGTTACACAACCCCTTCCAAACATGTGGTCAGCTTCCGGTCAGTTACCTCTTTCATTGTGAACCTGACGATGATAGAGGAAGGTCGAAACGTTGTTCGCTCTTCTACGTAAAATATTTTCTCAATCCAAACGAGCCGTTTTTACATACAAATATAACTTTAGTTTGACAACGTGTTGGATACGTGAAAATTTATATTTTTACGTATATAATACGAATTTCGTTTCCTTTCCTACTTCTAAATTATCACTAAGTATAATCTGCATAAGACAACTTGTTTAAGAGGAGAAACGCTCACAGACAGACAGAAAGTTACAGTACTGATATGACATAATACGTATAGCGTATACGTGACAAGCACGTGCATATCAGTTTCCAAACTTAGCTCAGTAGATCTGTCTAAAGTTAAACTATGTCAACAGTGTTCTGGTTAACAATAAACAGTCGTGTGAACTTCAACAATATAATTTATCAGCAATGTTTCTAAGCATAGCTTCGGAGCACCCTGAGCCTCACGAAGATGTTAAAACACACTGAACGTAACGGTGAAGTAGTTAAGTTACGTTAAAGCTCTAAATCTGATAACACTTATATATTTTACTTTATAACAAGCTCGGCCTCTGTGAAAGTGAAAAATGTAAGAATCGTAAATTATATGTAATTTAGAATCCTTACTCGTTACAAACAAGTACGTTGCGACCACGAACCAACTAATCCAAACCATAAATCTAACAGTCTAACTTATGAATGGCCTATTATTAGAGTGATAACAAAAACAGAGCAAACCAACCTCATTGTTTATATATTTAAAAACGGCTGGTATGAATACAGAAGACACTAATAGAGGAGCGAACAACGTTTCGACCTTTTTCGGTCATCGTCAGGTTTTTAAATACATAATTTTCTCTACAAGTGGGTTTTCTTGTCATCACGAATTACCCTATTGTTTATTATTTATAATGTAATACATTTCATATTATATTTTAACATCTCTTATTTCTATATTATTTATTACAATTATTATTTATTTATTTCGTTTTATTTTTAAACGATCCTAGCATTCTCAGTTTGTCCTTACTTCCCTCAAAGTTGACTTCAGGAACCACAAAAACTGGAGAATTAATAGTATAGAATATTAAAGGCCAATGCTCGTATCTACCGTCTTTCACTGTAAGCCTCGATATGGCCAGGTGGTTAAGACGCTCAACTCGTAATCTGAGGGTTGTGGGTTCGAGTCCCTGTCGCACCAAATATGCTCGCCCTTTCTGTCGTGGGGGCGTTATAACGTGACCGTCAATGCGACTATTCGTTGGTAAACGGGTAGCAAATGAGTTAGCAGTGGGTAGTGATGACTAGCTGCCTTCTCTCTCGTCTTACACTGCTAAATTAGGAACGGCTATCGCAGATAACCCTCGTATAGCTTTGCGCGAAATTCTAAACAAACAAGTAAAACTATCATCCAGTCTTTAACACACAACCATAATATTTGTTCACTAAGTTAAAGTTATGTTCGAATGAAACACTTGAATTACTGTTTATGTATGTTTATGTGTGCACCAGAGAAATGGTTTTATTTACGCTGTCACGTTATATACCTCTCACTGTATCAGGCTAGACTCTTAACTTGTGCTAAACACAATTTAAATAAACCTAACAAGGAGTATGAAAAACACAGAAAACCTTATTTATAGAGTTCTCTATTCCCAGATGCTCTGACCGAAAAGTACTCGACCGTTAACCAGGGATGTCAGAATCTAATGTTTCACCATCACAACATTCATGCTTCGGTGAATTCCTTCTAAAGGAAAACACGTACTGTCAAAACCAAGACAAATAAACTCCTTTACCGGTGTCATAAATACGAATAAACCTTGAAATCAAGTGAATACTAATAATATTATATTGCAGTTAAGAAGGCATAAAACGTATAATATGCCCACATGAGGTCAACTGACGACTTCAACAAAGGGTTTCTTTTATCACACACAAATTTTATTTTATTATAATGTTCTTAGGCATGAGTTTTTGATTTCCTATACAAAAGTAAACAGAAATAAATTATAAGTAAAATGTAAATTGTTTAAAAACACTTCGTACATGACTAATGTTTCCTACTGTTACCAGTATTTTCAGTCTGATTTAGTTGCGTGCCCACTATATCTTAGGGGTGGAAGAAAGAAATTATTTTGCTTTGTTTTGTTTGTTTTTGAATTTCGCGCAAAGCTACACGAGGACTATCTGTGTTAGATGTCCCTAATTTATCAGTGTAAGACCAGAGGAAGATAGCTAGTCATCACCTCCCACCACCATGTTTCCACCACTTCAAGATGAAGGATCGAGGAACTTAAGAAAACATTATGCAGGATTTCAAGTTATGATTTTCATCTGTCGCTTCTAGATGCATAGATAGACAAATAGATGTATAAGCAGAAAAATAAACCGTAACTTATTTTGAACCAATATAAACATATTTTTCATCTTTACCTCTGTGAATGTTCCGGGTATTAGGTTTCTTTGTTACTAATTCAAGTATCATAAACAATGTCTGATGATAACTGATATCTGGGCTAGCTGTCTGGTTTGTACGTGATAGACTAGAGAGAAGGCAGCGAAGGAACATCAGTCAACGTCTACGCTTGGTCTACACTTTTATCAACGGAAAATGGAACTGACCGTCAATTTATGTCTCCACGATTGAAAGGACTAGCATCTTTGGTGACGGGATTCAAACCTGACTATCATAAGATTATTTAATAAGAGAATTAACAAAGCTTGTTGTTCAATTAATTAGCTTTTCGTTAAGCTACACAATGACTTACGTGTGGTGTATCCAACGCCAGTATCGAAGTCTGATTTTTGTTATGAGCCTTCAGATTTGTTGTCAAGCGATAGAGTGGTGTTCGTTTAAAGCAGTGGAACTAAATATGAAACAAACTGCTAGGTGTCTAACTGTATGTAGTAAGAATTAATTACAAGTCAAATAACTGCAACAATCCCGAAATAGGCTAAAAACGAAGATAAATCATGATACTCTGGCTCCAATTATCACGACAATTAAATATGCTTCATAACTCACTCATTCACAGATAGATGGTAGGACGATCAATAATAACGACTATTAAATATGCTTCATAACTCACTCATTCACAGATAGATGGTAGGACGATCAATAATAACGACTATTAAATATGCTTCATAACTCACTCATTCACAGATAGATGGTAGGACGATCAATAATAACGACTATTAAATATGCTTCATAACTCACTCATTCACAGATAGATGGTAGGACGATCAATAATAACGACATGGTATTAAAAAAATGACAAAAGTACTTTGTGTCAATTTATAAAAAACACACCAATATCGTGGTGTACAAGTAACCAAATAGCTAAAATAAAATAAAAACATAATCGAGAAATACCATAATGTACAAGTAACAAAATAGCTAACATAATATAAAACACATCAACATTATAATGTACAAGTAACCAAATAGCTAATATAACATAAAACACGCTAATAAACACCAACATCATGTAAAAGTAACCAAATAGCGAACATAACATAAAAAACAAACCAACATCATCGTGTACAAGAAACCAAATAGAGAAAATAACACAAAAAACACTAATGAACACCAACATCAAACGTACAAATAACCAAACAGCTAACTTAACATGAAAAAAAGATTCCAGCATTATAGTATTCAAGTAACCAAATACTTAACCTAACATAAAAAAACACACACACCAAAATCATGGTGTACAACTAACTGAATAGCTAACATAACATAAAAATTCAACAACATATGGTGTAAAAATAATCAAATAGCTAAAATAACAAAAATACACTCCAAAATCACGGTGCACAACTAACCAAATAGCTACCAATCATAAAAAACCAACATCATGATGTACACGTAACCAGAGCGGTTAACATAACATAGAAAAGACTAAAAAACAGCAACATTAAAATGTACAAGAAAACAAATAGCTAACATAACATAATAAACACACCAAATCATGGTGTAAAAATAACCAAATAAGTAACATAACATAAAAACACATCAACATTTAAATGTACAAGAAAACAAATAACTAACATAACATAATAAACACACCAGAATCATGATGTAAAAATAACCAAATAATTAACATAACATGAAAACACACCAACATCGTAATGTACAAGAAAACAAACAGCTAACATAACATAATAAACACACCAAATCATGGTGTAAAAATAACCAAATAAGTAACATAACATAAAAACACACCAGAATCATGGTGTAAAAATAGCCAAATAACTAACATAACATAAAAACACACCAACATCGTAATGTACAAGAAAACAAATAGCTAACATAACATAATAAACACACCAAATAATGGTGTAAAAATAACCAAATAAGTAACATAACATAAAAACACATCAACATTTAAATGTACAAGAAAACAAATAGCTAACATAACATAATAAACACACCAAATCATGGTGTAAAAATAACCAAATAAGTAACATAACATAAAAACACATCAACATTAAAATGTACAAGAAAACAAATAACTAACATAACATAATAAACACACCAGAATCATGGTGTACAAATAACCAAATAGCTAACATAACATAAAAACACACCAACATCGTAATGTACAAGAAAACAAATAGCTAACATAACATAATAAACACACCAAATCATGGTGTAAAAATAACCAAATAAGTAACATAACATAAAAACACACCAACATTAAAATGTACAAGAAAACAAATAACTAACATAACATAATAAACACACCAGAATCATGGTGTACAAATAACCAAATAGCTAACATAACATAAAAACACAAACAAACACTAACATCATAATGTACAAATAACCAAAGAGCTTATAAAACATAAAAAACGAACAAACAAAATCGTCTACAAGGAACCCAGTAGCTAACCTAACACAAAAACACTAATGAACACCAACATCGAACGCACAAGTAACCAAATAGCTAACTTAACATAAAAAATACAAGAATCCAGCATTATAGTGTATAAGTAACCAAACAGCTAGCATAACATAATAAACACGCAAACATTATGTTGTACAAGTATCTAAATAGCTAAAGTAATATAGAAAACATACACCAAAATCACGGAGTACAACTAACCAAATAGCTAACATGACATAAAAAGTCTAACAAACACCAAAATCATCACGTGCAAGTAATAAAATAGCTACATTAATATGTAAAAGACACCAGCATCATAATGTACAAGTAACCAAATACCTAATATAAAATAAGAACACACCAACACCGTGGTGTACAAGTAACCGAATAGCTTACATAACATAAAAACACTAACAAATACTAACTTCAGAGTATACAAGTAACCAAATAGATACCATAACATACAAAACACAAAACTACAACACCATGGTCTACAAGTAACCAAACAGTTAACATAACATCAAAAACACTAATAAACAGCATGATGTAGAAATAACCAAATACATACATTACATACGAAGTCACTATTGTTTCGTTAATTAAGAATGACCTTTTACCTAACAGTCAGTCTTTAATAATTCTTGGTTCGTTAATTAATTTTACCATTATTAGTATGATACCTGACCTAACAATCTTCAAGTAATTCTTGGTTCGTTAATTAATTTTACCATTATTAGTATGATACCTGACCTAACAATCTTCAAGTAATTCTTGGTTCGTTAATTAATTTTACCATTATTAGTATGATACCTGACCTAACAATCTTCAAGTAATTCTTGGTTCGTTAATTAATTTTACCATTATTAGTATGATACCTGACCTAACAATCTTCAAGTAATTCTTGCTTCGCTAATTAAGAATCTCCTTCTACCAGTTACACCATTCCTTACTTGTTTTCTCAGTTAACTTAGGTTCTTTGTTTGTCATTAATAACAAGTCTACACAAAAGGCTGGGTATGTTCTGCCCACTTTTGGTATAGAAACTTGTTTCTACAGGTATAAGTCCGCAGAAATAGAACTGTACCATCACAATAGCCTTCTTACAAAAATAGTATTGTTCCTTAATCTCACAGTCTACAAGTAGTTTTACTTATTGACTAGTTGATGAAGAAGTTACTTGTAGAAGTAAACACGTTATACCTTCATGCAACAGTTTCTAGTACGTATTGTTTTCTTAAACAAGAATAGCCTTTAAAGTAATAGCATTGTTCCTTCAATTAACAGTTTTAATGTACTTTTTGGTCAGTTAATGAAGAATATCCTTGCAACAGTAACAGTAATACACTTTGAACTAACAGTCAAGTATTTTTGGTCACTAAATAACCAACGGCCTCCCAGCAGTAACAGTAATAAACATTCAAATAAGTCTCCAAAAATTTGATATTTAGTTAATTAACAAGGGGCTTATAGCAATAATAGCAATATACCTTCAACCAACAGTCTCAAAGTATTTGTTATTTAGTTAATTAATAATGCACTTGAAGCAGTAACAGTAATATACCTTCAATCAACAGTCTTCAACAATTTGTTAGTGAATTAATAATGGTCTTGTTGCAGTAATAGTAATATACCTTCAATTAACAGTCTTCAACAGTTTGTTAGTTAATAATAATGGTCTTGTTGCAGTAATAGTAATATACCTTCAATAAACAGTCTTCAACAATTTGTTAGTTAATTAATAATGGTCTTGTTGCAGTAATAGTAATATACCTTCAATCAACAGTCTTCAACAATTTGTTAGTGAATTAATAATGGTCTTGTTGCAGTAATAGTAATATACCTTCAATTAACCGTCTTCAACAATTTGTTAGTTAATTAATAATGGTCTTGTTGCAGTAATAGTAATATACCTTCAATAAACAGTCTTCAACAATTTGTTAATTAATTAATAATAGTCATGTTGCAGTAATAGTAATATACCTTCAATTTACAGTCTTCAACAAGTTGTTAGTTAATTAATTAATAACGATCTTGTTCCAATAATAGTAATATACCTTCAATTAACAGTCTTCAACAATTTGTTAGTCAATTAATAATGGTCTTGTTGCAGTAATAGTAATATACTTTCAATTAACGGTCTTCAACAATTTGTTCGTTAATCAATAATGGTCTTGTTGTAGAGATAGTAATATACCTTCAATTAACAGTCTTCAACAATTTGTTAGTTAATTAATAATGGTCTTGTTGCAGTAATAGTAATATACCTTCAATTAACAGTCTTCAACAATTTGTTAGTTAATTAATTAATAACGGTCTTGTTGCAGTAATAGTAATATACCTTCGATTAACAGTCTTCAACAATTTGTTAGTTAGTTAATTAATAATGGTCTTGCTGCAGTAGCAGTAATATACCTTCAATTAACAGTCTTCAACAAGTTGTTAGTTAATTAATTAATAACGGTCTTGTTGTAGTAATAGTAATATACCTTCAACGAACAGTTTTCAACTATTTGTCAGTAAGCCTAAAATTGTTAATCAAAGCAGTTGATATAAAGTTTCATATTTCCAGTGTTGTAACATTTTGTACTGGGGAAAAACAATAACTGATAATACAAAATATTATAATACTAAGAGTGAGTAAGATGAATGTGTACATTAATAAATTCAATTATTAATAATATATGATATATTTAGTGGTTCCGATACGTTACTGATGTTTCGAGTTTTGATGTGATGATACATTTGTGTCTCATTGAAATTCCTAAGAATTTTAAATAGGCAGACAATGTTTAGAAGTTTCCTTCAATCCCGTAATTTCCTATCACTAAAGTTATTGTCTATCTTAAAAACACTGTGAGCTTTTGCACTTAAGACGGTTCTATATTTTACACAGGTTTGGTACTTTAATAAAACTAACCAGGATATAAAAGTAGATTAAACTGTCAAAACAACATTAAAGTCCACCATCAATATATTAACAAAGTCAGCAGTAAGTGTTTCAGTAAAGGTAACTTCGACAAACTGAAAAATACATTGATGGATTAAATAGTAAAATAATAATAAGAGCATCAGTAGTTCCAGCCTTGGCTACATTAATAAACAAACAATGAACAGATTCATAAAAGTTTACATCAGAGCATCAGTAATGTCACTCATGGCTACATTAATAAACCAACAATAAACAGTTTAATAAAACTTTATATAAGAACATAGGTAATGTTAGTACTGGCTAAATTAATAAACCAACAATTAACAGATTAATAAATTTTTATATAAGATCATCAGTAATGTCAATCCAGGCTACATTAATAAACCAACAATGAACTTTATATAGGATAATCAGTAATATCAGTCCTAGTTACATTAATAAACCAATAATGAACAGCTTAATAAAACTTTATATAAGAACATAGGTAATGTTACTACTGGCTACATTAATAAACCAACAATGAACATATTAATAAAACTTTACATAAGAACATCAGTAATGTCAGCCCTGGCTACATTAATAAACCAACAATGAACAGATTAATGAAACTTTATATAAGAAGATCGGTAATATCAGTATTGGTTACATTAATAACCCAACAATGAACAGATTAATAAAACTTTATATAAGAAAGTCAGTAATGTCAGTCATGGCTGCATTAATAAACCAACAAGAAACAGATTAATAAAACTTTATATAAGAACATCAGTAATGTCAGTCTTGGCTACATTAATAAACCAAAAATGAACAGATTAATAAAACTTTATACAATAGCATCAATAATGGCAGTTTTGGCTAAATTAATAAACCATCAATGAACAGATTAATAAAACTTTATATAAGAACATCAGTAATATCAATCCTAACTACATTAATAAACCAACAATGAACAGATTAATAAAACTTTACATAAGAACATCAGTAATGTCTGTCCTGGCTACATTAATAAACCAACATTGAACAGATTAAAAAAACTTTATATACGATCATCAGTAATGTCAGTCCTGGTATCATTAATAAACCAACATTGAACACATTAATAAAACTTTATATAAGAACATCAGTAATATCAATCCTAACTACATTAATAAACCAACAATGAACAGATTAATAAAACTTTACATAAGAACATCAGTAATGTCAGTCTTGGCTACATTAATAAACCAACATTGAACACATTAAAAAAACTTTATATAAGATCATCAGTAATATCAGTCCTGGCTACATTAATAAACCAACAATGAACAGATTAATAAAACTTTATATAAGATCATCAGTAATGTCAGTCCTGGTTACATTAATAAACCAACATTGAACAGATTAATAAAACTTTATATAAGATAATCAGTAATGTCAGTCCTGGTTACATTAATAAACCAACAATGAACATATTAATAAAACTATATAAGAACATCAGTAATGTCAGTCTTGCCTACATTAATAAACCAACAATGAACAGATTAATAAAACTTTATATAAGAACATCAGTAATGTCAGTCCTGGCTACATTAATAAACCAACAATGAACAGATTAATAAAACTTTATAGAAAACATCAGTAATATCAGTCCTGACTACATTAATAAACCAACAATAAACAGATTAATAAAACTTTATATAAGAACATAGGTAATGTCAGTCCTGGCTACATTAATAAACCAACAATGAACAGATTAATAAAACTTTATATAAAAACATCAGTAATGTCAGTCCTGGCTACATTAATAAACCAACAATAAACAGATTAATAAAACTTTATATAAGAACATCAGTAATGTCAGTCCTGGCTACATTAATAAACCAACAATGAACAGATTAATAAAACTTTATATAATAACATCAATAATAGCAGTCCTGGCTACATTAATAAACCAACATTGAACAGATTAATAAAATTTTATATAAGATCATCAGTAATGTCAGTCCTGGTTACATTAATAAACCAACAATGAACAGATTAATAAAACTTTATATAAGAACATCAGTAATTTCTATCCTGGCTACTTTAATAAACCAACATTGAACAGATTAATAAAACTTCACATAAGAACATCAGTAATGTCTCTCCTGGCTACATTAATAAACCAACATTGAACAGATTCATAAATTTTTATATAAGATCATCAGTAATGTCAGTCCTGGCTACATTAATAAACCAACAATGAACAGATTAATAAAACTTTATATAAGAACATCAGTAATGTCAGTCCTGGCTACATTAATAAACCAACAATGAACAGATTAATAAAACTTTATATAAGAACATCAGTAATGTCAGTCCTGGCTACATTAATAAACCAACAATGAACAGATTAATAAAACTTTATATAAGAACATCAGTAATGTCAGTCCTGGTTACATTAATAAACCAACATTGAACAGATTAATAAAACTTTATATAAGAACATCAGTAATGTCAGTCCTGGCTACATTAATAAACCAACAATCAACAGATTAATAAAACTTTATATAAGAACATCAGTAATGTCAGTCCTGGCTACATTAATAAACCAACAATGAACAGATTAATAAAACTTTATATAAGAACATCAGTAATGTCAGTCCTGGCTACATTAATAAACCAACAATGAACAGATTAATAAAACTTTATATAAAACATCAGTAATGTCAGTCCTGGCTACATTAATAAACCAAAAATGAACACATTATTAAAACTTTATATAAGAACATCAGTAATGTCAGTCCTGGCTACATTAATAAACCAACATTGAATAGAATAATAAAACTTTATGTAAGAACATCGGTAATGTCAGTCCTGGTTACATTAATACACCAACATTAAATAGATTAATAAAACGTTATATAAGAACATCAGTAATGTCAGTCCTGGTTACATTAATAAACCAACATTGAACAGATTAATAAATCTTTATATAAGAACATCAGTAATGTCAGTCCTGGCTACATTAATAAACCAACAATGAACAGATTAATAAAACTTTATATAAGAACATCAGTAATGTCAGTCCTGGCTACATTAATAAACCAACAATGAACAGATTAATAAAACTTTATATAAGAACATCAGTAATGTCAGTCCTGGCTACATTAATAAACCAACAATGAACAGATTAATAAAACTTTATATAAGAGCATCAGTAATGTCAGTTTTGGCTACATTAATAAACCAACAATGAACAGATTAATAAAACTTTATATAAGAACATCAGTAATGTCAGTCCTGGTTACATTAATAAACCAACAATGAACAGATTAATAAAACTTTATATAAGAAAGTCAGTAATGTCAGTCTTGGCTACATTAATAAACCAACAATGAACAGATTAATAAAACTTTATATAATAGCATCAATTATGGCAGTTTTGGCTACATTAATAAACCATCAATGAACAGATTAATAAAACTTTATGTAAGAACATCGGTAATGTCAGTCCTGGTTACATTAATAAACCAACATTGAACAGATTAATAAAACGTTATATAAGAACATCAGTAATGTCAGTCCTGGTTACATTAATAAACCAACATTGAACAGATTAAAAAAACTTTATATACCATCATCAATAATGTCAGTCCTGGTTACATTAAAAAACCAACATTGAACAGATTAATAAAACTTTATATAAGAACATCAGTAATGTCAGTCCTGGCTACATTAATAAACCAACAATGAACAGATTAATAAAACTTTATATAAGATCATCAGTAATGTCAGTCCTGGCTACATTAATAAACCAACATTGAACAGATTAATAAATGTTTATATAAGATCATCAGTAATGTCAGTCCTGGCTACATTAATAAACCAACAATGAACAGATTAATAAAACTTTATATAAGAACATCAGTAATGTCAGTCCTGGCTACATTAATAAACCAACAATGAACAGATTAATAAAACTTTATATAAGAAATCAGTAATGTCAGTCCTGGTTACATTAATAAACCAACAATGAACAGATTAATAAAACTTTATATAAGAACATCAGTAATGTCAGTCCTGGTTACATTAATAAACCAACAATGAACAGATTAATAAAACTTTATATAAAACATCAGTAATGTCAGTCCTGGCTACATTAATAAACCAACAATGAACAGATTAATAAAACTTTATATAAGAACATCAGTAATGTCAGTCCTGGCTACATTAATAAACCATCAATGAACAGATTAATAAAACTTCATATAAGAACATCAATAATGTCAGTCCTGGGTACATTAATAAACCAACAATGAACAGATTAATAAAACTTTATATAATAACATCAATAATAGCAGTCCTGGCTACATTAATAAACCAACATTGAACAGATTAATAAAATTTTATATAAGATCATCAGTAATGTCAGTCCTGGTTACATTAATAAACCAACATTGAACAGATTAATAAAACTTTATATAAGATCATCAGTAATGACAGTTCTGGCTACGTTAATAAACCAACAATAAACAGATAAAAAAAACTTTATATAAGAACACAGGTAATGTCATTTAGGGCTACATTAATAAACCAACAATGAACAGATTAATAAAACTTTACATAAGAACATCAGTAACATCAGTCCTGGTTACATTAATAAACCAACAATGAACAGATTAAAAAAAATTTATATAAGGTCATCAGTAATGTCAGTTTTGGTTACATTAATAATCCAACAATGAACAGATTAATGAAACTGTATATAAGATCATCAGTAATGTCAGTCATGGTTTCATTAATAAACCAACAATGAACAGATTAATAAAACTTTATATAAAACATCAGTAATGTCAGTCCTGGCTACATTAATAAACCAACAATGAACAGATTAATAAAACTTTATATAAGAACATCAGTAATGTCAGTCCTGGCTACATTAATAAACCAACAATGAACAGATTAATAAAACTTTATATAAGATCATCAGTAATGTCAGTCCTAGTTACATTAATAAACCAACAATGAACATATTAATAAAACTATATAAGAACATCAGTAATGTCAGTCCTGGCTACATTAATAAACCAACAATGAACAGATTAATAAAACTTTATATAAGAACATCAGTAATGTCAGTCCTGGCTACATTAATAAACCAACAATGAACAGATTAATAAAACTTTATATAAGAACATCAGTAATGTCAGTCCTGGCTACATTAATAAACCAACAATGAACAGATTAATAAAACTTTATATAAGAACATCAGTAATGTCAGTCCTGGCTACATTAATAAACCAACATTGAACAGATTAATAAAACTTTATATAAGAACATCAGTAATGTCAGTCCTGGCTACATTAATAAACCAACATTCAACAGATTAATAAAACTTTATATAAGATCATCAGTAATGTCAGTCCTGGCTACATTAATAAACCAACAATGAACAGATTAATAAAACTTTATATAAGAACATCAGTAATGTCAGTCCTGGCTACATTAATAAACCAACAATGAACAGATTAATAAAACTTTATATAAGAACATCAGTAATGTCAGTCCTGGTTACATTAATAAACCAACAATGAACAGATTAATAAAACTTTATATAAGAACATCAGTAATGTCAGTCCTGGCTACATTAATAAACCAACAATGAACAGATTAATAAAACTTTATATAAGAACATCAGTAATGTCAGTCCTGGCTACATTAATAAACCAACAATGAACAGATTAATAAAACTTTATATAAGAACATCAGTAATGTCAGTCCTGGTTACATTAATAAACCAACAATGAACAGATTAATAAAACTTTATATAAGAACATCAGTAATGTCAGTCCTGGCTACATTAATAAACCAACAATGAACAGATTAATAAAACTTTATATAAGAACATCAGTAATGTCAGTCCTGGCTACATTAATAAACCAACAATGAACAGATTAATAAAACTTTATATAAGAACATCAGTAATGTCAGTCCTGGCTACATTAATAAACCAACAATGAACAGATTAATAAAACTTTATATAAGAACATCGGTAATGTCAGTCCTGGCTACATTAATAAACCAACAATGAACAGATTAATAAAACTTTATATAAGATCATCAGTAATGTCAGTCCTGGCTACATTAATAAACCAACAATGAACAGATTAATAAAACTTTATATAAGAACATCAGTAATGTCAGTCCTGGCTACATTAATAAACCAACAATGAACAGATTAATAAAACTTTATATAAGAACATCAGTAATGTCAGTCCTGGCTACATTAATAAACCAACAATGAACAGATTAATAAAACTTTATATAAGAACATCAGTAATGTCAGTCCTGGTTACATTAATAAACCAACAATGAACAGATTAATAAAACTTTATATAAGAACATCAGTAATGTCAGTCCTGGCTACATTAATAAACCAACAATGAACAGATTAATAAAACTTTATATAAGAACATCAGTAATGTCAGTCCTGGCTACATTAATAAACCAACAATGAACAGATTAATAAAACTTTATATAAGAACATCAGTAATGTCAGTCCTGGCTACATTAATAAACCAACAATGAACAGATTAATAAAACTTTATATAAGAACATCAGTAATGTCAGTCCTGGCTACATTAATAAACCAACAATGAACAGATTAATAAAACTTTATATAAGAACATCAGTAATGTCAGTCCTGGCTACATTAATAAACCAACAATGAACAGATTAATAAAACTTTATATAAGAACATCAGTAATGTCAGTCCTGGCTACATTAATAAACCAACAATGAACAGATTAATAAAACTTTATATAAGAACATCAGTAATGTCAGTCCTGGTACATTAATAAACCAACAATGAACAGATTAATAAAACTTTATATAAGAACATCAGTAATGTCAGTCCTGGCTACATTAATAAACCAACAATGAACAGATTAATAAAACTTTATATAAGATCATCAGTAATGTCAGTCCTGGTTACATTAATAAACCAACAATGAACAGATTAATAAAACTTTATATAAGAACATCAGTAATGTCAGTCCTGGCTACATTAATAAACCAACAATGAACAGATTAATAAAACTTTATATAAGAACATAGGTAATGTCAGTCCTGGTTACATTAATAAACCAACAATGAACAGATTAATAAAACTTATAAGAACATCAGTAATGTCAGTCCTGGCTACATTAATAAACCAACAATGAACAGATTAATAAAACTTTATATAAGAACATCAGTAATGTCAGTCCTGGCTACATTAATAAACCAACAATGAACAGATTAATAAAACTTTATATAAGAACATCAGTAATGTCAGTCCTGGTTACATTAATAAACCAACAATGAACAGATTAATAAAACTTTATATAAGAACATCAGTAATGTCAGTCCTGGCTACATTAATAAACCAACAATGAACAGATTAATAAAACTTTATATAAGAACATCAGTAATGTCAGTCCTGGCTACATTAATAAACCAACAATGAACAGATTAATAAAACTTTATATAAGAACATCAGTAATGTCAGTCCTGGCTACATTAATAAACCAACAATGAACAGATTAATAAAACTTTATATAAGAACATCAGTAATGTCAGTCCTGGCTACATTAATAAACCAACAATGAACAGATTAATAAAACTTTATATAAGAACATCAGTAATGTCAGTCCTGGTTACATTAATAAACCAACAATGAACAGATTAATAAAACTTTATATAAGAACATCAGTAATGTCAGTCCTGGCTACATTAATAAACCAACAATGAACAGATTAATAAAACTTTATATAAGAACATCAGTAATGTCAGTCCTGGCTACATTAATAAACCAACAATGAACAGATTAATAAAACTTTATATAAGAACATCAGTAATGTCAGTCCTGGTTACATTAATAAACCAACAATGAACAGATTAATAAAACTTTATATAAGAACATCAGTAATGTCAGTCCTGGCTACATTAATAAACCAAACAATGAACAGATTAATAAAACTTTATATAAGAACATCAGTAATGTCAGTCCTGGCTACATTAATAAACCAACAATGAACAGATTAATAAAACTTTATATAAGAACATCAGTAATGTCAGTCCTGGCTACATTAATAAACCAACAATGAACAGATTAATAAAACTTTATATAAGAACATCAGTAATGTCAGTCCTGGCTACATTAATAAACCAACAATGAACAGATTAATAAAACTTTATATAAGAACATCAGTAATGTCAGTCCTGGCTACATTAATAAACCAACAATGAACAGATTAATAAAACTTTATATAAGAACATCAGTAATGTCAGTCCTGGCTACATTAATAAACCATCAATGAACAGATTAATAAAACTTTATGTAAGAACATCAGTAATGTCAGTCCTGGTTACATTAATAAACCAACATTGAACAGATTAATAAAACGTTATATAAGAACATCAGTAATGTCAGTCCTGGCTACATTAATAAACCAACAATGAACAGATTAATAAAACTTTATATAAGAACATCAGTAATGTCAGTCCTGGCTACATTAATAAACCAACAATGAACAGATTAATAAAACTTTATATAAGAACATCAGTAATGTCAGTCCTGGCTACATTAATAAACCAACAATGAACAGATTAATAAAACTTTATATAAGAACATCAGTAATGTCAGTCCTGGCTACATTAATAAACCAACAATGAACAGATTAATAAAACTTTATATAAGAACATCAGTAATGTCAGTCCTGGCTACATTAATAAACCAACAATGAACAGATTAATAAAACTTTATGTAAGAACATCGGTAATGTCAGTCCTGGTTACATTAATAAACCAACATTGAACAGATTAATAAAACGTTATATAAGAACATCAGTAATGTCAGTCCTGGTTACATTAATAAACCAACATTGAACAGATTAATAAAACTTTATATAAGATCATCAGTAATGTCAGTCCTGGTTACATTAATAAACCAACATTGAACAGATTAATAAAACTTTATATAAGAACATCAGTAATGTCAGTCCTGGCTACATTAATAAACCAACAATGAACAGATTAATAAAACTTTATATAAGATCATCAGTAATGTCAGTCCTGGTTACATTAATAAACCAACATTGAACAGATTAATAAAACTTTATATAAGATCATCAGTAATGTCAGTCCTGGCTACATTAATAAACCAACAATGAACAGATTAATAAAACTTTATATAAGAACATCAGTAATGTCAGTCCTGGCTACATTAATAAACCAACAATGAACAGATTAATAAAACTTTATATAAGAACATCAGTAATGTCAGTCCTGGCTACATTAATAAACCAACAATGAACAGATTAATAAAACTTTATATAAGAACATCAGTAATGTCAGTCCTGGCTACATTAATAAACCAACAATGAACAGATTAATAAAACTTTATATAAGAACATCAATAATGTCAGTCCTGGCTACATTAATAAACCAACAATGAACAGATTAATAAAACTTTATATAAGAACATCAGTAATGTCAGTCCTGGCTACATTAATAAACCAACAATGAACAGATTAATAAAACTTTATATAAGAACATCAGTAATGTCAGTCTTGGCTACATTAATAAACCAACAATGAACAGATTAATAAAACTTTACATAAGAACATCAGTAACATCAGTCCTGGTTACATTAATAAACCAACAATGAACAGATTAAAAAAAATTTATATAAGGTCATCAGTAATGTCAGTTTTGGTTACATTAATAATCCAACAATGAACAGATTAATAAAACTTTATATAAGAACATCAGTAATGTCAGTCCTGGTTACATTAATAAACCAATAATCAACAGATTAATAAAACTTTATATAAAAACATCAGTAATGTCAGTCCTGGCTACATTAATAAACCAACAATGAACAGATTAATAAAACTTTATATAAGAACATCAGTAATGTCAGTCCTGGCTACATTAATAAACCAACAATGAACAGATTAATAAAACTTTATATAAGATCATCAGTAATGTCAGTCCTGGTTACATTAATAAACCAACAATGAACAGATTAATAAAACTTTATATAAGAACATCAGTAATGTCAGTCCTGGTTACATTAATAAACCAACATTGAACAGATTAATAAAACTTTATATAAGATCATCAGTAATGTCAGTCCTGGTTACATTAATAAACCAACATTGAACAGATTAATAAAACTTTATATAAGAACATCAGTAATGTCAGTCCTGGCTACATTAATAAACCAACAATGAACAGATTAATAAAACTTTATATAAGATCATCAGTAATGTCAGTCCTGGCTACATTAATAAACCAACATTGAACAGATTGATAAATGTTTATATAAGATCATCAGTAATGTCAGTCCTGGCTACATTAATAAACCAACAATGAACAGATTAATAAAACTTTATATAAGAACATAGGTAATGTCAGTCCTGGTTACATTAATAAACCAACAATGAACATATTAATAAAACTATATAAGAACATCAGTAATGTCAGTCTTGCCTACATTAATAAACCAACAATGAACAGATTAATAAAACTTTATATAAGAACATCAGTAATGTCAGTCCTGGCTACATTAATAAACCAACAATGAACAGATTAATAAAACTTTATATAAGAACATCAGTAATGTCAGTCCTGGTTACATTAATAAACCAACAATGAACAGATTAATAAAACTTTATATAAAACATCAGTAATGTCAGTCCTGGCTACATTAATAAACCAACAATAAACAGATTAATAAAACTTTATATAAGAACATCAGTAATGTCAGTCCTGGCTACATTAATAAACCAACAATGAACAGATTAATAAAACTTTATATAAGATCATCAGTAATGTAAATCCTGGCTACATTAATAAACCAACAATGAACAGATTAATAAAACTTTACATAAGAACATCAGTAATGTCAGTCCTGGCTACATTAATAAACCAACAATGAACAGATTAATAAAACTTTATATAAAAACATCAGTAATGTCAGTCCTGGTTACATTAATAAACCAACAATGAACAGATTAATAAAACTTTATATAAGAAGATCGGTAATGTCAGTCTTGGTTACATTAATGAAACCACCAATGAACAGATTAATAAAACTTTATATAAGAAAGTCAGTAATGTCAGTCTTGGCTACATTAATAAACCAACATGAACAGATTAATAAAACTTTATATAAGAACATCAGTAATGTCAGTCCTGGCTACATTAATAAACCAACAATGAACAGATTAATAAAACTTTATATAAGAACATCAGTAATGTCAGTCATTAATAAACCAACAATGAACAGATTACATTAAGAACATCAGTAATGTCAGTCAATTAATAAACAACAATGAACAGATTAATAAAACTTTATATAAGAACATCAGTAATGTCAGTCCTGGTTACATTAATAAACCAACATTGAACAGATTAAAAAAACTTTATATACCATCATCAATAATGTCAGTCCTGGTTACATTAAAAAACCAACATTGAACAGATTAATAAAACTTTATATAAGAACATCAGTAATGTCAATCCTGGCTACATTAATAAACCAACAATGAACAGATTAATAAAACTTTATATAAGATCATCAGTAATGTCAGTCCTGGCTACATTAATAAACCAACATTGAACAGATTAATAAAACTTTATATAAGATCATCAGTAATGTCAGTCCTGGCTACATTAATAAACCAACAATGAACAGATTAATAAAACTTTATATAAGAACATCAGTAATGTCAGTCCTGGCTACATTAATAAACCAACAATGAACAGATTAATAAAACTTTATATAAAAACATCAGTAATGTCAGTCCTGGCTACATTAATAAACCAACAATGAACAGATTAATAAAACTTTATATAAGAACATCAGTAATGTCAGTCCTGGCTACATTAATAAACCAACAATGAACAGATTAATAAAACTTTATATAAGAACATCAGTAATGTCAGTCCTGGCTACATTAATAAACCAACATTGAACAGATTAATAAAACTTTATATAAGATCATCAGTAATGACAGTTCTGGCTACGTTAATAAACCAACAATAAACAGATAAAAAAAACTTTATATAAGAACATCAGTAATGTCAGTTTTGGCTACATTAATAAACCAACAATGAACAGATTAATAAAACTTTATATAAGAACATCAGTAATGTCAGTCCTGGTTACATTAATAAACCAACAATGAACAGATTAATAAAACTTTATATAAGAACATCAGTAATGTCAGTCCTGGTTACATTAATAAACCAACAATGAACAGATTAATAAAACTGTATATAAGATCATCAGTAATGTCAGTCATGGTTACATTAATAAACCAATAATGAACAGATTAATAAAACTTTATATAAAAACATCAGTAATGTCAGTCCTGGCTACATTAATAAACCAACAATGAACAGATTAATAAAACTTTATATAAAACATCAGTAATGTCAGTCCTGGCTACATTAATAAACCAACAATGAACAGATTAATAAAACTTTATATAAGAACATCAGTAATGTCAGTCCTAGTTACATTAATAAACCAACAATGAACAGATTAATAAAACTTTATAAGAACATCAGTAATGTCAGTCCTGGTTACATTAATAAACCAACATTGAACAGATTAAAAAAACTTTATATACCATCATCAATAATGTCAGTCCTGGTTACATTAAAAAACCAACATTGAACAGATTAATAAAACTTTATATAAGAACATCAGTAATATCAATCCTAGCTACATTAATAAACGAACAATGAACAGATTAATAAAACTTTATATAAGATCATCAGAAATGTCAGTCCTGTTTACATTAATAAACCAACATTGAACAGATTGATAAATGTTTATATAAGATCATCAGTAATGTCAGTCCTGGCTACCTTAATAAACAAACAATGAACAGATTAATAAAAATCTATATAAGAACATAGGTAATGTCAGTCCTGGTTACATTAATAAACCAACAATGAACAGATTAATAAAACTTTATATAAGAACATCAGTAATGTCAGTCTTGGCTACATTAATAAACCAACAATGAACAGATTAATAAAACTTTATATAAGAACATCAGTAATGTCAGTCCTGGCTACATTAATAAACCAACAATGAACAGATTAATAAAACTTTATATAAAACATCAGTAATGTCAGTCCTGGTTACATTAATAAACCAACAATGAACAGATTAATAAAACTTTATATAAAAACATCAGTAATGTCAGTCCTGGCTACATTAATAAACCAACAATGAACAGATTAATAAAACTTTATATAATAACATCAGTAATGTCAGTCCTGGCTACATTAATAAACCAACATTGAACAGATTAATAAAACTTTATATAAGATCATCAGTAATGACAGTTCTGGCTACGTTAATAAACCAACAATAAACAGATAAAAAAAACTTTATATAAGAACACAGGTAATGTCATTTAGGGCTACATTAATAAACCAACAATGAACAGATTAATAAAACTTTACATAAGAACATCAGTAACATCAGTCCTGGTTACATTAATAAACCAACAATGAACAGATTAATAAAACTTTATATAAGAACATCAGTAATGTCAGTCCTGGTTACATTAATACACCAACATTAAATAGATTAATAAAACGTTATATAAGAACATCAGTAATGTCAGTCCTGGTTACATTAATAAACCAACATTGAACAGATTAATAAATTTTTATATAAGATCATCAGTAATGTAAATCCTGGCTACATTAATAAACCAACAATGAACAGATTAATAAAACTTTACATAAGAACATCAGTAATGTCAGTCCTGGCTACATTAATAAACCAACAATGAACAGATTAATAAAACTTTATATAAGAACATCAGTAATGTCAGTCTTGGTTACATTAATAAACCAACAATGAACAGATTAATAAAACTTTATATAAGAAAGTCAGTAATGTCAGTCCTGGTTACATTAATAAACCAACAATGAACAGATTAATAAAACTTTATATAAGAACATCAGTAATGTCAGTCCTGGTTACATTAATAAACCAACATTAAACAGATTAATAAAACGTTATATAAGAACATCAGTAATGTCAGTCCTGGTTACATTAATAAACCAACATTGAACAGATTAATAAAACTTTATATAAGATCATCAGTAATGTCAGTCCTGGCTACATTAATAAACCAACAATGAACAGATTAATAAAACTTTATATAAGAACATCAGTAATGTCAGTCTTGGCTACATTAATAAACCAACATGAACAGATTAATAAAACTTTATATAATAGCATCAATTATGGCAGTTTTGGCTACATTAATAAACCATCAATGAACAGATTAATAAAACTTTATGTAAGAACATCGGTAATGTCAGTCCTTGTTACATTAATAAACCAACATAGAACAGATTAATAAAACGTTATATAAGAACATCAGTAATGTCAGTCCTGGTTACATTAATAAACCAACATTGAACAGATTAAAAAAACTTTATATACCATCATCAATAATGTCAGTCCTGGTTACATTAAAAAACCAACAATGAACAGATTAATAAAACTTTATATAAGAACATCAGTAATATCAATCCTAGCTACATTAATAAACGAACAATGAACAGATTAATAAAACTTTATATAAGAACATAGGTAATGTCAGTCCTGGCTACATTAATAAACCAACAATGAACAGATTAATAAAACTTTATATAAGAACATCAGTAATGTCAGTCCTGGCTACATTAATAAAACAAAAATAAACAATTTAATAAAAATTTATATAAAACATCAGTAATGTCAGTCCTGGCTACATTAATAAACCAACAATGAACAGATTAATAAAACTTTATATAAGAACATAGGTAATGTCAGTCCTGGTTACATTAATAAACCAACAATGAACAGATTAATAAAACTTTATATAAGAACATCAGTAATGTCAGTCCTGGCTACATTAATAAAACAAAAATAAACAATTTAATAAAAATTTATATAAAACATCAATAATGTCAGTCCTGGCTACATTAATAAACCAACAATGAACAGATTAATAAAACTTTATATAAGAACATAGGTAATGTCAGTCCTTGTTACATTAATAAACCAACAATGAACAGATTAATCAAACTTTATATAAAACATCAGTAATGTCAGTACTGGCTACATTAATAAACCAACAATGAACAGATTAATAAAACTTTATATAAGAACATCAGTAATGTCAGTCCTGGCTACATTAATAAACCAACAATGAACAGATTAATAAAACTTTATATAAGAACATCAGTAATGTCAGTCCTGGCTACATTAATAAACCAACAATGAACAGATTAATAAAACTTTATATAAGAACATCAGTAATGTCAGTCCTGGCTACATTAATAAAACAAAAATAAACAATTTAATAAAAATTTATATAAAACATCAATAATGTCAGTCCTGGCTACATTAATAAAAAAACAATGAACAGATTAATAAAACTTTATATAAGAACATAGGTAATGTCAGTCCTGGTTACATTAATAAACCAATAATCAACAGATTAATAAAATATTATATAAGAACATCAGTAATGTCAGTCCTGGCTACATTAATAAAACAAAAATAAACAATTTAATAAAAATTTATATAAAACATCAATAATGTCAGTCCTGGCTACATTAATAAAAAAACAATGAACAGATTAATAACTCTTTATATAAGAACATAGGTAATGTCAGTCCTGGTTACATTAATAAACCACAATGAACAGATTAATAAAACTTTATATAAAACATCAGTAATGTCAGTCCTGGCTACATTAATAAACCAACAATGAACAGATTAATAAAACTTTATATAAAAACATCAGTAATGTCAGTCCTGATTACATTAATAAACCAACAATGAACAGATTAATAAAACTTTATATAAGATCATCAGTAATGTCAGTCCTGGTTACATTAATAAACCAACATTCAACAGATTAATATAACTTTATATAAGAACATCAGTAATGTCAGTTCTGGCAACATTAATAAACCAACAATGAACAGATTAATAAAACTTTATATAAGAACATCAGTAATGTCAGTCCTAGCTACATTAATAAACCAACAATGAACAGATTAATAAAACTTTATATAAGAACATAGGTAATGTCAGTCCTGGCTACATTAATAAACCAACAATGAACAGATTAATAAAACTTTATATAAGAACATCAGTAATGTCAGTCCTGGCTACATTAATAAACCAACAATGAACAGATTAATAAACTTTTATATAAGAACATCAGTAATGTCAGTCCTGGCTACATTAATAAACCAACAATGAACAGATTAATAAAACTTTATATAAGAACATCAGTAATGTCAGTCCTGGCTACATTAATAAACCAACAATGAACAGATTAATAAAACTTTATATAAGAACATCAGTAATGTCAGTCCTGGCTACATTAATAAACCAACAATAAACAGATTAATAAAACTTTATATAAGAACATCAGTAATGTCAGTCCTGGCTACATTAATAAACCAACAATAAACAGTTTAATAAAACTTTATATAAGAACATCAGTAATGTCAGTCCTGGCTACATTAATAAACCAACAATAAACAGATTAATAAAACTTTATATAAGAACATCAGTAATGTCAGTCCTAGCTACATTAATAAACCAACAATAAACAGTTTAATAAAACTTTATCTAAGAACATCAGTAATGTCAGTCATGGATACATTAATAAAACAACATTGAACAAATTTAAAAAAAAATTATATAAGATCATCAGTAATGTCAGTCCTGGTTAGATTAATAAACCAACATTGAACAGATAAATAAAACTTTATATAATATCATCAGTAATGTCAGTTCTGGCTACATTAATAAACCAACAATGAACAGATTAATAAAACTTTATATAAGAACATAGGTAATGTCAGTCTTGGCTACATTAATAAACCAATAATGAACAGATTAATAAATCTTTATATAAGATCATCAGTAATGTCAGTCCTGGCTTCATTAATAAACCAACATTGAACAGATTAATAAATTTTTATATAAGATCATCAGTAATGTCAATCCTGGCTACATTAATAAACCAACAATGAACAGATTAATAAAACTTTATATAAGATCATCAGTAATGTCAGTCTTCGCTACATTAATAAACCAACAATGAACAGATTAATAAAACTTTATATAAGATCAACAGTAATATCTTTCCCAGTTACATTAATAAACCAACAATGAACAGATTAATAAAACTTTATATAAGATCATCAGTAATGTCAGTCCTGGCTTCATTAATAAACCAACATTGAACAGATTAATAAATTTTTATATAAGATCATCAGTAATGTCAATCCTGGCTACATTAATAAACCAACAATGAACAGATTAATAAAACTTTATATAAGATCATCAGTAATGTCAGTCCTAGTTACATTAATAAACCAATAATGAACAGATTAATAAAACTTTATATAAGAACATAGGTACTGTTAGTACTGGCTACATTAATAAACCAACAATGAACAGATTAATAAACTTTATATAAGATTATCAGTAATGTCTATCTTGGCTACATTAATAAACCAACATTGAACAGATTAATAAAACTTTATATAAGAACATAGGTAATATCAGTCCTGGCTACATTAATAAACCAACATTGAACAGATTAATAAAACTTTATATAAGAACATAGGTAATATCAGTCCTGGCTACATTAATAAACCAACAATGAACAGCTTAATAAAACTTTACATCAGAACATCAGTAATGTCAGCTCTGGCTACATTAATAAACCAACAATGAATAGATTTATAAAACTTTACATAAGAACATCAGTAATGTCAGTCCTGGTTACATTAATAAACCAACAATGAACAGATTAATAAAACTTTATATAAGATCATCAGAAATGTCAGTCCTGGTTATATTAATAAACCAACAATGAACAGATTAATAAAACTTTATATAAGATTATCAGTGATGTCTGTCCTGGCTACATTAATAAACCAACAATGAAGTGATTAATAAAACTTTATATAAGAAGATCGGTAATGTCAGTCTTGGCGACATTAATAAACCAACAATGAACAGATTAATAAAACTTTATGTAAGAACATAGGTAATGTCAGTCCTGGTTACATTAATAAACCAACAATGAACAGATTAATAAAACTTTACATAAGAACATAGGTAATGTCAGTCCTGGTTACATTAATAATCCAACACTGAACAGATGAATAAAACTTTATATAAAACACCAGTAATGTCAGTCCTGGCTACCTTAATAACCAAGAATGTCAACTGTAATAAAATCATCCATGGGTTCTCAAATGAAATAATACATGAGAGTATCAATATTTCTAACTTTGGATAACTCAGTAAAAAGCAGAGAAAAAAAGAATAATAAAACCATCCATAGATTCATTAATAAACAGTGCATCAGATTATCAGTAATGCTAACATTAGAAACATAACAAACAACCATTGATAAATTAATAAATATATCTATAGGCAAAGTAATAAAACCAATAATAGATTCGTCAACACAGCTAGTCATGAATACATTGATAAAGCTAATCATAAATAATTTACTAAAGTTCTTCTATCATTTATGAGGAAGACGAAAATATTGTTTAACTCGTCTGTTTCTTCCTTTCTACACATAACTATTGATAATACAACACATTATAATGAAGTAACTTGGTTCACAACGCTGTTGCAATGCTATTTTATGGGTTAATTACAAATTAAGCTCTTAATAAAAAATAATGGATAAATATATGTGAGATAACTCACGTAAATAACATTGTTGTAATATTATTATTTGTTGACAAGTATTTAAATGTTACCTGTTTCCACCAAATTTACTAAAATAGTAGCTTAATGTTCTGTATTCTCCTCTGAGATATTTCCATGACCCTGGAATTTTGGATCGTGTCCCTACCTTGTTCCTGATAATGGGAGCTGTACAAGGGGGTATTTTACTTGTTGGACTACTTTTGTACCAAGAACCTCCGTCAGAGATACTTGAGGTAAGAAAGATTTGTTCAGATAATTATCTTGTACTATTAATCAAACTGACAACTAAAATTAAAACCTGAACCATTAGGTGGAACTTCTTGGTTCTTGGCGTTAGTGGCGACTATTAATTGTCGCTTATGAAAATGTCCCATCAGTATTATTCAGCTGGTCAATCGTGATTATTGTTGGTTGACTTCCTTTATGAGACGTCTTCTCGGTATTTTGCTATTTTCGTTAAAACATGGCATTATTGGGCATTTTATCTAGAACTTAAAAAATATATTGATTGTTGACATTACTGTATGCTGAATATTAATCAACTATCCTGAATATGTTTTAAAACCGTGTTTTAAACCTAAAAAATCATTCTAAAGTAAAGAATCCAATAAGTTCCAATAAGTTTATGTTATGAAAGTTTATTTTTCTCCACTTAGACAACAATGTTCTATAAAAACTCACACCCCAAAGTATCCATACAATACAATAGCTATTATGATGTAGAAAATAAAAGAAATTACTAATGAAAAGTGTACCGAGTAAATCTCCAGAATTAGGGATATGTAAAAACTTGAGGTTTATCATTGTTTAATGTTTTGACAGTAAATATCGAAACACAGCTTTGTTTGTTTGTTTGTTTTGAATTTTCGCACAAAGCTATTCGAGGGCTATGTGTGCTAGCCGTCCCTAATTTTGCAGTGTAAGACTAGAGGGAAGGCAGCTAGTCATCACCACCCACCGCCAACTCTTGGGCTACTCTTTTACCAACGAAAAGTGGGATTGACCGTCACATTATAACGCCCCCACGGCTGGGAGGGCGGGCATGTTTAGCGCGACTCGGATGCAAACCTGCGACCCTCAGATTACGAGCGCATGCCTTAACGCGCTCGGCCATGCCGGGCCCGAAACACAGCAGGAAATCGTGTGTATTGCTGAAACTTAATATTGTTTATTTATAGTGTTACAAGAGTTGTACATACCTTTTAAGGAAAGAGAAGACTATTCGGTGATACCAGTAGAAAATTCATCCAATCATAAAGTAGAAGAAACAGAACAGTCATTTCCAAGAGAACTTGAAGTGACACCAAAAGAAGCTTTGAAGATGTATGAATTTTACATCTTACTGGTAATGTGCATCGGTTCGTTACATTCATCACTGTTTGTGAATAATTTTTATAAGGTAAGTGGCGTGTTCTAATATTAATATGTTCTATTAGTACGCCTTATTTTTTTTTAACGGGTTAAAAATACAAACAATTTGTAATTTGATCATGATAATACAATATCGTATAAGAAAACATTATGTTACCTAACATGATATACCATCATGTATAATATAATATAAATAAAATAATAATAAACTGTACAGGGTGTGTTGATGAAGATTATCTGATATGTTGTGTTTGTCAATATTTTTCAATATTCATTGGTAAAAGAGTAGCCCATGAATTGTCGGTGGGTGGTGATGACTAGCTACCTTCAATTAGTCTTACACTGCTAAATTAGAGAGGGCTAACGCTGATAGCCCTCGTGTGGCTTTGCGCGAAATTCCAAAACAAACAAACGTACTAACTAGGGCAGAGAAAAATTTCAAAGAATCAAAGCTGGAGGTTATGCTAGATTTAGCAAGTATTATTAGTACAACAAATCACATTATTTTATTTTTAGACATATGGACAAACATTTATAGATGATGACATATTTCTAGCCACAACTTGATCTACATCTTCATTGTCCACGTTGTCCTTAGGGTGGTCGTAGATCTCATAGCCACAACTTGATCTACATCTTCATTGTCCACGTTGTCCTTAGGGTGGTCGTAGATCTCATAGCCACAACGGGATCTGCATCTTCATTGTCCACGTTGTCCTTAGGGTGGTCGTAGATCTCATAGCCACAACGGGATCTACATCTTCATTGTCCACGTTGTCCTTAGAGTGGTCGTAGATCTCATAGCCACAACGGGATCTACATCTTCATTGTCCATGTTGTCCTTAGGGTGGTCGTAGATCTCATGCAGGACAAAATACCTTTCAAGATAAAGAACCTAACGGATAAAATATATTTCTGTGTATGATTAAAAATTTCCATTTATGGTTATTCTAAATATTACAATTTCAGTTGAAAGTTAATTATCCAAAACCAGGAAATTATTTTGAGAGAACCAAATCTAACCTATTAATTTTTTTCAAATTTTAAATATTAATTTCAGTGATTTTTAAGTTATTTTCAATTGACAGCAAATTATCCAAAAACAAACTTTTGTACAAATGAATTTAATTGTTTGTAATTAAACAACAAGCTACAAAGTGGGATATCTGTGCTCTGCCTACTACGAGTATCAAAACCTGGTTTATGTGCCACTGAATTAATTAATTAATAGTTATGATTTTGGAGATGTATTATAATCTTAATAATCCAATGTGAATTAGAGCACGTTTCTCTAGATAATTTATTCTCGTCAAAATCAGTATTTATATCAGTGATCTTTTGTCTCAATATTAAAACGTTATAAAGTGGTTTACTTAAATGACCCCACTAACATTACAATGTGGTGTTAGCAAATACCTGTGAAATGTACTTATCTAGAACTAAAGTTGGATTAAATTATGGTCTCTGACACTAAAGGGATTTTTATTTATCAAAAGGTTTACGTTGGACGACAGATTTGGCATCGCGTCAGAAGAGTCTCTTCTTTACTTGAGTTATAAAGTTTTACTACGTTTCAATCTAAGAATTTGGTTGGACTTCAATTTCGAGCGATAGTTACACACGAGGTGTTTGTTAACAGCCGTCCATTATTTAGTAGCTCGAAGGAAAGCAGCTAGTCATCACCAGGAAGGAAAGCAACTAGTCATCACCAGGAAGGAAAGCAACTAGTCATCACCATCCACCACCTACACTTGAGCTAGCCTTTTGCTAACAAACAGTGGGATTGATCGTAAATTATAACTGTACTATCACTGAAATGCGAGTATATGAGTGAGTGTAATCCGAATTCGCGACACTCAGATTGCGACTCGAGTGCCCTGAACACCAGGCTATGTCATACCCAATCTCACAGCTTAGTTTTCACCCCATTAAATCTATAAACTGGGCGTTAACTCTTTATCTAAAACAAATTACTAAAAATATGTAGAAAAGACTAAATAGTGCTTGTTTAAAATTCATACGTTATGTCAAGTCGATTGTACTGATCTCAAACAAATATTAATAATCTGTAGCACATTTGTGTCTACTTTATTATTATTGATTTCACTATAGTTGAATAAGTTTGCATTTCATGCATTTCAGTAAAACTCATACAGCAACTCTAAGACATTACTCGTCGACGAACATGGTTATGGGTCTCTCCTGTTACAAGTTTATGTTTTACCTTCTCTTGGATTCAAACATCCACACACGTTTCTCCTGATAGGTGACTCTTGAGAGATTCTGGTAGTTGAAGGATGCCCAAGGTTCTGCAATATGTTACTGTGATTGTGCAATTCTGTAGACGAGAAGCCCAGAAGTGGTGACCGCATGGCTGAACAGCTGTGGTTCAAGTCAATGGAGTGACAGTGTTAAAGCACTCTAATGAGTGTTGTTGGCATTATGTCTGGTACTGGTACAATAGAATTGCTATACTAATTAAATAAGACAGTGTAGCATGATCCATTGTAGGGATTAAAAACAGATTGAAATCAGTAGGCCCGAAATCATTCTCTGTTGTTGTTTTTAAATGAACAATTAGAATAAAAGAAAACCAACAATAGGTAAACTGAAGAATCTGGAAGAACAAATTTACGATCACATACAATGTTTGAACTCTACTTTTCGATTGGACATTCGTTATCATAAAAGTTTTTTTAGTGCACTGTTAGTCCGACTTCCCAAATATAGTAAAATATTTAGACTTGTTAGCAGAAAACATGACCACAAGAGATGGAACTCACCAAAGTCATCATCACAAGAGAGTGAACTATCCAAAGTTATCGTCACAAGAGAATGAACTAACCAAAGTTATCATCACAAGAGAGTGAACTAACCAAAGTTATCATCACAAGAGAATGAACTAACCAAAGTTATCATCACAAGAGAGTGAACAAACCAAAGTTATCATCACAAGAGAGTGAACTAACCAAGGTTATCATCACAAGAGAGTGAACTCACCAAAGTTATCATCACGAGAGAATGAACTAACCAAAGTTATCATCACAAGAGAGTGAACTAACCAAAGTTATCATCACAAGAGAATGAACTAACCAAAGTTATCATCACAAGAGAGTGAACAAACCAAAGTCATCATCACAAAAGAGTGAACTAACCAAAGTTATCATCACAAGAAAGTGAACAAACCAAAGTGATCATCACAAGAGAGTGAACTCACCAAAGTTATCATCACAAGAGAATGAACAAACCAAAGTTATCATCACAAGAGAGTGAACTAATCAAAGTTATCATCACAAGAGAAAGAACTAACCAAAGTTATCATCACAAGAGAATGAACTAACCAAAGTCATCATCACAAGAGAGTGAACTAACCAAAGTTATCATCACAAGAAAGTGAACAAACCAAAATGATCATCACAAGAGAGTGAACTAACCAAAGTTATCATCACAAGAGAGTGAACAAACCAAAGTTATCATCACAAGAGAGTGAACTAGCCAAAGTTATCATCACAAGAGATGAACTCACCAAAGTCATCATCACAAGAGAGTGAACTCACCAAAGTTATCATCACAACAGAGTGGACTCACCAAAGTTATCATCACAACAGAGTGAACTAACCAAGGTTATCATCACAACAGAGTGAACTAACCAAAGTTATCATCACAAGAGAATGAACTCACCAAAGTCATCATCACAAGAGAGTGAACAAACCAAAGTGATCATCAGAAGAGAGTGAACTAATCAAAGTTATCATCACAAGATAGTGAACTAACCAAAGTTATCATCACAAGAGAGTGAACAAACCAAAGTTATCATTACAAGAGAATGAACTAACCAAAGTTATCATCACAAGAGAGTGAACAAACCAAAGTTATCATCACAAAAGAGTAAACAAACCAAAGTTATCATCACAAGAGAATGAATTAAACCAAAGTTATCATCACAAGAGAGTGAACAAACCAAAATGATCATCACAAGAGAGTGAACTAACCAAAGTTATCATCACAAGAGATGAACTCACCAGTCATCATCACAAGAGAGTGAACTCACCAAAGTTATCATCACAAGAGAGTGAACTCACCAAAGTCATCATCACAAGAGTGAACTCACCAAAGTTATCATCACAACAGAGTGAACTAACCAAAGTTATCATCACAACAGAGTGAACTAACCAAAGTTATCATCACAGGAGATGAACTCACCAAAGTCATCATCACAAGAGAGTGAACTAACCAAAGTTATCATCACAAGAGAGTGAACAAACCAAAGTGATCATCACAAGAGAGTGAACTAACCAAAGTTACCATCACAAGAGAGTGAACTAACCAAAGTTATCATCACAAGAGAGTGAACTAACCAAAGTTATCATCACAAGAGATGAACTCACCAAAGTCATCATCACAAGAGAGTGAACTCACCAAAGTTATCATCACAAGAGATGAACTCACCAAAGTCATCATCACAAGAGAGTGAACTCACCAAAGTTATCATCACAAGAGAGTGAACTCACCAAAGTTATCATTACAAGAGAGTGAACTCACCAAAGTCATCATCACGAGAGAGTGAACTCACCAAAGTTATCATCACAAGAGAGTGAACTCACCAAACTTAGCATCACAAGAAATTGAACTCACCAAATTCATATCCAATATTTTTTTACCATGAACATGTTTTGCTGAATGCATAGTTAAAATGTAATTACAAAATGGCATAGAGGGCTCAGATACGAGTCAAGGAAGTCTTTGACGAACATTCAACTCTTACTAACTGCATAATTTTTCAAAATTTTTGTGAGTTGTAGATAATTCTTTCAAAGCTATAATTGCAGATTTAATCTGCATTCAAAATGCCAGTTCAAAAGTCCTTATCAAGAGGTTAATAGTGAAAGGCTATAATGCTGTTGACATACATGATATTAAAAATACACTGGTAAATATTTCTTTGCAGAATTCGTTTTGTCATATTACATTATGAGACTTTTAAACAGTTTTTGTGTAATTTACCGTAACATTGTGCTGAACTCCTGCTGTAATTTGTAGCTTACAAAATAAATATATTAATTTATTAGAAGTAACAGACTGATAATTATATGTATCTTATTAAATACTCACCAGGTTTATACAGATCCTTGATACAAAAATCATGATGAAATCTTGCATGGTTTGGTTCTTCACTGTTGTTTGTGATGAAAGAAAATTATCCAGTTGTGAATAAACGCATAGCAGGATTGTACTGTTTATATATATGTAATAAAGAATATACACAAACCATTCCTAATTACCACACAATCTTATATAAATCTTAGCTTAACAATCCTTAATAATATAAAGGAACAAATGGTTAGGTTTGATTATTTATTATGAAAGCCAGGTTCACATACCATGACTGATTAGTCATGTGTGCTAACCAGCCACTTTAGATGACAGCTTTTGGTCTTTACTTACATATAGACTAATCACATGATGTATTCTAGGTTATTTTTTTGTTTCTATACCTAAAGAGGTACAAACAGTAATGCGCTCCGTACTCTGGGGCTGCGGATGGGCTATAAGTTGTTCAAATCTCCCTATTTCAACAGTGCCACATCAGTTGGCGGCTGGTGCTGTCCACTATCTTCTTTCCCTCTGGCTGTTACTTCACACTGTAAACGCGGAAATTTAAAAGAAACAGATTATCAGTTATTAGTACTGATGTTATATCAAGTGTTCATTGACAGATCAATTTGATACTGACACAAAAGACAATACCGAAAACTAGGAAGTTAATCATAACTCACATTAGTAGAACGGCCCGGCATGGCCAGTTGGTTAAGATATTCAATTCGTAATCCAAATGTCGCGGATTTGAATCCCCGTCACACCTAACATACTCGTCCTTTCAGCCGTAGGAGCGTTATAATGTGACGGTTAATCCCACTATTCGTTGGTAAAAGAGTAGCCCAAGTGTGGGCGTCGAGGGGTGAGGACTAGCTGCCTTCATTCTAGTCTTACGTTATTAAATTAGGAACGGCTAGCGCAGATAGTCCTCGTGTATTTTTGCGCAAAATTCAAAACAAACAAACCATTTGTAGAACATCTTGCAAAACTGATTATTCAAAGTTATATTTGAAACATATATATATATATATATATATTTGTAAAAACAGCTCGTTTGGTTGAGAAAATATTTTACGTAAGGAAGCGAACAACGTTTCGACCTTCTTCGGTCATCGTCAGATTCACAAAGAAAGAAAGAGGTAACTCTCTCTCTGGTATTTGGGTATATATATTTGTATACCCAAGAGGGTCAGGTACACTAGACCTCTTTCTCCTTCCATGACTTTGTTGGAGTAGCCAGATTAATATATTTCGAGTAAATACTGAATGGCTGGAGTGATATCATAAGTTTAGTCAGGTCCTTTTCACGACAATGTCCATTTATATTGTTCTTTGATTTCATTATTATTATTATTTAATAAGTCTAGAACGTAGGTGGCCTGTTTTATTTTAGCTCTATTCTATTATTGCTGGCCCGGCATGGCCAAGCGTGTTAAGGCGTGCGACTCCTACTCTGAGGGTCGCGGGTTCGCATCCCGGTCGCGCCAAACATGCTCGCCCTATCAGCCGTGGTGGCGTTATAATGTGACGGTCAATTCCACTATTTGTTGGTAAAAGAGTAGCCCAGAGGTTGGCGGTGGGTGGTGATGACTAGCTGCCTTTTCTCTAGTCTTACACTGCTAAATTAGGGACGGCTAGCACAGATAGCCCTCGAGTAGCTTTGTGCGAAATTCCAAACAAACAAAATCTATTATTGCTATTATTATTATTCAATAAGTCTATAACGTAGGTGGCCTGTTTTAATTTAGCTCTATTCTATTATTACTCTTTAATAAGTCTAGAACGTAGGTGGCCTGTTTTATTTTAGCTCTAGTCTAATATTGCTATTATTATTATTTAATAAGTCTGGAACGTAGGTGGCCTGTTTTATTTTAGCTCTATTCTATTATTACTATTATTATTATTATTTTAAATTTGATTTTATCTTAAAGATCTGATGTACAAATTTAACGGGGAGAGGTGTTTAGGTCTCTCATCATCATATGTACAATATCTGTCTAGTTCGCATAACAACTCATTTTTTTGCCAATTTTTATCAAAATATTTTATTGTACTATGTAGAAGTCTATCTGGTATTGTTTGTGTGTTTGAGTAATTGTGCATGAACTTTGAGGAAGTGGTTTGTATTCTGTATGCTGATGTAATTAGTGTATTCTGTAATGTTTGGAGTTTGGTTTGTATTTGTTTTTCACTTATATTGATCCATGCAGGAGCTGCATAGTCTATTACTGGTCTAATGTACGTCTTGTATATTTTAATGATTTCTGGTGTTGTTCCGTAGTTTTTACCAGTTAGACTCCTAGCATAGTTTATTTTTTGCCAAATTTTAGTTTTTGTTATTTACATGTTTTATCCAGGTAAGTTTTGAATCACATGTTAATCCTAAATATTTTGCAGATGTAACAGTCTGGAGAAGATCTCCATTCATATAAATCTACGGTTGTGCTTTTTCATGTTTCGTTGATTTTGAAAATATCACTAATTATTTCTTCGCTGTGTTTATTTTAATTCTGTATTTTTCACAATATTCACTTAATCTGTTTAGTTGTGGTTGTAAGTTAGTGGCTGCTATTTCTGGTGTTGGGGCACTTTTCCAAATTGTTACATCATCAGTGAACTGAGACGCGTATCCATAGGTTGGGTCTTTAAGTAGCATATTATTTACATACATGATGAAGAGAATAGGACTAACCACCCCTCCTTGAGGAACTCCAGCTTCTGGAGTGAAGAACTCCGAGAAAGTTCCCTTTACGTTTACTCTGGATTTTCTATTTTCCAAAAAGTTAGATAACCAGCGTATTAATAATTCCACACAGTTGACCCACTTCATACATATGGAACCGAATACCATCGTGCCATACAGTGTCGAATGCTTTCTAGATATCGAGGAAGAGACGACAGTGCACTCTTTTTTATTAAAGCTATTAATTATTGTTTCAGTTAATCTAATTAAATGATCTGTTGTTTGTCTATATTTTCTAAATCCGTTTTGTTCTTCTGGTAATTTTGAATTAATCTCCAAAAATGTGGAGAGCCTATTACTTATTATTCTTTCGAGAATTTTACGTACACAGCTGGTCAGGCTGTAACTGTTTGTCGATAACTGTTTGGTTTATTAGCTCAGTTTTGTGCCAGGTTTTTGAATAAATTTGGTATTAACTGGAATGTCATATTTTGTTACTAGTTTTTGCCAAATGTTAGTTATTTTTCTGCTGATCTCGGGATTATATGGTATGCAGCATTATGTTACCATTATGTCTGAACCTTACACCACTTTTAACAGTACACGTTCATCCGATCGTTAAGAAACTAAGAAATTTAAACCAAAGAATTATCAATAGAAGAAATAACATCTATTTCATTCAACAATGTAGAAAGGAACAACTAAATCCTAATTTTGTAAAGGTAAAACTATCAAAACATAATCCAAAATTTACAGACAAAAACTACTTAAAGCCATGTTGAACACGAGATACAAAGAACTACATGACTTACAAAAACAAAAAATGAACCTAGACCATCAACTGGCATGCTGCACCAAACCAGAGATTTACAGACTTATACAACGAAACATAAACCAAATCAATACTAAGAACCACAGAGACAAAAAAGATCTGCCACAACAAAAAACTAGAAAAACTAAGATGCAAACAACAGAAAAGACATCACGACAAACCGTTAACTAACCTCATAATTAACAGATCCGACCGACAATTAAACACTGACGAGATACATCTACTTAACAAAGGACTCAACTTCGCTATAGCACCTAGGTACATTCCAACCATAGAAATCAAAACATGTTTAGAAGATCTAGCCAGAAGACTTGTGATACTTTCTACAGAGAAGAAAAACAAGGAAACAACCAAAAACAACCAACAGAAAGAAGACAACTTAGACAATTGTATTGACATCCAACAGCCAAACTTCCCAGGAAAAATTAAAAATTTATATTTTCCAGAAACACCTAAAAACAACATCTTAAACGATTTTTTCAAAGAATTTTCTTACAAAACCATCAAATAATTTCACAAAACAGAAAGCTAAAAAACAATCTTACAAAAAGAGACATTAATTCCATTAAAAACCTAAAATAAGACAGAAACATAAAAATTCTAAAAGCAGATAAAGGTAACGCTATAGTAATAATAAATACGAATGAATACATCCAAAAAATGAAGAACATCCTATCAGACACAAACAAATTTAAACTAATACACACAAATCTAAAAAAGACACACGAAACACAACTTAACAAATTACTACTACAAATGAAAAAAGCCAACACAATTTCACAAACACTTTATTCCTACCTACGTAAAACCGACTCACACCAGCCACAAATATACGACATCCCCAAACCTCATAAACCAGATTGTCCATTACGACCAATAATGTCCACATATGAATCGTTTAATTACAATCTTGGTAAATACATAGCATGGGCATTCTCCAAATATGTAACATCAGCCAGCTCATTCATCAAAGACTCTTTTAATGTCAAGTCGAATCTAAATCAACTTAATCATAAAGCTTTAATGGCCAGTTTCGATGTTATATCCCTCTTTACAAAAGTTCCAACCACTAAAGCCTGCAAGATCGCCTTAAAACTCTATATCCGAGACCCTAACCCATTTGTAGAAAAATTCCTAGCACCAATTAGCAACCCTCATAGAATTCACCACGATGAAGACAAACTTCATGTTCAACAACCACAACTATATACAAACAAATAGCCTGAGCATGGGCAACCCAGTATCACCAGTTCTAGCCAATATTTTTATGACATAAGTTGAAACACAAGCAATTAACACAGCATTACATCCACCACTACACTGGTACAGATATGTAGATGACACGATTGCGGGATTCACATCTACAGAACACACACTTAATTTTTTCAATCACATTAACTCTATGCATCCCAACATTAACTTCACATGTGAACAGGAAGAAAGCAATCAAATATCATTTCTTAACCTCAAAATTACAACAACCGATACACAATTTAAAACAGAAATCCACCGAAACTTCACCCATAATGGACTATACATTCCTTGGGACTCAGCACATGAAACAAAACAAAAATTCAACATACTAAGAAACCAAATAAACACAGCCATAAAACTATGCTCACCAGATAAAATTAACGATGAATTAGACAAAATAAAAAAAATACTTCATCAACATCAATAAGTTTCCTCCACAAACTAGAAAACATTATACGTACACACCTAGACATAAAGCAAAATCAACTAACAAAAGTAAATATATCTCACGAATCAAAAAATCACGAAACCATATACTGCTGCACACCATGTATTCCCGACATCAGCAGAAACATGACCAAAATTTGGTAAAAACTAGTAACAAAATATGACATTCCGGTTAAAACCAAATTTATTCAAAAAACAGGCACAAAACTGAGGTCTATACTATGTAAAAACTACACTGACAAACACCACACCAACATTATTTACAAAATACAATGTGATAACTGCCACAACTTCTATATTGGAGAAACAAGTAGAAAAATGGAAATCAGATTCAAAGAACATAAAAAGTCATCATCAACACTCAAATACTAAATAAAGAAACAAACATAAACAAACGCAAAATTAAAAAAGCCTTACTTATACAACAACTTAAACTCAAAATAAACCAAAACAAAGGAAAACCTTTATACCTATATTAAAAATAATATAATAAATAATATAAAATTATATATTCAAACATCTAACATCGCTCTCTACATTCCGACACTCAGTTACACAACCCCCTTTCAAACATGTGGTCAGCTTCCGGTCAGTTACCTCTCTCTTTGTGAACCTGACGATGACCGAAGAAGGACGAAACATTGTTCGCTCCTCTATGTAAAATATTTCCTCAACCCAAACGAGCCGTTTTTACGTAAATATTTTTCTCTACAAATAGGTGTTCTCGACATCACTGATTACAAATGAAACAGTTTCTCCCGCAAATGTATTATATATTAGTAAGTTCAGTTCTTCTCCTATTCGTTATTACTTTGGAATGTTATTTATTCTGAACTGGAGCGTCTACATCTTTAACAAATATTGGTAATTTATTTTAGTCTCTTTGAGTTGAATAAATAGTTATTTGTAATTTTTTCTAGCCTTCACAACTAGAGATAAAACATATGTAATTTTAAGTAATAAAACAAACTTGCGTCAGTATATTTCAGCTTTTCTTCAGCCACTTCGGATTTCCTCATTAATTTCTATTACAGTGTAAGTGTATTAATTTGTAATACACTACACGATGTTTAACTCCTGATTTTTATAATTCAGTTATACTTTTATCAGTTTTCTATTTATTAACGCTGAAATTCCTCAAAGCTTTAACCTAAAATTGTATCTCAGAACGGCTGGTATGGGTATTAACATTTTTATTTATAACGAGAGAATAACGTTTCGACCTCCCTAGGTCATCCTAATATTCACCTGAGGATGACCCAGGAAGGTCGAAACGTTGTTCTTTCCTTATCAGTAAAAGTGTTAATACCCATACCAGCCGTTCTGAGATACACATTTACTTTAAGTGGGTTTCTCGTACTTAAGAATTCCTTTACTTAAAACTGTTATATAAACATTTAATACGTAGTTATTTTCCTAGGACTGAAACACTGCTGCTGTTTACCCTGGTGGTGACATCTTACGGTGAAATAATAATATTAATAATGAGGATTTGTATACTATTTGCTACGTTTCCTGCTGAGTTTCTATGTATTCCTTCCATTGTTGCTGAAGTGTTTCAAAACAAACACACAGTTTTGATCTAGGGAATGATCTACTTCGTAGTGGTAAGTAAATAGAGAAAGTATAAACTAATAATAAACATACAACCTATGATTTATGGAATAGTCTACTGTGTAGTGATAAGTAAATAGAGAAAGTATAAACTAATAATAAACATACAGCTATGATTTACGGAATATTCTTCTGTGTAGTGATAAGTAAAGAGAGAAAGTATAAACTAATAATAAACATACAGCTATGATTTACGGAATAGTCTACTGTGTAGTGATAAGTAAATAGAGAAAGTATAAACTAATAATAAACATACAGCTATGATTTACGGAATAGTCTACTGTGTAGTGATAAGTAAATAGAGAAAGTATAAACTAATAATAAACATACAGTTATGATTTACGGAATAGTCTACTGTGTAGTGGTAAGTAAATAAAGAAAGTATAAACTAATAATAAACATACAGTTAAGATTTACGGAATAGTCTACTGTGTAGTGATAAGTAAATAGAGAAAGTATAAACTAATAATAAACATACAGCTATGATTTACGGAATAGTCTACTGTGTAGTGATAAGTAAATAGAGAAAGTATAAACTAATAATAAACATACAGCTATGATTTACGGAATAGTCTACTGTGTAGTGATAAGTAAATAGAGAAAGTATAAACTAATAATAAACATACAGCTATGATTTACGGAATAGTCTACTGTGTAGTGATAAGTAAATAGAGAAAGTATAAACTAATAATAAACATACAGCTATGATTTACGGAATAGTCTACTGTGTAGTGATAAGTAAATAGAGAAAGTATAAACTAATAATAAACATACAGCTATGATTTACGGAATAGTCTACTGTGTAGTGATAAGTAAATAGAGAAAGTATAAACTAATAATAAACATACAGCTATGATTTACGGAATAGTCTACTGTGTAGTGATAAGTAAATAGAGAAAGTATAAACTAATAATAAACATACAGTTAAGATTTACGGAATAGTCCATTGTGTAGTGATAAGTAAATAGAGAAAGTATAAACTAATAATAAACATACAGCTATGATTTACGGAATAGTTACTACGTTTTGATCAGTAAATAGAGAAAGTATAAACTAATAATAAACATACAGCTATGATTCACGGAATAGCTTACTGTGTAGTGATAAATAAATAGAGAAAGTATAAACTAATAATAAACATAAAGCTATGATTTACGGAATAGTCTACTCTGTAGTGATAAGTAAATAGAGAAAGTATAAACTAATAATAAACATAAAGCTATGATTCACGGAATATTCTACTGTGAAATGGTTAATAAATAGAGAGAGTATAAACTAATAACAAACATAAAGCTGTGATATACGGAATAATCTACTGTGTGGTGATAAGTAAATAGAGAAAGTATAAACTAATAATAAACATAAAGCTTTGATTTATGGAATGACCAACTTTGTAACGGTAAATAATTAAATAAAATATGAGTTAAAAAAGAAACATAAAGCTACTGTTTATGAAATGATCTACTTTGTAGTGGCAAGTAATTGGAGAAAGTAAAAGTTAAAAAGAAACATACAGCTATGATTTATGGAATGATCTACTTTGTAGCAGTAAGTGATAGCCAATAGCGTCGTTTCTCTTAGATTAGAAATGAAATGAGAGTACTGAACATTGAATATAATCATATTATGTGTTTAGTTTTCACTCTATTGTTTTTCAAATTGAACATTAAATATTTTACACATTCATATAATATGTTTATTTTAATCTTTGTAAAATTAAAAACGTTTTCTGGAAACTTTCAGTAAGTTTAAGTATTTGCGAAAAATTGTGATGTAATGAAAACAGCAAATAAACAAAAAATGTTTTATTTTACTTCTTGAAAACTGGATTTGTGTTAGAAATCCAAACTTACGTTATTTTAGTGAGTTTCGGCAAAGTTTTGTGTTACTTAAGGTGCGTTATTTGTTCTAAGAAATTGTCTACTTAAGTTTGTCTTAATAAACTGACATGATGTAATTTTTGTTGAGGTTTAAAAGTATTTTCAGAATGATTTAGTAATAAAATTATATTGCATTATTTCTTTATTTACCTTGTGACAATAATAATTAATCATGTACAATATACAAATGTACATAAATTTGTTGTTCTCCATTTATGTATGTATATTATTTGTTGTCCCTTTTCTGTGTGTGTATATATATATATGTGTGTGTGTGTGTTTAGATATATTTGTTGTTGTTTGATTTATACATAAATATACATTTTCGGGATTATATAATATAAAAACTTTATTTTATTGAACGATGTAGAACAAACTGAATTGAATGTCTCGCCTTTGGGCCCGGCATGGCCAAGCGTGTTAAGACGTGCGACTCGTAATCTGAGGGTCGCGGGTTCGCATTCCCGTGGCACCAAACATGCTCACCCTTTCAGCCGTGGGGGCGTTATATAGTGACGGTCAATCCCACTATTCGTTGGTAAAATAGCCTAAGAGTTGGCGGTGGGTGGTGATGACTAGCTGCCTTCCCTCTAGTCTTATACTGCTAAATTAGGGACGGCTAGCACAGATAGCCCTCAAGTAGCTTTGTGCGAAATTCAAAATACGAGCAATTTCTTATTTTCCGAAATTCAGTAAAAATACAAGGAACAGTGGCATCCAGTGGGGAAAACAAATCCCAGTAAGTATTTAGCGACAATTCCATTCTTTTCAGCCTTTTTACTAATAACCAAAAAATGACACATTGAATGACAAAGTACAGTTGTCAACGGCCCATTATACACTCATATTGCATATATACACTCATGTAAGACACTGGGTTGACTTCACCTTTTATATTAATTCATCGCTACATTTATGAAACATTTACCGCTGAATTGTTGTAGCGTGAATCTACTAGTATTAAAGAAGTTCATACTTCTGAATTGTCATGATACCATTCATAAAATATTCACCTAATTACTAAATTCATGTTTCACTGGGGATGGTATGTACCGATAGATAGCGAACCAATCGCAACTTTGTGGAATACTAATGAACATCAGATTTTTAAAGTGTATACATTTGCAGTTAATTGCGAAAGCTACACAGTGGAGGCTATCTGTGTTGAATCTGTGTCGAAAACTGAATTACAGTAGTCCTATGGTCACACTTCAGTGAAACAATACACTTTAATGTTACACATGTGTTAAAGCTAAACCCTATACGACATATGTTTGGTGTTTACATTGATAGAAATCAATATTCTATACAAAACAGATAACACAAAAGAATGTTGATTAATCAAAGTCTACCTAATTTTAACATCTTCCAAGGTCACTTTAAACTTAAGAACTTCCTGCGTCATTAAAGTTATTCCAAGATCAGGATCTCGTAGGCATTTGTTGACCAGTTTTTTAAGAAAGTCATGAATGTATCGAAATTTGTACCGTTACTGTAGTTTTTCATGAAGACAAAACATAATTTCTGATTATGAAAGTAACTTAAGGTAAAAGGTGTTTTATGATAAAATATTTTTTACACGTACGCTACCTTTCCGTTGATAATAAACGTATTTCATCTACAAACCCATATATAGATAAACTCCATAGCTCCACAACCACCAGACCTATTCAGTGGATACTTGTAGTATTTAAACCACATTATCATACAGCTGTTCTACAGAGTGAAAGATTATACATCTGTAAAAACCATATACTGGAGTAACTAAATATGACGGTTTGATGTGTGGAATTAACGAAAAAGGTACACAATGGGTTATCTGTGGTTTACACACAACGGGTATCGAAACCAGGTTTCTAGTGGTGAGAGTCTTCAAACATATTGCTGTGCCACTGGGGGAAAATGTAACGTCGCCATGACAACAACCATACGTTTCGCGTCAGTATCTCGTTCAGTTTTACTGGCATATGTTTTCCTGTGAACGTCAGATGGTTCCCAACTCAGAACTAAAACGTTACAACTGTATCTACGGTAACATATGATGTTATTAGATAGTACACAACTGTAGAAGTGTTCGAACAACATTCTTCCAAAAGTAACTTTCGTTGGTGTACCTGTTTACTTGTTCATAGTCTCTAAAATGTGTAAATAAAGAACATAATCTTGAAACACGAATTTGTTTATTATGAAACGTGTGACTTTTTTATGAAATAAAATAAGTTAAACAGAAATTTCTACGAACCTGATTAACTAAATATATTTACTGAAGAACCACTTTAAATAATTTACTTTTTTAAAAAAAATTAGTAATACTAGTGTTCCATCACTGTCAAACAACTATAGTCGTGCTAAGTACGATTCACTGAAAATCTCTAAAGAAACAATTTCGTGAAGATATTTTTAATACAAAAATAAAAACTTCACTCCAGACTCCCGTAAAAAGGACTATACTTTCTCACATTACAATGGTCTACATCTTAAATTATTCGAGGACATTTTCTAATTCTTTGGAAAATTAAATATTATAAAATATGACAATTATTTATAATTTAACGTTTTTTTCCTAAAATAAACCAAATTACAATTGATAAATGTTTGTCAGATGACCTTCTTTTCTCGGTTTATTTATTCAGATTAATGGGTACAGATTGCCAACAACAGATTTTCCAGTGACACAGCGGACTTACAACCCTAGAGACTGCGTTTCGATAATGGTGGTGTATAGAGCATAGATAGCCATTGTGCATCTATGTGCTTAACTTCAAACAAACAGATTTTGTTATAAACTAAAAGATCAAATCGTTTGTGTTCAGTCATAAGTTGTGTTTATTGTTTAATTTAGTTCATTAATGTGATATAGCATCCATAAACAGTTTTACGCAAGACTATATATTGATTGGGTATCGTAATGGGATAATAGCTTGGTGATTGGGTGTAACAGAGGATAACAGTTGTGCGATTCGTTGACACATTGTATTTTATGAACACTCTCTCTCTCTTAGTACAATTTTCCTCTATTCAAAATAATTTTTCATACAAGATACAAATAATTAAATCACTGATTTTTATCGATAACTTTAAATACCGCATCTTGATTCGCCTGTCTTTTATTCAGGTTTTCCTACTTAATCGTCGAATATGATCGATTCGTTTGAACATTTTATGACTGAAGCATTTTGATTCTACAGGGTGTTCGAAAAGTCACTGTGCACTTATATAATTATTAACAGACATGTTTCAATATAGAATACAGGAGGTAAATATGAATGACAATTATAAACAATGTTGAAAGTGACCCCTGTTGACATCAATACAGGCATAGATCCTTCTTATTTTGTTTCCAAACTCCGCTATCAGTTGCTGGCTTGAAATAGACTGACTACAATATGATTACAAAACTGCACAGTGACTTTCCGAACACCCTGTATTTGCAGTGTTATATAGCTTAATATAGTATTGTTTGTATTATAAGAAGACTTGTATTTTTTACTTAGTATATTTTTGTCTTATGTTATATTACATATAAAAATATGATTTTGATTTTCATAAAATATGTTCCTCTCAATTCATATTCTTCTTCTGAGTAGTATAACACATCATTTCTATCATAAGAATACTTGCTTTTCATAATTATTATGTTTCTTCTGTGTTTTGTAATATAGCATAACGTTTCATTCATAACTAGTTCTACTCGTTTGTTATATAAGATAACACGCTGTGATCTGTATTACAGGACATGCTTCTTGTAACTTCTTGACAAAACCTTCTTGAGTGTGGAACCAAAATATTTATAAACATAAACAATTTTATCTTTTTGTGGGAAGGGGATAATACACTACACCTTTAGAAAATTCGTTATACTTTTATCAGTAACACAGATGAAGGAATATTAAATAAATTACTTAAATTTTCTTATGATATCAAAGTCTTTGGTGTTTCTAACTGTAAAGAGGATGCTGCTGATTTACGAAAGGATTTAGAATATTAAGTGCGTTGAGCAAAAATTTGCAAATTGGTTTTGGTTGTAACAAATGCAAGATAATTATAATTTGGGTGAGAATGACCTTAACGGTCTCATGAAGAAAAGGGACCTTGATGTAACACTTGATCAATCTCTTAAGCCATCCAAACAATCAGACTCTTAAGCCATCCAAACAGAGTACTGATGCTAGTAGTAGTGTAAATAGGATTTTATGTTGTATCTATAGAAATACAGAATATAGATCACAAGGCTAGGTAGGTTATAATTTCATGGTATAGGTCACGAGTTACGACACATCTGGAATATTGTATTCAATCTTGGGATCTTTACCTCAGGAAAAACATTGAATTATTGAAAGAGATAACACAAGAGTTACTATAATTGTGCCTGAGATGAAGGGGCTGTCATACAGAGAGACTGAAATCTCTCAAACTATATTATCTTGAAAACAGAAGAGACAGGAAAGCCTGATTGAGGTGTTTAAGATTGTAAAAGGAATTGATAATGTTGATGTATCGTATTGTATTCATGATTAACAGTGACAATAATAGAGTTAGGAACCCAAGTACAAATTTTGGAAGGATATGAGACACATTACGCTAAGAATATTCTGAAAGGGAGGTTGGCCTTTCTAATGAGTTGTCTTCGGATGTTGTGGAGGCAGTATATTTAAGAAAATGCTTGATGGTAAAGAATTACATTTTGTAATATATATATACAGTCCACTTAAGCCACTTCAGTTGCTTTAGAATTCAGGTGACAAGGCGAACTATCTTTTTCTATTTTTATCTTAAACACTATCAGTGTACAATGTATTTATACTCTTCTTTTTTTAATCACACCAGTGTCGATGTATAATCCCTTTGGTGTCTTTGACGTAAATCACTTGTATCCTAAACTTTCAAAATTTGTCTGTTTTTTCATATTTACACGTACTTCCAATAAACGTCTGCTATTCACGTATAGGCTTACTTACAAATACTCTTTTAGTTTTTGTCAATGTTCTTGCAGGCAGGTTCAATTACTTGCAGCTAAGCCTAATTGCTTTAAAATGTGTACGAATACTTCCTGTGTCACAGCATAAAGTATGATACTCAACATTATAATATATTCCACACCTTCATCACCTTTCCACTTAGGATATGTATTTTAATAGGTTATATGAATGTGTATGTTTTACATTGTGATTTTCTGTTCCACATATTAGAATCAACATTCACACCTGTCAGGATATAAAATACGGTGAGTGTAGATATTATTAATTAGTTAATTTTGTGAATTAATATTTTATGATTATTCAGTTTTTTTCATTATAAGGAAGTTAAAAGCAGATGATTAATTGATGTTATTTTTCGAACTCATTGATGTCGAGAAAATATGGAGCAGACGTTTTAGTAACGTACATATAAATAGCATTAGATAAAAGGAAACAGTCTGCTGTTAGATATGAAGAATAGTAAAAGTTACACCAAGGAAGAGTTCGGCGTGAAGTTTACTACAGTAGAACTAATAGGGCTAACGATTAACATGGGTCTAAGGTTTGAAATGTTACAGTATGAAAAACAGTAGTAAATTAGATGATATACAGAAAACCTTCAGACTGCATACCTTTTGATTATCTAATAAACACTGGAGGATTGTGTAAGTAAAATGCTTTCTATGAGCTTTAAAGCTATTTAACTATGTCATTAATGACTTCAGGTGTACTGAAACACGTTTCAAAAAGAAAAGGCCTAAGTAATGAATGAAATAAAAAATTCAGTATTGCGTAAGGAAACAAATAACTCCAGGGTTACGTGCAAGCGTAACATTAAAATCTTCATGACCATGTATAAGTGTTCCAATAAGAACTTTAGAACTGTATAAGTAAACCAATAAGAACTCGAGGACTGTGAAAATAAATGTACAAAAATGTTTAAGTAAAACACTTTTAAGAACCTTACGAATTTTAAATTGTAAGACGATAACAAAATCTTAGCCCGTGTAGGTAAAAGAGGAGTATTTATTATATAATTAAATTAATAAGAACCTGACCACTATAAATCAACCTGTATACAATCAGTATTCTAAAATTGGCTATAATGAATATTGTACAAACTGTACCAATCCAACTTGACTATAATGAATATTGTACAAACTGTACCAATCCAACTTGGCTATAATGAATATTGTAGAAACAGTACCAATCCAACTTGGCTATAATGAATATTGTACAAACTGTACCAGTCCAACTTGGCTATAATGAATATTCTACAAACTGTACCAATCCAACTTGGCTATAATGAATATTGTACAAACTGTACCAATCCAACTTGGCTACAATGAATATTGTACAAACTGTACCAATCCAACTTGGCTACAATGAATATTGTACAAACTGTAGCAATCCTTTGGTTCAGTATACACTATACAAACTGAACATTAATAGTGGAACTATAAGTATTGCACAAACTGTACCCTAAGTTCTCGTGTAGTGAATAAGCTTTAAACTATAAAATAACTTAAAACCTATACTATTACCTTTGGCGAAGAGGCACTTACAACTTATAATATATCTTCATACAATAATAGTAGGTAATAAAAAACTGAACAACAACAATACTTATAAAACGTGTCTTGTTTTGTTGTTTTTTTGTGTGTGTAGTGGCAAGGAATTTTTTCAAATAAACAAAACATATGATAACTGAATTCACGTTAAGGTAACGTTTATCTGAGTAAAATGTTGAAATAAAAACCCTATAACCCTTATGGTAAATTCTAAGGAACTGTTGCATTGTTAGGGTATGACAGCCTTACGACATGGACGTTTGCTATGGTTTCTACCCTGCACAGCTGTCGTATCATAGGGTACACTTTTGTACCCCTATATATGATGACAACTAGATAACATAATGAATAAATATAATGACTATCACGTTCATATTTCTACAATTGTAATGACACATGCGACTGTGACACAGATAACACTTTTCCTGAGAAAATAAATATTATGAAAGCGGTTTTGCTTCTTTTAGGTAAAATTCGATCCACGTTTTTAACGAGCACAATTAATATAGTGTTTGATACCGATTAATGGTTCAGGGTATATTACTTTGTGGTTGTTGGTGGTCTTCTTTGTCGTTTATTTTAATTAAAACTTCTAAATAATGTATTGTCACCTGTAAGAAACAACAAGACCTGTCTTTCCTCATATGCTCGAATATCTTCGAACTTTCACAATCTCTCATTGATAAATGTATTCAATATCTCAATAAACACTTAACTAGCTGTTACTCTGTGCATGAATAAGTTAGTAATGTTCTTTTTAAATTCAATCTCTTCATTCCTTAAGCCTCGAGTTTACAGAAAACAATTTCTCAAGAACTTTAATAACATATTTGTTTGTTTATTTGGAATTTCGTATGTGGCAACTCGAGCCATTCCTAATTTAGTAGTGCCAGACTGGAGAAAAGTCAACTTATCAAAATCCCATACCATGAACTCTTCGGTTAACATTTTAACAATGAATTGTGGGATTGAACGTGACATTATAACGCACCTATGGATGAACTGTCGAGCATGTTTAATGACGGGATTAGAAGACATACTCAGCAGCTTTCAAGTCCAGTACTCTAACCATCACTTCATTCTATACCAAGATGTTAATAATACCAGCTGTGCATTAAAACATGTGTACGTGTACAGCTCTCCTCACAGCTGACACTTTACTCGTGTCTGTAAAATCGAAGCCAATATTACTTTACTAGGATCTGATCCGTAGGTTAAACATATATCATCCTTGATGTAGATTTCTGTACGTAGTGAAAAGACTTGTAATACTCGTATTGAGAATAGACTGGGGATACCACAGTTAAATCAACTTCTATCTGGGACACACCAGTCAAATTACTTGTTAATGACGATATCACAGATAAATTAGCGTCTATTAAGGACAACCCAGACAAATCAATCTCTACTAACAACATAACAGCTAACAGTAAAGCCAAATTAAGCTCCGCTATTTATACCAAACCACAGCAACCTTTTCCAGAAAAGTAGCACGCAATATCAGAACCAAATCAGCCTCTATTAACGACGCAATGGTAAAAAAATCTATTAGTTACACCAAAGCCATAACATCCTCTGATGACAGCTATAATTTTTTTTTTGGCATGGGAGATGATTCATTTAACTTGATAAACACTCTATACGTCCAATGACCATAAGTTAAAACTTTCCTGGGACATTCATCGTTATCATTCCTTCTACACAGCACAAATGTATGAAGCAATCACACTGCAAAGAGAGATGTACTTATCCAAAATGCGAAGAAATGTGGATTCCTTATCCACTGCCCCTCGAAGTGGATTCCTTATCCATTGCCCCTCGAAGTGGATTCTTATACGTGGTGAAGGTACTTCCTAGAGAAGATTCTGTACTTTCTGTTTACCTCCTCTGTGATCTGAACATTTAACCATGTTTTTGCCGGGCATGGCAACCCTTTAAGGCAGAAAATGATCTTGGTGGTTGAGGGGGTCCAACCTTAAACAGCACTTTAGTTTTAAATTCCTGAAGACAGGCACCCTTGGGGTTGCCCCCAGGGTCAATTGGCTGGATCACTTGGACTAGGTTCAACCGATTACCAGTTTTAGACGTTTTCAACAGGCGTTGTGTTCAATGTATCTGATGCTGGTGTTTAGGTATGGTGTTCATAAAACCTTAGCATTGCTGCAGTGTCGTTGTTTGGCATTGCAGTGTGTCCCCTCGTAGAGCTTCGTGGTGGATGGAGACAGTTGACACTGAAATGTTCTTACTTTATTATGGATACCCCCAATAATGAAGAAAAAATAAATAAGATTGAGAAAGAAACGGTAATTTGTAAACGGTCACGAATGGATATACCTAGAGTTCTCATTTTGAATTCATTATCTGAGAAATCCTAAGGACTTAGTGTCTCCCTCAAGTTAGTAAGAATGTTGGGCTATGAAACAGTTGATGAAAACATCCCCACCACAACACACTAAACTCTTCTTACATTTGAAGAGCATTGAGAACATACCTATAGATGTTACTTCTCAAACTACTCCGAATTCCTTAAGGGGAGCTATTATTCAGAGGACTTGAAGAATATTCCTGTAGTACGCCGAATCTCCAATTGATAAGACGTAATTATGCTGCTATCTAATGTTCTGATTTTGATGTCCATCTTTCATAGCCAAGGCAGGTTATCAGAACTGTAAGGTACGGTTATACATTCCCAACCCTCTAAGATGTTTCCAATGTCAGCAGTTCGGTTATTTAACATGTGCTCATTGTAAGGACAAAGACCATGACGTCGTCGAGTATGGACTGGAACCATATTGTGTTAACTGTTCGCTCCCTTCTTACTCTTGTCCTAAGTGGTGGAGAAGAAAGAGGTGCAACATTTCAAGGAATAATATCTTCTACCCAGGTGCTCGAAAGTTGTTGTCTCTCAATCCATCTCGGACATATGCTGATGCACTCCATTCCACTTCCACAGTAGGAGTACAGAGAGATCTCTATGCCTCCAACAGAGTCGTTTGTAATGAATCTGAAGTCTTGTGACCTCCGTGGTTAAAAGACTTGACGAATCTACGTCTACTCCATCTCTGTACCAGCTACTCCTTTTGGTGGCTCTCATGGTCCGCTTCCTTTGGCTCTGGGTTTGGCCATTTCCTCGGGTCCATCTTATTCTCTAGCTTCGAGATGCAAAACAATTATTCGTTCACACCCTCAGTTTCTGTAATATTCCTCCACAGACCTGCATACTCGAACCAAGACAAGTTACATGCAGGTTGATAGATCTCTTTCCAATAAAATAAGATGTAATCGAAAACAGAAGGTCTCTCTGCTCAGTCCTCCTTCACATGAATAAATATGGCCCTTGGATACAGTGGACCTGTCGAGGTTATCGTTCGAATATAGATAACATTAAGAATTTGATTGATTCTTATCACCCTGTGTGTCTCTCCTTACAGGAAAGTTTCTGAAACCTGCTGATGCAGTCACCTTTCGGCAGTTTTCTTTTTACAGATATAACAGGTTGTGTGATGGACAAATGTATGTAGGGGTGGCACTGCTGGTCGATCAGCATGTACTTTTCCCTGTTTTTACCACTATATACACCCTTAGAAGTCTTAGCCATTCACGTTTCTTTGCTTATACCGTGACTATTTGTTCTCCTCCCTGTCTCCTGGATAATCAATGATACCACTGTCTCCCTTTTTAATTCTGAGACATTTTAATGGATATTATCCCTCTCAGGTGATGCTAATATTGATTGCAGCGGTCCTTCCATAGAGCGCATGCTCTGGAATCACAACCTCTTGTTCTAATACTGGTTCGTACACTTATTTTCATGCACCTAATCAGTCTTTTTCTTCTATTAATATCTCCATCTACTCCCCTTCACTTTTCTCTTATCTTTCGTGGAGGGTTGATAGTAAACCACGAATTAGTGATAATCTACCTATCACTTTGAGAAAGACGGCCGTGATCGATGCCACCTGACCCGCGTGCCTCAGTGGAAGCTGGACCAACTGGACCTCTTTCACTGCTCTCTCGGAACTTGACCCTGCCATTACCTGTAAGCCAGCAGTACATGATTATATTGCAGCATCGACTGTATCATCCAGGCAGCTGCTCAGTGTATTTCTAAATCTTCGACACATTTTCCATGGTATACTCATCAGTGGCGGAATACTGTCTGCCACATGGCACGGAAGGCTTTAAAATGGGCCTGTGATACCTTTTGTAGTTAACCTACACTTTTAAACTGCATCGCTTTTCAGCGAGCCTGTGCATATGCTCGGCAGGCAAAACATCAAAACGAGATGTCATCGCAGATTAAGTACCCAAAATATTAATATCTTGGTGCAGCTGGCTGAATTGGGTCTGTCTTTGGATGGCATTGCTGTCTCCACATCTTACCATGACTTATTACCATCCCAAGTGTGACCTTTCTTTCGGTCCTCTGAAGAAGACGAACACTCCCAATTGGAAGTACCATCTTCTATTTGTTGAGTATCATTTGAACCATCCTTCCATTACAATTTTTTATATTATAACAAATTAATATAATTAGTCAGAGGTTTAGATTTGCTGTTTTCAACGCAGTCCTTCCTTGTGGTTTTGTTTATTTAACTACATTAATATATGTTTTGTATATGCATTTCAAGATACCTTGATTGGAAGGCTTCGTGCTGTGTGGAAGGTGATTTGGGGTGATATAAAGCTCAACGTACTCTTCCAGATAAAGTTTACCATAAATGATTGACTTTCTAGTTTGCTCATAATTCATAGGGACGAAGGAAGTTTTCTTGACTAGGACTTGCATTTGACATAATCTTTTGACCATGAGTTTTATGTTCAAGGAGAAAGACCCATAAATGTGACGTTAAACTGTCGTTCGTATAAAGATTGCACACTTTTAATTCTCCTGTCATCGTTACAGCACTGAAAGTTATTTTTGTATTCCAACGAAACTTTGTTAGAGCTTTATCACAGAATGTGTCACGGTTAGGTTGTAACTCGAGAGTTTATAATATTATAATTCAGTTTTCGATTCCTGTGGTGGACAAAAATATTGAGCCCGGTATATATCTGTGCTCTTACATAGAAAAGCAAGCAAACAAACTCTATTAGTACTTAACCTGAATCTAGACTTTTAACGACTTTGCGGGATAAAATATTGGGGAATGTTATAGGAGTAGAGTAACAACTCGAAACAGGGCATGGAGGGTTTTTTGTAATAACTATTTTTTACTTTTTTTAGAAAACTTTCTAGTTTTACACAGCACTATACTATATATATATAACTTCGAATAAGCTAATAATAGTCATATAGAGTATTAAACCTAATTTTTCAGCGATAGTTTCATCAATCTGAATTATGGAGAAAATTCAATTTGACGTTTTTTGTTGTTTTTTTTCAAAACACTAGGCCAAATAAAAAGGTATTATATATTTTTAAAAGTATACGACTACTTCCTTCTGTAAAGTGCAGCAGCTGGTACGTTTTTTATCCATGTTCGTAATATTTCTTTAAGAATTTGGGTGAACGAAATAAACATTAATTAGGTGCAAACATTAGCTGTTAAAAATTTCTGAACCTGTTAAAACACATTCTTTAAGACAAAGAAAAATACAAGTAAAAATATATTTCGTTTCTATAATATTTAAAGAGTGTAAAACTTACTTTGATAAAAGTCCTTGCTAAAACTATTAATATTAATTTCACATAGTTTTCGTATAACAGAAACAGTATCGAGCCTCTAATCTTAATATTATCACTTATTAATTTTACCACTGAGAAACTATGCCCTGCCTCGAGCTTTCTACAAAAGTTACATAAACTTCGACATATGTGCTATACTCTTCCTTCGAAAAGATTTAATCATAAGTTACAATTTACATAGTTCGTGAGCCTGAAACACATAAAATATTTATGAGATGTAACTTCTGTTGAGAAGACTCATATCCATTTTGATTGACATATTTATAAACACAACTTTGTTTTAGTACAATGCCATCACTCACTTGTCTTATGTATGTGACTTCAAGCTTTGTTTGTTTGATAAAAATACAACTATAGTGCTTCACTTTATTTTCTATTCTGGGAACATTTTATAAAGACGATGTATTATGTCGTACTATTTACAAAGGTAAAGTGAATACATTGTTGAAGTACAGGTTTTTTACCAAAATAAGAATTATATAATTTCCTATTCATTATTAATTACACTTACATGTTGCACTATATCGAAGTTGTGTAATGTAAAGTTAATATGTTGTTAAAATGTCGCATTTCTTCAGATAATTAATTTTATAGTTTATTATATCCGATTAATGTAATCTAAATGTTTAAATGATGAAGGCTGTTATGTTCTGTTGTCAAGTATAGCTATTGTTGTTCAAGTAGAGGGCTTTGTATGAAGATTTATTATATAACTTATTATTTACAGAACATCAACTGACCTTAAGGATACCCTCAGCTGTAGCCTGTTTAATTTACAGAAATGAAAGCTCGTTCATTTGTTGCAGTTTCTGGGTGTTTTCTGATTTATGTTGGACTTGGTTTAATACATCTGTTTGGTAACATCATTCCTTACTTGACGTCATACCTCAGAGAAAGAGTTGACAGAAACACGACATACGAACAGACTGCCTGGCTTTTCTACACAACTGAGTGTATAAGTTCTTCCTTCTTCTGTGGAGTTTGGCTTGCTCAACGGATTGGACATCGGTCTAGCATCCTGATTGGTACTGTTATTTACAGGTGAGACAATAGTGTAAAGTTAATACGAAATAATAAGAAAAATATTTCAATTTGTATTTTACGAAATAACTAGTTTTGCATACACAAAACATGAAATGAAACTTGACGCACTGCTTTTGTTTGTCAAAATACTTATATACGCTAAAACTCTGGATTTAATCCCAGCAATAGGCATAGCACAGATCAGCTGTTGTGTAGATTTGACCCTAAACACAAACCAATTAACATAATCCATGATCACCCTTAAAAGTCGTCTGTACAGTAGTCACATGACGTAAGTAATCCTGTATGACGAACAAGTGTGGAACTAACAGAACATGTTATCCTTGGACGTAAAATGTAACGTGAAAGGCTTATTTCTTTGTCTATTAATATTTTATTTTATTTACATTAACAATTGTCATTTATGAACATTAAAAAATGTCATAAGTTATAGCTCTAAACTGTATAAAATTATGAGTGATTATTAAAATATTTCTCTCTATAGAAAGCAACTCTGCAGATAAAGTTGACAATAAAAACATTTGCTAAGAGTAACAAAACTATCATTAACAATCATTAACGTTATTTGTAATAATCTGAAAACTTTATGTAACAAACAGAAAACTATATCTTTAATAACCATACAATTGTGACTGTAATAATCAGGACGTTGTGTGTAATACTCGGAAAACTCTATCGCAATAATAAAAAATGTGTACTTGGAATAATCAGGAAAGTTCAACAGAAAATTGGAATTTAGTAAGTGCCATTAATTACCATAATATTGTATTTGTGATACAAAGTGATAAAACTGTATTTACAACAGTATTTGTTATAATTGAAATGTTTGATATAATAATCAGAAAAACTATCTGTAAACATCGTGAGACTGTTAGTGATGTTCAAATTTTTATTAATTAAAACATTGTAATATAGTCAACAGAAAACTATTTCAAATAACTAATCAGAAAACTTTAATGCACTAATTATAAGTTATAATAATGAAAAACTATCTGCAATAATCAGACAGCTAGCTATATCTGTAGTAATGAAAATAATGTAATGTACATGTTACAATAGTTCTCAGTAAAATCAGGAAATTACAATTAATAATCAGGAAATTTTATCTCTGAATATCAGAAAAATATGAATATAAAGTGTAATAACAGAAATAGGTATCAGAAATGATGTGAAAGTAATAAATTATTAATCACAAAATTGTTTGTCATAATCATTAAAATGTATATGTGACAACAAGATACCTGCAGTGTAACAATAATAAACATGTATATTGATTAATCACAAAATATTATCTTTAATAACTGGAAACTTCGATACAATAATAATAAATTTATCGTATATTGAGAAAGCTTAATGAACTGAAGTACTTCATAATTACTCCACTGGTTAATGCCATTTACACCATGGTTATGACATTGGTAACTACAACTCACATCATGCTCAATTCAGTACCAAACAAACACTCGTATGATTCACAATAGACTTCTGCACACAGTGTCATTCAACGTTTTATATGGATTATTGACAATCAGTCTTTCTTTACTTCTAAATACAATTCACACTATTCCTTCAAAGCAGATCATTATTTCATATCAATGTTTTAAAATACAAATTTATTTGAGTAAAGAACAGTCAGTTGCTAATACAATATGATATTCTACAAAATGATGGCACAAATAATGACTTTTTTGTAATATGAACTTTTAACGTATTGTCAATGTTAGGCACGATGAGTTGATGCGGTTACGTAACTAGGTAACTTATTCAGTTTAGGTTGTTGGTTACGAAATAAGAGTTCCTCCTTTTTCCTTAGCGTCCATTTCTGTTATTCTGAAATGTTTACTATTTGTTTGCTCGTTACAGTCTTTGGTTAGGTTGTTGTAAGTTATAGAGAGATGGGCAAAAAGTGAAACTTCATACAACAAACAAGTGCCAATATTTACTGAAATTAAAAACTCGTGGTACAAATAAGGTTGTAGTTTTCTAATATAGCAGATAAAACCAGATCAAATATTTCATTGAAGATATTAAATACTTTAAACTTTCTGTATTTACTTTTAACATGAATCGTGGAAAATAAATAATTTACAATGCATTTTTTTATCATCAGTTTCGGAATGGCAGCAACGTATTGGACTATAAAACACAGTCTGGAAGCTACAATTGCATCCTTAGCAGTGGTTACTAATATTGATTTGACTGTTGTTATAGCTTTCCTTTAGCTGCAGCAATGGTGGTATGTACAAATTGTCAAACATTGTATCTTAAAACTTTAGATTTGCTGAAGATAGCTGTGACAGAATAAAAATTTTACAGGTAATATATGAAAAATGTACAGTAGTTAACCTGAAATACGAAATATTTACAGAAGTATATAATTATTAAATAAAATTTCACTTACAAAACTACCATACATAAGTGTCGTAATTATCTAATATAGAAGATACTTATTCTGCATGAAAAAACTATTTTCAACTGTAGTAAACACTGAGGCAAGATTTTGCTGTTCACATTAGGTTCCTTGAGATTCAAGTATCCATCCACGTGTTTATACGATGACCTTTCAACGGAAAGGAATATCGAGGTTCAGTAGCGAATCTACGACACACCACTCAGTGCTTGATCTGTATACTGGAATAGCTAAAGTCTTCCCCTCAGTGTTAATTAGTTTATAAATTGTGTTTAGGGTTGATATACATAATGTGGACTAAAAAGTCCCACTTCCATGAAAACGTTAACTTGTTACATCTTTTACTATATAATAAATGTTTTTAGAACGCATTCGAAGAGGTCTGTTCAAGTATGACATCAAACTATAATTTTAACACTGGCTATGGTAAATAACTGAACTTTTCATGATTTTAGTTACATATCATCAAAAAAGTGTTGTGCATCTGCTATAGTTTCTTAGGTATCTTATTCCAATTAGCTTACAAAATGATCAAACAAGTTTCCCTGCAATTGTGGAGTCGTTAAAAGATATCTTAGAAATAAGAGAATTGATGTCATGGAATGGCAAGATAAATCGTCCGATGTCAATTCGATTACAAATTTATGAGCTGCGTTAAACCGATTAACGAAAGATAGCAAGTCAAACACGGAAGATGAACGTCTTGAAATACTCAAAGAAAGATGTCAGTCAAGTACTCAGGAATATCTGCACAAACTCATTGAAACTATGCCATGTGGATGCAAAGCAGTACTGAAATACAAGGTAATGCTGACTAAATATTAACTTGTTAAACTGGTTTGTGTTATTTGGAGTTCTATTTTTGCGTTCCATTATTACTGAGAAACATGTTTGACCATTTTTATACTAATTGGGATAAGATCTAAGCAGGTACACAACACTTATTATAAAATGTAACTACAACAATGAAAGGTGCAGGTAATTACAAAAGCCAGTGTTAAAATTAGGTTTTGATATCATATTTGAGCAGATCTCGCTGAGTCCGTTCTAAAAACATATTTAAATATTTTTTCTGTTATCTAACAAAATATACAACAAATTAAAAACATTTCCAACGAAGGGGGGCACAATACGTTTCGGCCCACGTTCTGTAGGTCAACCCTAAACACAAATTACCAGTTAATTAACAATGAAAAGACCACTTGAGGTCCTCTAGCATACGGCAGTAAATGATCATTATCTGGGATCAAAGGTCTAGCGCCATATTCCAAATACATTTTGCTGTTGTCACTGTCTCTAGCTGGAACACTAAGATGCATACTATTCTAAGTCTACGCTAAAACAATCCATAAAGAGACATTTTGTGACATAGTTGTTATAATTATAGAAAACATGCAGAGAACATTAATGTGGTTTGAAAACTTCAGCGCTAGATTATTTAGCAGATACTCTGTAATTTAAAGGATCATCATCACGATTGTTTACATGAACTGTAACGACGTGACGAGGATGCTAAATCATTTCAATACCACGTAATGATTCATTAAAAATTACAAACAAACGAGAAAGTAAGATTTTAAACAGAAAATATACTGATGTTAATAAAGGTTTTCATCTATTAAATGTGATTTTGATATTATACCCCTTGATAAAATAATTGTATCTTTATTGAATGCTGTTTTAAGGTCATATTGAAGGAAGTAAAAATGGCACTAAGTAACATTTTGGAAAATCTAAATATTTCTTCATACCAACAAACAAAAAATAAGTACTAGTTTTTTAAGTTGTCCGAACGGAGTTATAATAAACGATTTTACTTACTGGAATTTAAATATTAATGGTTACCAACATTCAGTTTGGTAAAATAATTAATAATTAAATATTTATTAATCACAGTGGTTCCCCAACAATAAAGGTCTAATGGCAGGAATAGTATCTTCAGGGATGGCCTCCGCTCCACTTCTAATGAATAACTTACATACATATTTTATTAACCCTGATAACCTTCAACCTGATGCTGATGGGTAAGTTTGTTCTTTAAGCAATAAAGGCCTCATTCAGGAAAAGTGTCGTCTAAGATGGTCTTCACTCCTATTCTAATAACTTACATATATTTTTTATTAACCCCCATAACCTTCTACATGATGCCGATGACTAAATTTTATAATTTAATTGAGAAAGATGTTGTACCAGTAATAGTATTATACCTTGACCTAACAGTAGATAAGTTAATCAAAAACGGCCTGGTACCATTAATAGTATTATACCTTGATCTAACAGTCTTCAAGTAATTCTTGGTTCATTACTAAACATGGCCAGGTGGTTAATGCATTTGACTCGTAACCTGAAAGTCGTGGGTTCGAATCCCTATCCCACCAAAAATGCTCAGCTTTTCAGCCGTGGAGGCGTTATAATGTGACGGTCAATCTCCCTGTTCGTTGGTAAAAGAGTAGCCCATGAGTTGGCGGTGGGTGGTGTTGACTAGCTGCTTTTCTTCTCGTCTTACACTGCTAAATTAGGGACGGCCAGCGCAGATAGCCCTTGTGTAGCTATGCGCGAAATTAAAAAAAAACGAAACAAAGACAAACAAATCGTTAATTAACAATGACCTTGAACGAGTATTAATACTAAACCTTGACCTGACAGATTTCAAGCAATTCCTGGTTAGTAATCAAAAATGAATTGGTACCAGTAATACTATTATACCTTGAACTAATCGCATTCATGTATATCTTGGTTAGTGAATTCAGGTTTGTTTGTCATTGAGAACAAAGCTACACAAAGGGCTATAGGTGGTCTGCCCACCACGTGTATTAGAACCAGGATTCTATAGGCATAAGTCCAGATATATAAAAGTGCCACTGGGGAACACTTAATTAATTATGAATGACCTTGCAGCAGTAATAGCAATATACCTTCAACTAACAGTGTTAAAGTATTTGTTAGTTAATTAATAATGGCCTTGCAGCAGTAACAATATTACACTTTGAACAAACACTCTTCAAGTATTTGTTGATAAAGCTAATCATAAATAATTTACTAAAGTTCTTGTATCATTCATGAGAAAAACGAAAATATTGTTTAATTCGTCTGTTTCTTCCTTTCCACACATAACTATTGATAATACAACATATTATAATGAAGTAACTTGGTTCGTAACATAGTTGCAATGCTATTTTATCGGTTAATTACAAATTACGCTCTTAATAAAACATAATAGACAAATATATATGAGATAACTCACGTAAATAACATTGTTGTAATATTATTATTTCCTGACAAGTATTTAAATGTTTCCAGTTTCCCCCAAGTTTACTAAAATAGTAACTTAATGTTCTGTATTCTCCTCTGAGATATTTCCATGACCCTGGAATTTTGGATCGTGTCCCTACCTTGTTCCTGATAATGGGAGCTGTACAAGGGGGTATTTTACTTGTTGGACTACTTTTGTATCAAGAACCTCCGTCAGAGACACTTGAGGTAAGGAAGATTTGTTCAGATAATTATCTTGTACTATTAATCAAACTGACAACTAAAATTAAAACCTGAACCATTAGGTGGAACTTCTTGGTTCTTTACGTTAGTGGCGATAATGAAATATATTTAGGTTTCATGGCTCTAGGTACAGGTGAAGTCATTCGTTTATAACATCTTCGGTAATAACCATATTATTTTGGTATTCCAGAGAATGAATTTCACTTTGAGCTATAAGACCAATATGTTGCTGTTGTCAAACAGACTTTTCGACATTAAAGATGTGTGTTAACTTTCTTCATTTTACGTTCCACTTGTAATTCAGAATATTTGATTTAACATGATGTAATCACAAGATGGTATATTTTACCATTATGAACTGTACTGAAGGAGAAGTCCCAAGTTAAGACTGTCTATAGCAAAGAATAAATCCCCTTCCTAAATGACAACATTGTCAGTTTATGTCCTAATACATCCCTTAGATCTATTTAATATGTTAATGATTGGTTAATTCTAAGTTACGTAGTCTCTATGAAGATTTAAATGTTCTATTTAAAATAATTAATAACATCAACTCACACCCATAATATCTATACAATATAAAAGCTATTATGATGTAGAAAATAAAAGAAATTACTAATGAAAAGTGTACCGAGTAAATCTTCAGAATTAGGGATATGTAAAAACTTGAGGTTTATCATTGTTTAATGTTTTGACAGTAAATATCGAAACACAGCAGGAAATCGTGTGTATTGCTGAAACTTAATATTGGTTATTTATAGTGTTACAAGAGTTGTATATATCTTTTAAGGAAAGAGAAGACTATTCGGTGATACCAGTAGAAAATTCATCCAATCATAAAGTAGAAGAAACAGAACATTCATTTCCAAAAGAACTTGGTGTGACACCAAAGAAGCTTTGAAGATGTATGAATTTTACATCTTACTGGTAATGTTCATCGGTTCGTTACATTCATCACTGTTTGTGAATAATTTTATAAGGTAAGTGGCATGTTGTAATGTTAACATGCTCTAGTTGTTTTTCTTAACATTATTTGGTTTCTAAATCAATTTCAAACTAAAAAATACAGTGTCATTTGATCATGAAAATATATCATAAAATCATATGTAATAATGATAATATAATATCATGTAATATACCATCATAATAATATAATATTACATAGCATAGTACACCATCATGACAACATAATATCATAAAACATAAAATGTCATAATGTTAATATAAATGTTGTCCGAGCACAGGATAGTGCTTCTGAGGTTTAGTAGCCTCTTCTCCTCTTCAAAGAAGAATCGTACTTGATTATCATCTTCATAAACAGGCGCTGACAAAAGTATATCAGAATTAGAATTAGTGGTGATTGGTTCTGAACGGATTATTTCCCTCCAGTCTATCACTTACTGACGTCTAATTCATAGAGCCTTCATAATCCATAAAGCCTTCAAATATGTGAAGAAAATCAAAGACACAAACATATTGTGCTAATTTAGTTTGTTAAATCCAGAGCAAAGTGTGTGCAGTGGAAGTATTTTGTTGAATATGCACGAAATGAAAAAACATTGTTATCTCGCCACACTTGAAAACTTTGCATTTGTTACGAAGGGGCATGGATCCAGGTCTCCACAACGGTTTGAACATGGCCATAACAACTGTTATTTTTTAGCAAATCCAGAGAACAAATTCAAGATGTTTTGCTTCAAAAGTAGGTGCAAAACACCATTCGTTATTCACGAACAGAAATGAGACGGCTGACTAGTGTATTTGATCTTACATAAAACGTGTCTACCACTCTAGGTGTAAAGGAATCTAAAATTTTAGAAACATTAAAAGTTGTCTTGTGATTGGATAAAACCGGATGACCTCAGTGAAATGAATCAAACTCTACAAAGCAAGAACCGGCACTTTACTAAAAAAAAATTTAGAGAAAGTTCACATGATCAAGACACGTCCGTTAAACACATTCAAGGTTTATTTATCTCAAGCAGAATCACACCTTTCAAGTAAAAGCTCCTTTGATAAGAACACTGAAGGTCAATTCATTTTGTCTTTACTCCAACAATGCCTCTCATCGGACAGCTCGAGGAAAACCACCTTCAGTGAAATTTCACCGGAAAAAAATGTCGGTGTCAGTGTTTCGATGAATACAGAATTTAAAGTATGGATCCTGTTTATCATCTATTTATATCCAACTATGAAAACAAAGTGTCAGAACGAACATTATGCATCTTCACAGAAATATTACTAACTGGTGGATTTCCAACAACATAAGGGTTTTTAGCAGCAAAACAGGTCGTTGACCCGTGTTTTCAGTTTTATTTAATACATACTACAAACTAGGACATGCTGTAAGCATGATAATTTGTTATATACACATGATGAGGAACCAGTAATATAATTGTTATATACACATGATGAGGAACCAGTAATATATTTCCACTTTACACAACTAAATGTAACTCTGTGTAACCAAATTTTCAAACCTCAAATGTTGAGAAGTCTGTTACAGAGAGATAAGTAATAAATATCTAAACTATGGTAAACCAAATATTTAAAGTAAACAATAAAAAAACAACTTCGTTTTCTTAATATGCCTCCTTCATCACTTTTAACTTTCCGAGAATTATGGTTTGAACATTTCTGATCAGAGATTTAAGCTGTAGTAATCTTTCACTCGATTTTGGCAGGATATCTGTTATATAGAAATATACTACTAAAGCTAGTTCAACCCACAACATGCCCAATATTCAAATAGTTGCACAACAAAGATAGGTACTTACTAACTAGCGCATAGGAAATTCAGAAATAAGTATGGAATAAGCTGGAGGTTATGATAGAATTAGCAAATATTATTAATCTAACAAATCCCATTATTTTACTTTTAGACATATGGACAAACATTTATAGATGATGACATATTTCTAGCTACAACGGGATCTGTATCTTCCATTGTCCACGTTGTCCTTAGGGTTGTCATGGGTCTCATCCAGGACAAAATATCTTTCAAGGTAAAGAATCTATCGGATAAAAGACATGTTTGTGTATATCTAAAAATTCAATTCAATATTTGTTCCAAGTATAACACCCTCAATTTAAAGCCAATTATCCAAAAACAGGATATTATTTTGAGAGAAACCAAATACAAACTACTGATTTTCCTTCAAACTTTAACTATTAATTTCAGTGATGTTTTTCATGTTATTTTCAACTGACAGCAAGTTATCCAAAAACAAGGTTTTATACTAATGAATTTAATTGTTTGTAATTAAACACCAAGCTACAAAGTGGGCTATCTGTGCTCTGCCCACTAGGAGTATCAAAACCTGGTTTCTCGTGTTTTAAGCCCACAGACCTACCTCTGTGCCACTGAAGTAATGAATATTTGTGGTTGTAGAGATGAATTACAGCACGTTTCACTAGATACTAGTTTCTCGCCAGAATCAATATTTATATCAGTGAACTTAAACCTTACATTAAAACGTTATAAAGTGGTTTACTTAAAGTGCCACACTACGTGAGAATGTGGTATTAGCAAAGACCTATGGAATGTACTTTTCTAGAACTTACGTTGGAGTAAATTTTGGTCTCAGTCACTGAAGAGATTTTTATTTATCAGAAAGTTTAAGTTGAATGACAAATAGTTTTGGTTTCGCGCCTGAAGTCTCTTCTTTACTTGAGTTTTGAAGTTTTACTACGTTTCGACCTCATAGTTTGATTGGGTTTCAACTTCGAGGAAATGTTACACACCAGGTGTATGTCGATAGCTGTTCAATATCTAATAGTAATGGAGTGGAAGGAAGCTAGAGAGAACTAATGAAAATCATTACGAAAATGGAGTACACAACAGTCATATCAAAGATTTTCTTACCAAACCTGAAACATCAATACGTTTTGCTGAATACACAGTAAAAATGTGATTACAAAAAGGCATAGAGGGCTCAGATACGAGTCACGGACGTCTTTTACGAGTATTCAACTCTTACTAACTGCATAATTTTTCAAAATGTCTGTGGGTTGTAGATAATTCCTTCAAAGCTATAATTATAGATTTAATTTGCAGTCAACATGCCAGTTCAAAAGTACTTACGGATAATAACGAGTAATTGGAAATCAATGGCTACAGTTTTGTTGACATATATGGTATTGAAAATACCTTTAGAAGCTGCTACACTTCTCCATCAAGAAGAATATAACAATGGTGTGTGTAGCAGTTAAGTCAGTGAATCTACATGTATAAGTTGAATTTGTGTTTGTTGAAGCAAAGTGTTTGAATTTTATTAGCCATTTTATTTTGTTTACTTAGTTATCTAAAACAAATACTGAAAGTTCTAGAAAATCTAACTGTTTTATCTGTTGGTATAAATCCACTGGTTTAAGAATACAGACTGAGTCACTTATCTCTAGACTATGTTTGTTTGTTTTAAATTTCGCACAAAGATACTTGAGGGCTATCTGTGCTAGCCGTCCCTAATTTAGTAGTGTAAGACTACAGGGAAGGCAGCTAGTCATCACCACCAACCGCCAACTCTTGGACTATTCTTTTACTAACGAATAATGGAATTGACTGACACGGCTGAAAGAGTGAGCATATTTGGTGTGACAGGAATTCGATCCCGCGACTCTTAGGTTAAGAGTCGAGTGCCTTAACCACCTGGCCATGTCGGGTCTCATTATCTTGGAATGTTAATCATTCTAAACTGGAGTGTCTACATCTGAGACAAACGTTGGTAATTTATTTTATTCTCTTTGAGTTAAATAAAGTTTTGTAATTTTTATAGTCTTAACAACTAGAAATAAAAATTGTATAGTTTTACATAATTAAACAAACTTCTGTCAAAATATTTCAACTTTTATTCCAGCAGTTCAGATTTGTATATTAATTTGTAACAGTACCCTGTTTTCAACTTCAGTCTCGCGATTTTAGTAAATCAGTTATACTTTTATCAATTTTCTATTTATTAGCGTTGAACTTTCTAAAAACCTTATTTCCAAACATTTAATATCTAGTTAACAAGTCTGATTTTGATGGGGCTTAAGACAGTGCTGCTATTTACGCTGATAGTGACACCTTACGGTGGCAGAGTAATGTTCATAATGTGGATTTGTGGACTATTTGCTACGTTTCCTGTTGAGTTTGTATGTATTCCTGCCGCTATTGCTGAAGTGTTTGGAAACAAACACACAGCTATGATTTATGGAGTGATCTACTTTGTAGTGGTAAGTAATTGGAAAACTTAAAATTTCGAAAGAATCAAAAGCTATGGTTTATACAAATATCTACTTTATAACAGAAAGCAACTAATATGATGTGTACCTTCAACTCTCTTACAAGCGACAAGATTTAGATGTATTCTTTAATAACGTCGAAAATAAGTATTCAAGCAACAAGCACTATTATATATATATATATATATATATATATATATTATATCTTTTGGCGACAATAGCGTCGTTACTCGAAGATAAAACAAAATAATTAAATACTAAATATATGACATATTCATATGATTTGTTTAGTTTCCTCTAGTCTTTTAAATTAAGTACTAAATATAGGATTAACTCAAAAATATTTAGTTTTCTCTTTTAAAATATAACATTAAATATACGATCTATTCATACCATAAATAGTTTTACTTCCTCTTTAGTCTTTTCAAAAAATAAATATATTATCTATTCATATATATTGTTTAGCTTCGTCTTTAAACACTGAATATATGATGCATTCATATATATTGTTTAGTTTCCTCTTTATTGATTTGACAATGAACCACTATATGATCTATTCACATAGATTTAGTTTATTTATAGGTCTTTTTAAAACTAAACATAAATATATCACCTACTCATATCTCGTTCAGTTTCGTTTTAACCTTTTTAAAATTAAACACACATATTTGATGTATTCATTCATTGAGTAGTTTCCTCTTTCTTGTTTTTTTTTTAAATTAAATTAAGTATATCATCTATTAATATATATATTATTTAGTTTCTTCCTTAGTCTTTTTAAAATGAACACTAAATACCATTTTTCCATACATAATATCTTGTGACCTTTAACCTTTTTAATATTAAACACTAAATAAACGATTTATTCATATACATTTTTTTACTTTATTGTTTAGTGTCCTCTATTAATTTTAAAATTAAACACTAAATATATGATCCATCCATATATATTGCTTCGTTTCATTTTAACTGTTTTTAAAATTAAAGACTAAATATATATCTTGAGATATATTATTTAGTATCCCCTTTAATCATTTGAAAATTAAACACTAGATGCATTATATATTCACATATATTTAGTTTCCTCTTTACTCTTCAAAATTAAGCACTAAACATGTGACCTATTTATATATATTATTCAATTTATTGTTTCAAAAATTAAACAACAAATATATGATATATTCATATACGTTTTGTTCCCTCTTTGTTAATTTTTCAAGTAAACTCTAAATACATAATGTATATTTATATATTGTTAATTTTCCGTTTACTCTCCTTAAAATTAAACAGTAAATATACGATTTACACATGTATATCGTTTGGTTTCCTATTTAATTTATTTAAAATTAAACATTAAATATACGATCTATTCGTATACATTACTTAGTTTCGTCTTTGGTCCTTTAAAAATAAACACTAAATGTATGATCTACTCATACATATTGTTTTCACTTTAGTCTCTTTGAAATTAAACTCTAAATAAACGATCTATTCACACAGTTTTGTTTCCTCTTTACTCTTTTTGAAACTAAACACTAAATATACGATCTATTAATACATATTCTTTTGTTTGCACTCGTATTTTTACAATAAAACATTATATGTACATGTTCTTGTTTTGCTCAGTTTACTCTTTAACCTTTTTGAAATTAAACTATGACGTACTCATAAATACCATTAAGTTTCCTCTTTATTTGTTTTAAAATTAAACACTAAATAAACGATCTTTTCATACATAGTTTTCTTTCCACTTTATAGTTTTACAATAAAATCACCATATATATCATCTATCGAAATAGATTTAGTTTCCTCTTTACTCATTCTAAACACTAAATATATGACGTATTCATCAATACTATTAAGTTTCCTATTCATTTGCTTTGAAATTAATATTCGATCTATGTATACCATAGTTTTATTTCCTCTTTAGTCTTTTCAAAGTTAAACAAATATATTATATATTAATATCTTGTTTAGCTTCGTCTTTTCAAAATTAAACACTGAATAAATGATGTATTCAGATCTTTAGTTTCCTCTTTGTTAATTTTAACTTAAACTTGAAATATACGATCTATTAATATATATAGCTCAATTTCCTTTGTTTTAACAATGAAACACTAAATACATGATTTATTTAGTTTCCTCTTTGTTAATTTTTAAATTCAACTCTAAATATTATGTATTCATATATATTGTTCAGTTTCCTCAATTGGTTTAAAATCAACCACTAAATATGTGATCTATTCATACATGTAGTAGTTTCCTCTTAATTGTTCTTAAAATTAAATAGATATATGATCTATTCATTTATACAGCTAAGTTAACTCTAGTCTTTAAAATTCAACACTAAATATCTCTTCATATATATTGTTTAGTTTCTTCTTTGTTTTAAAATTACACTAAATCTACGATCTACCCATGCATATTCTTTTGTTTCCTCTTTAGTCTCTTTAACACTAAACACTAAATATACGATATATTCATACATATTCTTTTGTTTCCACTTGTACTGTATGTTATACATATTATTTTGTTTCCTCTTTAGTCTCTTTAACATTAAACACTAAATATATGATATATTCATACATATTCTTTTGTTTTCACTTATACTGTATGTTATACATATTCTTTTGTTTCCTCTTTAGTCTCTTTAACATTAAACACTAAATATATGATATATTCATACATATTCTTTTGTTTTCACTTATACTGTATGTTATACATATTCTTTTGTTTCCTCTTTAGCCTCTTTAACATTAAACACTAAATATATGATATATTCATACATATTCTTTTGTTTCCACTTATACTGTATGTTATACATATTCTTTTGTTTTCTCTTTAGTCTCTTTTACATTAAACACTAAATATACGATATATTCATATATATTCTTTTGTTTCCACTTATACTGTATGTTATACATATTCTTTTGTTTCCTCTTTAGTCTCTTTAACATTAAACACTAAATATATGATATATTCATACATATTCTTTTGTTTTCACTTATACTGTATGTTATACATATTCTTTTGTTTCCTCTTTAGCCTCTTTAACATTAAACACTAAATATATGATATATTCATACATATTCTTTTGTTTCCACTTATACTGTATGTTATACATATTCTTTTGTTTTCTCTTTAGTCTCTTTAACATTAAACACTAAATATACGATATATTCATACATATTCTTTTGTTTTCACTTATACTGTATGTTATACCCACTTTATTAATTTTAAAATTAAACACTAAATACATTACATTTTAATATATATATTGTTTAGTTCCCTCTTTATCTAAGTTTCACTGGTAATCCGTGGGTCGTGGGTTCGAATCCCTGTTACACCAAACATGCTCGTCCATTAAGCTGTGGGGGCGTTATAAAAATACTGTCAATCCCACTATTTGTTGGTAAAGAGTAGCCCACGAGTTGGGGGTAGGTGGTGATTACCAGCTGCCTTCCCTCTTGTCTTACAATGCTAAACTTGGAACGACTAGGGGAGAAAACCATCGTGTAGTTTTCTGCGAAATTCAAAAACAATCCCTCTTTATTGTTTTTAAAAACTAAACACATAATCTATTGAGATATATTCTTTACTACCCTCTTTATTAATTTTAAAATTAAACACTAAATACACGACCTTTAATATATATTTAGTTTCTCTTTAGCCTTTTTAAAAATTAAACAAACACATTATCTGTTCATTTACCTTCTATAATTTTGTCCTTAGCCTTTTCAAAATTAAACACTAAATATTTTATGTATTCATATATTGAGTAGTTTCCTTTTTGTTTTTAAAATTAAACACTAAGAATATCATCCTTTCATATGTATTGTTTAATTCATTCTTTAGTATTTTTGAAATTAAACACAAAATACCATTTTTTTCAAACAATGTTCTGTGATCATTTTAGTCTTTTTAAAATTAAACATTAAATATAAGATCTATTCATATAAATTAATCAAACACTAAATATATGATATTAGTTTTCTTTATTATTTTTAAAATTAAACACCACATATATTATCTATTCATATTGTTTAGTTTCCTCTTAATTCTTTTTTAAAAAGCGCTAAATATTTGATCTATTCATATATATGGTGTTTAGCTTCCTCTATTGTTTTTAAAATTAAAAACTAAATATATGGTCTATTCATATATTTTTTAGTTTACTCCTTCCTAGGTTTTCTAAAATTAAAAACATTCTTTGCTTCATCATCGTAGTATCTCTCAAACCATAATATATATATATTTACTTGAACTTTTTGATAGACATTTAACTACTGATTGTCGATATATTTTCTTCTGTTTCATACTTTAATCTAGATATTCATCTTTATTCTTGAAACATCTAACTTCTAAGTGACATATCTTTCTATCTATTACTCCATCTTACTGATATTTTTATTTAACAACCATCTAACTGCTGAGTGACTACATATACATTATTCTACCTGAGTGACTACATGTACATTCTTCTACCTGAGTGTACTACATGAGTGACTATTCTACCTGAGTGACTATTCTTCTACCTGAGTGACTACATATACATTCTTCTACCTGAGTGACTACATATACATTATTCTACCTGAGTGACTACATATACATTATTCTACCTGAGTGACTACATATACATTATTCTACCTGAGTGACTACATATACATTATTCTACCTGAGTGACTACATATACATTATTCTACCTGAGTGACTACATGTACATTATTCTACCTGAGTGACTACATATACATCATTCTACCTGAGTGACTACATATACATTCTTCTGCCTGATAATTTACCTTGCTGATTTCTCAACATTCTGACCACTTAGTGACAGTGTACTTTCCTGTAACTGGTCCATCACTTTACTGATAAATGTTAGGTTTACATTAACAGCTTAGTTATCTTGTGTCTTCATGTAGGGTACTTCTGTTGTCGTCTGGCCTCTGATAATTCAAATAACGTTTCCTTACTTCGGATGGTTTGCAACATTTTGTTTGATTGGAAGTATTTCTTTCATCGGTAAGTTATGAGCTTATATCTAATTTATTCAATATAAAACTGAGAGTTTATTACAATATAATTGTGCCATAATACTTAAACTGACTGAAAATTTACCTACACATATCAAGATATTCAAACTAGAATTTAATTTCCTTTTAATGATGTTAAACTGTGTGTTCATTAGGATAAAGACACAAATACACTAATAAACTATTAGTATTACATTGTGATTATGATACACTGATATTGTAATAAACTATTACTGTTACACAGTGATACATTTTGTTGGAAAACTAAATTATTCCTTCCCTTCCTTTGTTCACAGATACTTGTCTTCCAATACACAGTTAATATTGTACAAATGGATTACTCTTGCCCGTAGTAGTTAAACATTCATAAACGTTATAACTGTATATTTAGGTCTAGCACCTGCATTATTTTTGTTTAAACATCTACAACTTGTGTCATTTAGTATCCAAGCTTCATCTATTTTATTTTGTATACAGGTTTTCTTGCGTCAATGGTATACCCTGAAAATTTTCACAGACAACCAGCAAAATCAACTATTTGTAATGACGAAAGAGAACAAGTCTTATATGGGACTGTTGTATGGCAGAAATGAACCAGTCATCGTTCACGCATCTTCGTGACTTACAGCCCTTAATTTTGATTGGGTATTGAGGTTTTTGAAATAAAGAATAATAAATTTTGTGGTTTTCGTTTATCCCAGAAAGTATGTTTAACTGCTGTCATAGCAACTTGTGTTTTACTGTTGTTGCTGTAATAATGTTGTTACACTAGTTGGAAAAATGATGTAAAACAGTGTAATAAAACATTAACAATGCCATATAACTTCATTAAATCTTTCAGTGTAAAGGTAGTTTGCAAGTCTCGACTGTGAATTTGATGATTAATTTCTTATAAATTCCTTCTGAAAAAAAAAAAATGAATTACATATTTTCTGGTTGTAGGTACACAGACAGCTTCACTATTAAATCAGTTAAAAGTTTCCCAAAAATTAGCGATGAATTATTTTAACTAGATATCTTCCTTTTTAACTATGAACAGAAAATTAGCACTTTGTGGCTTTACGCGAAAAACTAAAACGACCTGTTTTTATATTTGTATATCGTACTGGATGAATGACATAGTCGATCATATAGTTCAGCTTATTGTTACACATCCCCTTCTAACAACTTGTAATACAGTAATGACTAAATCCTATTTTAATAATGAAACATTTTCTTAGAACTATTTGTAACACTTTATTCGAAGTGGGTTGTGGCGAGTATCTTCAATGTTATAAAACCCTTCTCTTCAAACCTTTGAGGAAGAAAATACGATGAAAATTATCCTAGTATGATTATCTTTAATTTTACCATTTTATATGTCAGGCTTAGCACCTGCGATAAGTAATGAGCATAAAAACATAAAGTACTTTTGAAAAGTCATCGAGCTTTCTTGATCCATAAGAAAGCTTGATGAGTCTTCAAAAGTGCACCAATAAGATAGTCAGAACTGTTTAATTAAACAAATATATAAAAACTTCAGTAGTATATGGTTAAACTGATAATAATTTGAGGATGTATAAGTAAACACTTCCTATGCTGCCCCCTCATGCAGTGAATTAATTCTTCAAACTATACCACCATTTATAAGCATAGTGAATCTTAAAGAAGCAGAAATAAAAGAGAATTCAATAACAGTTTTAAAACGAACAAACACAATACTGACTATTCTTAGATAGTTTCATGCAAATCAACAAATCTTGATATAGTGTAATTTAGCTTTATATTGACATATTTTAGAATAATTTAGAAAATAACAAAACTTATTTTATTCTTGAACAGCTTTATATAGAAAAAACATGGTATTTTCTAAGATAGCTTTATGCAGAACAGTAAAACATTTTTCTATTATGGGGCAATTACTTTTTTTTTACACAATAGTAGACGGACCTGCACTTGTTGGGATTACGATCTGGTCACTCATGTAGATGTTAAACAGGAGTTTTGAGAGTGTGCTGTGGTAGTTGCACTTCCCACACAGTTCAACGTAGATTTTGTTTTGTTGTGGTTATTTGAAGATAATGTTTCTAGTGTTTTAAGTCCACAGACATCCCGCTGTGCCACGGAGGTGTTAATGAAGGAACGACTGACCATATAGAAAAACGTTTGTGATTCTGTTATGTTGAACACATAAGAGTCAAATATATGCGAATTGACTTTGTTATATTATGCCTAGAGCTCAACAAAAATGGTACCAATTATCATGTTGTTTCGATATACTGTGTACGTGGCGAATCTTAGCCATACATAATTTGTTTGATGGAAAAACCAACCTTCAATAATAGGAGTCAAATGGATTAGCATGAAGTGTTCATATGATTAGTAAAAGAGGTACAAAGTGAGACAGGCCTAAAATTCTGTGAATTTGATGGATCTTTTCCTGGCTTCTGGATGATACAACATACAGTTTCTTCCAAATTTTTAATCTGTGGTGTGTCTGTTTGAACATCATGAAAACAATAAAACCCAGTACGTTGTTACTTGACTCAGTTCCTGGACCTGCGCAGTACACAGTCAAGTTCAGTAGCAATGATCAATTTTTCCTGATTTCAGAGCTTTTTTAATTATTCTATCGCGAATATATGTTTGGTCATGTTATTCAATTCCTTGTAGTTTGAATTTTATTCTCCATTTTTTATTAGAAGGTTTCTCCATTCTGCAACATTTGTTCTGCTGTTACACCGTAGATTTCTTTGTGTCAGTATTTAGTTTTTAATTATGGCCTTGAATTTCTTGCGATTGTGCATCACGCCTGTTTTCAATCATGTTTTACATTACTTTTCTACAAAGCCAGTAGCAAGGTGTTCATCTTGCTGTGTTCTTGATATGTCTGCAAATGTTTCCAGTGGTGTATTTAGGTAGGGTTTAGAGAGAGCTCATCCCCAGGGCCGATGGTCTTAATGGGGGCCAATTGATGATTTTAGTCTATGTAAAATTACATGGGAAGTAAAGCCCACAAACATTATTCTTCATGATATATTTACATGTTCAAGAGAGAGTACCTGGGCCTGGTTAGTTGTGCATCTACATGGAAACAATCTTTGAGGCAACAGCAAACTTAAATTTCATGGCAAAAAATAAATGTTAAGCGTGTGGAAAACGTATTTAGTGTGAACTTAAATCATAGATCAGAAATGTTGTCGCTGATAAAAGCAAGGACCAAGAAAGCTGTAATGCAATAATCATAAAGCATCTGAATACTTAGAAACCTATACTTGTAATAATTAGAAAACTATCTCTAAAATAATAAAATTGTACCTGTAATAATTAGAACTGTAATTAAAATAATTCTAAAACTATATCTGTAATAGATAGTTGTATCTACAATTATTAAAGAATATCCGTAAAAATCAGAAACTTTTTAAAATAATAATTAGAATATTGTACCTGTAATAATTATAAAACTGTACCCGTAATAATAAGTATTCCTGTCCATTTGGAGATTAAACATAACACCAAAATTACAAAATAAATAAAAATTATGCTTTTTCGTTCTAGAATGACTACAAAGTATAAAACATGAAAACACAAATGTTTAGGCTAGATATCTTGCAGCTGTATACATGTATATATTTATTACACAAATGTTTAAGCTAGATATCTTGCAGCTGTATACATGTATATATTTTTACACAAATGTTTAGGCTAGATATCTTGCATCTTACAGCTCTATACACGTATATATTTTTACACAAATGTTTAGGCTAGATATCTTGCATCTTACAGCTCTATGCATGTATATATTTTTACACAAATGTTTAGGCTAGATATCTTGCATCTTACAGCTCTATGCATGTATATATTTTTACACAAATGTTTAGGCTAGATATCTTGCATCTTACAGCTCTATACATGTATATATTTATTACACAAATGTTTAGGCTAGATATCTTGCAGCTGTATACATGTATATATTTATTACACAAATGTTTAGGCTAGATATCTTGCAGCTGTATACATGTATATATTTTTACACAAATGTTTAGGCTAGATATCTTGCATCTTACAGCTTTATACATGTATATATTTATTACACAAATGTTTATGCTAGATATCTTGCATCTTACAGCTTTATACATGTATATATTTATTACACAAATGTTTAGGCTAGATATCTTGCATCTTACAGCTTTATACATGTATATATTTATTAATTTCATTGTATTGACCTTTCACATAAAATTACAAAGTTCCAATGGCACAGCCCACGTGCACTCATGCTACTGTATCCAAGAATATAAAACTGGCCTTTACAAAGTGACCTGTCTCGCTGTGTTTTAGTGGACTGGTATTTTTTAAAATATACTGTACATGTACATACACTTACTATTTAGAAATAAACAAACAAATATATATATAGTATTTAAATACAAGTCAGTAAATAAAGAAGTATAGCAAACAATTCTCTTCTTCTTACTATATCGTTTGCTGCTTGGTGTGGTGGATGTGAAAGTAAATTTTATAAACGTTTTTATGTATACAGTTTGAAGTAAGAAACATTACTTTACCATTACCATGTACTTCCACAACAATCTGCCAAGTTTACGAAGTAAGCTGTATTCGGGTTCACCAAAATATGAAATTTTGATCTCATTAAAGTCTTACCTTACTGTTTAGTTTATAGAAATAATTTGACGCCAAAATACTTAAAAGTAGGTAAGAAGGCAACTAAGTGGACATTCTGAACTTTCTATTGGTTATTCGCATGTAATGGACAGAAGTAAACATTTTTTTTAAACGTGAAGAGAGATTGGCGGGGCGATTGTTTGATTTAGAAATGTAGCGATATCTTAGTAAATAGAAAAGACAGGGGGGTTATTTTAGTATCTTGCTTCTCAATATGGGTAATTTTAGATCCTATTTTGGAAGAAACTATTGACTTTGTATCTTAACATCACAAACATCTAATTTGAACGAATGTTGCATTGAACATACCACGTGACACTACATATCGATATTTAGCATTTCTTTTTTATTATATACTTTTTATATAAACTAATTTAACTAATCAACCACACTAAAACTTGAATTAAAATCTACAATTTGTACCAAACATAAGACATACATATATAAAATACTGGACTTCCACTAAAAAAATAACTTAGCCACTGTGGCTAAACAAAGTAGTTTTCTTTTAGTAACAGTGACAGTTGTTTAGCTACAAGTTTAGATCGCCAAAAACTGTGTGATGCGTGACTTTTAATATGCATCAATTCCATTCAGTAAAATATAGTTGTAATTATGTGAAAATCTACAAGACATTAAGTTTTGTTCTGTTTTTTTTATTCTTCCCCGCCAAAAGAACAAAAACAAAATAAACATGATAAAGAGGAAAATAAAGAGATACATTTCTCAAAATAACACAGAAACAAAAAAAAATGACTGAAAACTAGAATACGGTAGCATGACTAGTAAGTAGATAAATCCAATGGTAGCTCTTCAGCCAAATCATTCTCAACAGAAGAGGTGGTAGAAGTTGACACCTGAGGTTCTGAAACACATTTCTTCAACAGGGAATGGTACCCACATCTGTCTTTGTGAGTGACCCAGTATCTGAATGCAAAGTTCAAGTTAAAATGATCTAAAGGTTTGGACTCCATGGATAAGTTCAGTAACATTTCTGTTTTGGCCACAGACAGACTGCTCCTGGCATCTGTTTTGATGCTGTTGTACCTGTTAATTCCCCGCTCACAGTCAACAGATGTAACTGGAATTATTAATCCAATTGCTGCAAGCTGAGACAGATTTGGAAAGTTTGACAGGTCTGGTGGATGTATTCCTTATAGAAGCTCTTCATGTTTGTTTTTGTTAGCATTCTGTTCCATTATGTTCCTTAGTAGCAGCAATTCAGTCAGTGTCTCATCCTCATTGACAAAAGGAGAGAAGTGCTGGATGAGTTTCTTCAGATCATCCTCATCAGATACTGCTCTGCTGTGACATGGGCTAAATATTGAAAAAATAACATGATATTAGTCTCTGGGAATGCTACTTGTAGTCTTGTGACCACCTCTTCAACAAATGATTCAGCAGCTGAGATGTACTTTTCACGTTGTTTATCAATATCTTTGATGTCATGGACTCTCTAAGAAGTGTATCCACTGGAATCAGAAGCTTGTGAGAGTTCCTTCAGTGCAGTCTGTGTGTAAGGACCAGGGATGTGTACCAGCAACTGAACTGACCATCAATAATTGCTTTAACCTTATCATAAGAAATCAGCTCTGGAGATCTTGACAAAAGTCCAAGAATGCTAACAGCGTCAGCCAAAAAAATGTGTCATCATGACAAAGCTGTAACATGACATTTGCTGGACTAGATCATGTAGCAAGGCTCGGCCTGGAGTACCACGTTCCATTGCTGCGACTTGCAGGCAGCTTATCACAGATGCAATACAGCTGACTAGTGCTTGGACAGAATCATTAAAAGAGAGTCATCGTGTGAAGAACACTTGCTTGATTTTGTTGCTTTTCTTTTCATGTTTTTCTCTCTTCCAGAACCTGACACAACTTGGGAGAATATTTCAGGCTTTTTGTAAACTGGTTCAAAATTAAAATGTGATTCACAAGGTATGGCACCTGGTTTGCTGCCTTTTCAGCTGCCAACTGTAATCTGTATGCCAAACAATGGCTTATTATCCAGGGGCATTCCTCTTTAAATTTGTAGCAACAACTGTTTTATTCCCACCATGACATTTGCACCAATTGTAAGTCCAACTAAGTCAACATCAAACAATCCTCGATCTGCCATGACTGAGCGCATTGTGTTGTAGATAGAATCAGTCCCAGTGTTGGTCAGCTCATGCACAGCAATGAATCGACTTGTAAGCTCACCTAATGATGAAAGATACCCGATATAAATGATCAGTATAGAGGCGTTTCCTGCATCAGTTGCTTCATCTGCTTCAAGAGCAGAAAGTGGGAAATGTGAAGCCCGAAAGTCTGCCTGCATTTCTTCCTGAACTACATGATTTAGGGCACTGTACATTTCATCCAGAGACTGGCTGTGAGTGTATATGAAGCTCTCTGTTCCACTCTGTGACTGAATCTAGTTTCTTTTGAAATTATTTTAATCTGTTCAGTCAAGAAACGCCATCCGTTAATAAAAATCTTCACTGTAAAAAATGAAATTAACAAACCAATTATGATGCTTACGTTAACTTCACCACACACACACACCTACTAAACTAAACACAAGTTATTTAAAATGTAATATCTGGACCCACGTTCCAGCCTAAATCGATATTTTAACTGTTGCAGTATGGACACTATAAAACACCTTCCTGTCATTCCTGTGCTCTGCAGTGGGTAAAGACCACTAGAGAAATGAGTATCAGATTAAGCTTTAGTGCATGAAATGAACTAGCTGCTACCCTTGTTACACAAGATTATATCCAAAGTCTGTTAAAAGTGCAGAGAATAAGAAGTATAATTAATATAATCTCTTACCATGAGACATGGTGTATGGTTACGTCTATTAACAGTTATGTTGCTAAAGTACGTTCCACTACTACGGTGAGAGAACAGACATATTCAGCCTCCTCTAAGACAATAACGCCTCATTTTAAGATATCATTGTAAATCAGTTAAGATTTTTTCATTGTTTGCTACAGTTGTTAAGTTCTTCAACTTCCAGGATCCCTTCTGTAGATTCTGTGTTCTCTGCTGAGTACTTGCTTTGTATAATATACAGTTAAAGTAAAAAATTTGAAATCTAAACCAATTTGCTTAACTCTTTCTAAAGTCTAGGAATACCTTAACGTTGGTTTTTTACCGAGTCTTAATGGATATTCATGAATAGGCAAAGCTTCCACCATTATCTATCTGATTTCCTGGATTATTTACCTTGTTTAATTCTGATAGAATGAATTCACTGACACTATCACCATCAACACTTTATTGGTATTATCAGCATGTCATCAAGCCAAGGATTTTTACAGACTGGCAGATAATCTAAATACAGTGGAACCCCTCTAAACGGCCACCCTTTAAAAGCGGTCATTCATTCAGTCCCATTTTTGTTTACGTAATCACTAATTATGTACAGTGGAACCCCTCTAATCAGGCCAGTTTGTCACAGTCCCGAAGGTGGCTGCTTCCGAGGTGTTCCACTGTAGTGTGCAAACAAGTATCTCAAAAAAAAAAGTTGCTATTTATCATTGGCCTTCTACTTTACGCACTAACCAGAAAAAAAAGTTGTCCTTTCTAGGTTTCAGATTTATTAGATTATGTTTTCTTCAAAAAAAATTACCTGTCAATACGTAACCTTTGTTATGTAGTATTCACAATAACGCGCGCCATTGGTACGATGATCAGCAACGTAACATTGTAGAAGTGTTTTGCTTGTGATGGTTAGTCGATATTGAATGGTGTGTTTTATTGGTATTGATGTCCATATAACGTTTGTAGATTTCCAGAGATACCAACTATTTCAAGTGACTGAGCATAATGATTGTAGACAGAGCCCGTACAGATGTGGAACAACCACTGGATACAGTTTTGAGTCATCCATGTCTGTGGATCCATCTGTGGCTAAACTGTAAGCACTGTTAGTAAGTATGCTTGAAATCATTTTGTCATCTTCACAACCCAACATTTGTACAATGGCTGTAGTTATGGTTCTAGCACAGCCACATGTATTCACTGTATCAGAGTCTGGGAACATTTATCTGAATAGATGTTCTGCATGATCGGCTACAGCTAGGGGTAAATTATGAGCAATGACGAATTGCGTGAACATCACTTCTGCATTTATGGTTTCATATTCTGAATTCTTACTCATAAATGTCGTTATCTGCATCGTTTTTGTCTTCGCCTCAGCCTTTTGTTGGTGAGATGCCGATTTTGTATGTCTGGAACAATCGTTTATCCCACCATGCGCCACAGAAAAATCGATGTGACAAACTGTACAAAACGCATGATTGTCACTCACTTTTGATGCAATGACTGAATATTTTGCACTATACTTTTTCCTAAATTTTTGATTCACAGTTCTAGTCCTTTTAGATTTGCCAGAAACAAGACAATCTGGTGAAAAAGGCCTCTTTTTCCATCTTGTGAACGATCGCATTGGTGTTTCTTCGCCGCTTAGAAAACGAAAAATACCCATCTACGCGAGCGCCGATTGGCTGACAAGCACTGATGACGTAACTATGGATTCCCCCACGTACCCAGTATGGAGAAGCACCGCACTCAAACTATTGGTAGACGTCGGAGATACAAATATTTTTTATTATTTCAAGCACAAACATGATTATCGCAAGTAGCCATTTGGACTATGTCTGTTATTTATTATTAAAATTTATTTGTGTCTCACTAGAAATTTTCTTTTCACCCCTTTCTAACCCTGGGGGAACAATTTATCACTTTATTGTAGAGGCGGCCTATATAATATATAATAATTTGGGAGTTGCAACAAGTCGTAATATTTGTCTGTATGAGCGTATAGTCGTAATGTATACACCAAAATCGTAATGATTACGTTCAACTCGTAATAGTTGGCATCTCTGGATTTCTACAAACAGTTGTTTGTAAACTTTAGCAGCTATCCCCAGAAAATTGTGTATTTTATGTATTGTCACATATTTATCAGTTATTAAACCCAAAGAGGAATAAGGAACAAACAGTTAAGCCATAACCATCTCTAATTATTGACTGTTAGATAAGGCAGCACTTTGTATCACTATGTGCTCGTTGTCATAATTTTTAACCAAATAATAATATTAGCTGTTACACTGTCTACAGCTGTAAGTGTTGAGTATGTTCAGCAGTATCCTTTAGTCTGTACCCCAACACACTGGGCGTCTTTCTGTTAAAACCTTCAGAGTTTTATTACTTGCATTATTTTTCAGAAAAAATTATAAAAATAAACTTCAGTGTTATTATTCATTTCTATTGTGCTAAATAAACTATTTTACTTTTCATACTTGTTCCATGGATATATTAATAAATGAAAGAATGGGTGTAATAAAGCTAACTACTGACAAAGTAATATATTCAACAATAATATACAATGGAACCTCTCTAAGCGGCCACCCCTTGAAAGCGGTCATTCAATCACAGTCCCTTTTTTTGTTTACATAATCCCTAATTATGTACAGTGGAACCCCTCTAATCAGGCCAGTTTGTCTCAGTCGCGAAGGTGGCTGCTTTAGAGGGGTTCCAATGTAGTATTACGGCTAAACATGGATACATTAATAACGCCAACACTTTATACATTGGCAAACCTTGTTATCTTTAATTTCACGCTAAGCTAGTGAGCCACCTACGTCCGCCATCCCTTGTTTGATACCCCTAGGAGCTCATCTCTAAACTTGCACACTTACCTCACTAAAAATCTGTGGTTGGAAAAACATTGTTCTTAAAGTCAATAAAATCAGACAAACCAAACCCTATTTTAGAAGTGATAGATTATACGTAAGCCAATCAGGCAACACCTCAGACCAGAACTCTTGAGTTAGTTTTTATAAACAAACAATGGAACCGACGTCACATGATACTTCATTCACTGAAAGTACGAGAAGGTTCAGTGATTGGATTCGAACACACGACCTGTAGGTTGCGAGTCGAGATCCCTAGACACCAGGGCATGCTAGACCAAACCTCCACTCGTGGAGGTTATAATAACACTAGCAATAAGGTCAATAATTAATCTATCAGTGGTGCATCAGTAAAGTCAACAATGGGTTTATCAATAAAGCCACCAATCGATACATTAATGAAGACAATAACGGGTACATAAGTAACGCTAAATATGGATAAATTAATGAAGGAAATCACGATCCAACCAGGAATACTTTAATAAATCTAACTGCGAATACATTAATAGGACAAATGTTACAACAATGAGTGCATTAATACGTAACTGTGTCGGAATTACATCTTGTGTAATTCAAAAATTGGTGGTTGTTATATTGCTGCATAATTTTACTAGAACCTTGTCAGGTTCTCTCGTTTTATTAAGAATATTTGCATCATAATACATACTTCATTTGTAGTTAAATTTAAATATCCATATTTAACTAAGCATAACGGAAAACAAAAATATAAGTTAAATAAGAATAACTGCAACAGATTGTAATTTATGTTATTAGAAAATTACCATTTTGTGGTAACTGAAGAGAACTATATGGTGCTACCACCAACCTAATTATCTACAATGGTTAATTAAGTTTTTATACAATGTTTTTAGTCATTTCTGAAACTCTGGATCGTGTTTGTTATTTATAAAAATGAGTTATGTACAAGATGCTATTTTACTTATTGGAATACTAGTGTACTATGAACCTCCTTCTAACATCCCTAACGTAAAAAAGTTCTGTCCAAATGTTGCTTTTATAAAGTCAATGTACGTGATAATGAAAGTTTTAAATACGAACTGATAAGTTTTGTTTTTCTATGTAGTATTTTGTAACGTTTTTAAAGAGAAATTCTACCACCACGATATATGTCATTTTCATGATACATGTGAATTTCCCAAGGAATACTCTTCTTGTCCAGCTTACCTCCTATGGAATGAGAATATACACCCACATATTTTCCATGAAGGTTAAACAATAAACGTGTCAGTTGATATAGTCACTCGAATTGAGTAATACTTGGATTATCACATCTTAAGACTTAAAAAGTTCTTGAAGTACATGGGTCCTTCAGCTGATCAGTAACGATTATGAGTGATGAAATACCTTTATTAAATTTACCATCTATCTGGTGTTTTTATTCCCTGGTGGGGTCAAAGGATTACAAATATATTTCTTTTCTCATAAAAATTAAAACTTTGAAAATCTTGTAAGACTATAGATTAAGTATTCAACACTAATAGCTTAAATAAGTTATTGTAATGGGACACTTTTGTCTTTTACATCAAGGATTTCTGTGAGACAAATGTTTGATTAAAATATAACCTTTTATCTGTAATAGCTTGATTGTCACTAACATTTTATGCCTTCTAAAATATTTTATCAGTGGCGAGTGTTATTTCTTGTAACACCTAAGACTGAAGATCGCGTAACCTTTTAGTTTGTAGGACTTTCCATAGGGTTAAATTCTGACTGAGATCGTTCACCTATAACACCTTAAACTCCATCACGATATTAATTAGTGAATATTCTTGGTAGAAGAAGCAAGGTATCACTGATATCAAATCAATATCTCTTTATAACAATGGGTACTCATTCCCACCTTTTCTTCATCCCCCGTTCTACATCTAATTTATATTCCAGCGATTCAGATATTACAATACTTCCTGGTCTGCATTCCTGCATATGGTAAATTTGCTTGTGCGTGTTCACCAATTGTCAGTTAACGGCCTTAATTTATACTTATTATAGTATAAATATATAGTGCGTTGGGTTTAGGGGCGTAGATTTTTTACACCCGATGGGGAGGGATGATTTTTGCAACCACTTATGTGGACTGTTCAATTTACAAATTGGTAATCTCTGATTACGTGAACCTGAAAGCTGTAAACATGCAATCACAGAGTAATCTTGTTGCCACGATACTTGGATGTATACTTAGGCCTACTGACTGGTACTTACGAAGTTACGAACAATAACGTAAATCGAAAAGCTTAGAAGCACGTATATATTAAAGATGTACATTTCGGCTACTGAAAAAGCCTACATCTAGGCCTAATTATGTAATTCGATTGGTAAGAACACGAGGATCACAAGAACAAACACAATTTGTAGGCCTGTGTGAATAAAACAATTCAATAGACCAAACTGTATGGGGGGATCATTGTATGCACCATACCCCCACCTAATATGAAGGGTGGGTGTATACCATTCATCCTCCCCTAGGATCTACGCCCCTGGTTGGGTTTGATATTCTTCTGCAGTGGGTATCTGTGACCTGTTCATAAAATATTTAACGATAAATGAAGAGCGTTTAATAAACTTACTTTCAAAATAATATATATATTCGAAACTAATTTAACGTACCTACAACAAATTCTGTGTACGATAAAGATCAAATGGATATCATAAACACTATACAGTTCTCTTCTAGTTGTCAAAAGTCCATTTAGGCCTACTTGATTACTTTAGAATGTCAGTTAAGAAGCAGTTCTTTCCCTATTTCTATCTCACTAATATTGTGTACATTTTACTTACAATTTTGACGAGAGTTGTTTTTTTCTTCAAACTATTCTCGGTTAATTTCGTCGAAGTACACTCATGCTGATTCAGTTACTTCAGAACCCAGCTTTACGGAAAAATATTCTTCTTCTCAACTCCTTTAACACTGTTAGTCACACTTTAACATTTTAACTGTTAGGCCTATTACTTCTAGCGTACACCAAACTTTACCTTTTCTTAGACTTTCACATATTCTCCCTTTCTCTACATCTGTCTCCTGTTTCCCGTTGTCAACACACTATTTATATGCATATTACTAAATCGTTTGCCCTCTCTATTCTCGACATCAATGAGTTACAAACACAGCTTCCAATAATCATCACTTTTAAGTCCCTTATAGTATAAATAATGATAATAATAGAAACACTGAACAAGCATAAAATATTCGTTCACAGAATTAACTTATTAATAATATCTACACTAATCGGTATTTTATATCATAATAGATGTAAATACTGACTCCAAAATGTGAAACAGAAAATCACTACATATAAATATTACATTTTTATATACGTTTCTCAAGAACTCTACATATCTTAAAGTGGAAAGATTATAGTGCGAAGTACATCATAATGCTATTATATTTTATGTTGTGACACAGGAATTATTCATACATATATTTTAAAAATATAAATTCCGGCCCGACATTGGCAGGTGGGTTAAGGCGTTCGAACTCGTAATCTGAGGGTCGTGGATTCGAATGCTCGTCACACCAAACATGCTGGCCCTTTCAGCCGTGAGGGCGTTATAATGTAACCGTCAATCCCACTATTTGTTGGTAAAAAGAGTAGCCCAAGAGTTGGCGGTGGGTGATGATGACTAGCTGCCTTCCCTCTAGTCTTACACTGGTAAATTAGGGACGGCTAGCGCAGATAGCCATCGAGTGGCTTTGCACGAAATTCAAAACAAATCAAGTTCCATCAAATTCTGTACTGACAATTTAAATTGTTTAACCTCGCTTAAGTTTCTTTTTGTGTGTTAAAATCTAAATAAGTTTAAAAGCCTCATAGGGGTTTACAAATCCAATCGTACTTCACTAAATGTTCTTGAGTTCAGTAAGTACCAATGAAGGGATCTCAGATAGATTAGGTTGGCTGGTTTCTTCTTCATCTTTCGTTTTTGTAGATATTCCATCATTTTTCGAAACTATAAGTCTACGGAATTATAACGCTAAAATCAATGGCTCGATTCCTTTCGTTGGATACGACAAATAACCCAATGTGGCTTTGCTACAGACATAACAAAAACACACGATTTTTCGAAATCACACAAAAATAAATGGCTACAAAAACACAAAGATATGGGCAAAACCAACCGATTGTGGGTAAAAAGAAAGGGATTTTGATTCTCAGACAGCTTAATGTACTAAATGCCAGACGAACTGAGTGTTATAGCTTTCTAAAGGTTGACAGTATTTACATCAGGTTAGAAAGCATGTTCTTCCCTTCTTACCACGAAACGTAGATATTATCAACAGCTGGTAAACTACCTTTATAGGAAACAAAACTAACTCGCTCACACATATGTGTAAAAACGGCTAGTTTAGGTTGAGAAAATATTTTACGTGGAGAAGCAAACAACGTTTCGACCTTCTTCAGTCATCGTCAGGTTCACAAAGAAAGAGAGAGGTAAGAGGTAACTTTACTGTAAGCTGACCACATGTTTGAAAGGGTTTGTGTAACTGAGTGTTGGAATGTAGATGGCGGGCTTAGATGTTTGAATATATAATTTTATATTATTTATTTTATTATTATTATTTATTATATTATTTTTAATATAGATATAAACATGTTTCTTTGTATTGGTTTATTATGGGCTTATGTTGTTGTATAATTAAGGCTTCTTTAATTTTGCATTTGTTTATGTTTGTTTCTGTATTTGGTATTTGAGTATTTTCTGTGGTTATGTTGTGTTTCTTTGACTTGCAGTGTTTGAAAACGTGTGAAGGTAACTTTTTATGTTCTTTAAATCTGGTTTTCATTTTTCTACTTGTTTCTCCAATATAGAAGTCGTGGCAGTTATCACATTGTATTATATACATAATGTTGGTGTGATGTTTGTCAGTGTAGTTTTTACATAGTATAGACCTCAGTTTTGTGCCTGGTTTTTGAATAAATTTGGTGTTAAGTGGAATGCCATATTTTGTTACTAGTTTTTGCCAAATGTTGGTTATTTGTCTGCTGATGTCGGGAATATATGGTATGCAGCAGTATATGGTTTCGTGATTTTTTGATTCGTGAGATGTATTTACTTTTGTTGGTCGATTTTGCTATCTGTCTAGGTGTGTGCGTATAATGTTTTCTTCAGTTTGTGGAGGAAACTTATTGATGTTGATGAAGTATTGTTTTATTTTGTCTAATTCATCGCTAATTTTATCTGTTGAGCATACTTTTATGACTGTGTTTATTTGGTTTCTTAGTATGTTGAGTTTTTGTTTTGTTTCATGTGCTGAGTCCCAAGGAATGTATAGTCCAGTATGGGTGATTTTTCGGTGGATTTCTGTTTTAAATTGTGTATTTTTGTAATTTTGAGGTTAAGAAATGATATTTGATTGCTTCCTTCTTAATCACATGTGAAGTCGATGTTGGGATGTATAGCGTTAATGTGATTGAAAAAATTAAGTATGTGTTCTGTAGATGTGAATCCCGCAATCGTGTCATCTACATATCTGTACCAGCATGGGCAACTCAATATCATCAGTTATAGCCAATATTTTTATGACACAAGTTGAAACACAAGCAATTAACACAGCATTACATCCACCACAACCCCTTTCAAACATGTGGTCAGCTTCCGGTCAGTTACTTCTCATTCTTTGTGAACCTGACGATGACCGAAGAAGGTCGAAACGTTGTTCGCTCCTCTACGTAAAATATTTTCTCAACCCAAACAGCCGTTTTTACATAAATATTTCTCTACAAGTGGGTTTTCTCGACATCACTGATTATAACTCGTTCACAGTAAAGTAGCTTAATTTATTTCACACCGTAAAAGTTGTATTTGGATTGAATCACTAGTGTTTTTTACCCAGCTGCCATGATAAGCCCTGGTGTCTTGAGGAAAACATAGTCAGTACTTCATATGTTAGGTATCGTGTTGTTGACATATTGTTATATTATCCTTCCCTTTCCAGGTCATATTCTTGAATCTTTTTTTTTTATTAATATTGTTGAAACATGTAAATAAATATATATGTGACCATTACACTGTTAAATGCTAGTAATGTATAAAGTAATCAAATGACATTGCTATTTTAGAATAAACCCAATAATTAATATATTAAACTTTACAAATTTTGTATCGTTTATGAAAATCACAGAAAATCTAAGTGTTATAATAACTAACATCACCTCACATTTCAGAGCACATCATATACAATGCAGAAGTTACTCTTATTGAAAGTAAACGTTTTATAGAGAAAAGATAAAAGAAGTTCCTACAATAAGTGTGTTGTACAAATGTGGCCAATTTCTAAAAACATTAAATTTATTAGAAGTCGGTTTTGATGAATTCGAGCTCATTACTGCTTACAGATGATACTGAAAAGGACCGGGGAGGAGACGACCACTAGAGTAAAACTGGAACAAAGTATGAAAACTATCTCAGTCATCTCAACAACAAGACTGACGTATCTCTGTGTGACATACGAGTCCGACTCCGTGATATGACTCGTCTCACCTTCACTAAATAACTTTCGATGATTCATCTTTTCACGTAGTTATATCTTTCCTATAAAATATTATTTATTTCCAATCAATATGTTGGCTAGGAACTCTCACATGAAGAAAAATGGGATTGTTTTGGATTCCATATTTTAATCCTTTTTGTTTTTGTTTCTTCTGTCACAATCTCTTGTGTCAACACTTCTTCCAGTTTCATTTACATAACCTTTCACACAGGATTGGAATGTCATTATGTAAACTTCCTGTTGTTTATTTTATCTTCATACGTTTCTTCTTTGAAGTTATTTTTAATACTGTACGAATATTTGTTCATGATTCTAAGGTTATCAATCGTTAATATTTTTTGGAGGATTCAATGTTATAGCCAATACAAGATGGTTTCACATTATCATTGATTCCTTCTTTCCTTCTCCTTTTGTAATAATTTTTTCTGCTTTGAAGTGGAAGCTGTAATGAAACCTGTTGGAAAATGCATTTATTTGATAAGACATTTTTTTAATTTGATATCCAAGTGTTGTTGAGTGACATACGTAATATGTTCCAAGAAAAAAAAAGCTGTTTTTACCTGTTATGGTGACACGAAACGAAGTGAAACTTACTTAAAGAATTTGTCGGTTTGTGGTGTACTGAGAGAACTGGTTAACAAAACATCTAAGAATGGAACTTGGGTATTGGTGATAGAAAACATAACAGAAAGGCCTGTTACCATTGAAACTTGAGGACAGTGCACGATAGAAAGTCAAAATAATGCAATATGAAAGTGGTTAACAAAACAGAGTACCAAAAAAGAAATTTTGAACCGGACGCATCAAAGCAGTTTCACTGGGGGAAGCTGAACCGAAAGACAGAAACACTTCTATAACAAGAAGCTCGAACCTTGTTCGATATTACCAAGTTGGACAGAAACTCTACTACGTACAGACAACAAAAAACACAAAAAACAAAAATCAACAGTGAAGAGGACCTCTCACAGTACGTATACTCAACAGAATGGACTACAAAGTGAATGTGAAAGGGACAACCAAGACCTACAACGCCAGTTTGTTGAAGACGTATTTTGGGAAAGAAGAAGACGAATGAGTGCAGCTATTAAAACAAAGATGGATGTTGAAAATGTAACCATAGAAACAGAATCTGAAGATAATGACATCCTTATAAATATAAGGACACACTACGCCTAAGAACACTGGATGAAGATGAGACGTATAAGGACGTCAACATAAATGACGAACTGACTCATAGGAAGAAGAAAGACAAACAAGATTTAGTATATTAATATGTAGATAAATTAAGTAATGTAGGCCCCTTACAACACAAGGTCAGATGAAGACAAGGGATTGTCTTAAGGTGAAGCTCTACTGAAGATCACTCCGAAGCAAAGAGAGAAAGAAACTGTAAATATTGTAGTAAACTTGGTATGTGAGCCGCAAACAGTCTTTGTATATAGTGAAAGAAATATTGTAAATATTCCTATTGAAAAGGGACTTATGTTAAGTATAAAATACTGTTTAGTGTTGGTGGTATTCATTTATTTATATTGTGAATTAATATTTCATGTTTATTTTGTGTGTGTGTGTCTGTCTGTTTATAAAAATAATAAGAAAGTTTAAAGCAGACGATTGTGGGAAGTTATTAATGTTGAGATTACGGATGTTTCTAAAACGCTTCAGTGAGAGATATGAAAAAACAATTATCAAACGAAAGTTCAGAGGGCGGAAAGAGATCCTAAAGCAAAGCAAAGTGAAAGAGAGGTTTTGGTACATAAAAGTTAGAACATGTAAAGTTGACGTTCGTAGGATTTGATATCCTACCTATTGATATATTAAAGTCAGATTAACAATTTTCTGATATTTTAGGTGAGCACTTTGTATCGTCAAAGAGTGTTCTAAAGTAATGGAACCTGCCTGCAAGGTGTTTGACAAAAACTAAAAGAGTATTTGTAAGTAAGCCTATACGTGAATAGTAGACGTTTATTGGAAGTACGTGTAAATATGAAAAAACAGACAAGTATTGAAAGTTTAGGATACAAGTGATTTACGTCAAAGACACCAAAGGGATTATACATCGACCTGGTGTGATTAAAAAAAGAAGAGTATAAATACATTGTACACTGATAGTGTTTAAGATAAAAAATAGAAAAAGATAGTTCGCCTTGTCACCTGAATTCTAAAGCAACTGAAGTGGCTTAAGTGGCCTTTTGACAAAAATAAGAAAACTGTACAGTGTTTAATATAAAATTATTGTATAGATAAGAAAACTGTACAGTGTTTAATATAAAAATAAGAAAACTGTACAATGTTTAATGTAAAATTATTGTATAGATAAGAAAACTGTACAGTGTTTAATATAAAATTATTGTATAGATAAGAAAACTGTACAGTGTTTAATATAAAAATAAGAAAACTGTACAATGTTTAATGTAAAATTATTGTATAGATAAGAAAACTGTACAGTGTTTAATATAAAAATAAGAAAACTGTACAATGTTTAATGTAAAATTATTGTATAGATAAGAAAACTGTTCAGTGTTTAATATAAAAATAAGAAAACTGTACAGTGTTTAATATAAAATTATTGTATAGATAAGAAAACTGTACAGTGTTTAATATAAAAATAAGAAAACTGTACAATGTTTAATGTAAAATTATTGTATAGATAAGAAAACTGTACAATGTTTAATATAAAAATAGAAAACTGTACAGTGTTTAATATAAAATTATTGTATAGATAAGAAAACTGTACAGTGTTTAATATAAAAATAAGAAAACTGTACAGTGTTTAATATAAAATTATTGTATAGATAAGAAAACTGTACAGTGTTTAATATAAAAATAAGAAAACTGTACAATGTTTAATGTAAAATTATTGTATAGATAAGAAAACTGTACAGTGTTTAATATAAAAATAAGAAAACTGTACAATGTTTAATGTAAAATTATTGTATACATAAAATAAACATTTTTTTGTACATCGCACCTTTAAATTGTTTTCCACTGTAAACTCCAAACAGATGTCGCATAGGGTTTAGCTTTAGCACCACTGAAACTGTACACAATATATGGACCTCGCTTTGTTTATGGGAGCATTGTCATGCTCAAACAAAAATGGGTCATCCACAAACTGTTGCCACAAAGTTGGAAGCACACAATTTTCTAGAATGTCGTTCAATGCTGTAGCATTAAGACTTCCTTCACTGTAATTAAAAAGTCTAGTCCTGACCATGAAAAACAGCCCCAGACCATTATTTCTCCTCCACAAAACTTTACAGTTAGCACTATGCATTCAGGCAGGTAGCGTTCTTCTGGCATCCGCCAAACTCAAGTTCTTCTATCGGACTGCCAGATAGTGGAGCGTAATTCATCATTCCAGAGAACGCGTTTCCACTGCTCCAGAATTCAATGGTGATGTGCTTTACATCACTACATCCTACGCTTGACATTGCGCATGGTGATCTTAGGCTTATATGCGGTTCCTCGGCCATGAAAACTCATTTCATGAAGCTCCCGACGAACAGTTCTTGTGCTGACGTTGTTTCCAGGGGCAGTTTGGAACTCGGGAGTGTTGCAACTGTGTACTTTTGACTTTTACGCGCTACGCGCTTCATCACTCGGCGGTCTCGTGCTGTGAGTTTGTATGGCCTACGGCTTCGTGGCTGAGCTGTTGTTGAGGCGTTTCCACTTCACAATAACAACACTTACAGTTCACCGGGGCAGCTTTAGCAGGGCAAAAATTTGACGAACTGGCTTGTTGGAAAGGTAACATCCTACGACAGTGCCACGTTGAAAGTCACTGAACTCTTCAGTACAATTCATTCTACTGTCAATGTTTGTCTATGAAGATTGCATGGATGTATGCTTGATTTTACTTGATTTTTCATACAGTTTAAACTCTTATAAAAACATTAGTTAATATTTTTGGATAGTAAACAACCCAACTCACTAAATGATCTAAATATTTGTTAAGAAGCAGTCTTTTCACAGCAACTATCAACACCTTGATATCGTTAGCAAATTCATGTAATTTATCGACAATTCCTTCATCTGTCATGAATATAAATCAACAAAAAGCAACGGTCCTAAGACTTAGCCCTGAGGTACACCTCCCTGCAACATCAATCCAGTTTAACTTGACTCTATTTGTAACAGTTTTCTGTTTTCATCCATCAGGCCACTCTTGTATCCAATTAGTTAATGCACCCATACGTTATAATGATGTTTCATTACAATAGTTTAAGTGGTACTTTGTCAGATGCTTTCTGAAAATCCACACACACTAAATATACGCTCTTACCATGATTTACATGTGAAATAAGATTTTCAAAGCCTGTCAAAGATACGTTAGGTAAGATTTTTACTTAGTAAAACCACTTTGATTATCTTATAAAATTCTAAACTTTGTAAAATGATTTCGCAAAGTACGTTTATCAGAAGGACTTAGATAAAATGATGGTAAGTGGATCACGTAGCCATACCTTGACATTCTTTAAAACTCTCGGTGCAATATTATGTAGACCAGGATGTTTATATTACTTTAAACATCCCAATTCTATCTTCATTTTACTTCTTATACCCTTTGTGAGCCAACCTAGCCTTTCTTACAGCTATCTTCTTCTTTCTATAACGGAGATATTTTTATTAATATTAAAATTTTCCATATTTGCTTTGTGTCTCCAAATAACTCAATTGCCCAATTCTCTACAGATAATTCTTATAATATTCCTTAAAAATTTGCTTTTTAAAAAAATTGGAATCAAAATATTATGATTCCTGAATTTCATATGCAGGAAAACATCAAACCTAATACCGGATATAATCTCTTGTACATATATCAGTAATTAACAATAAATCTAACATAGCATGATTCCACCTTGGATAGTTTTCAGAAACCTTTGACTCTCATGATTTGATTCAAGCATTTCTCAAGTAATGTGTCTGAAGTGAAAATTAAACATAAATCTTACTTCATTAACAGCTGAAATCTTAATGTCACCGTAAAGTTTCTTACCAATTTCATCAGTTTCATCTGGTGGTTTGTAACAAATTCTTACTAACACCTTTATGTTTTTATATTCACTAATAGAAACAAAAATGGATTCAATCCCTTTGCTAGTATGTTAATATCCTCAACTTCAACAAGATGCAACTCATATAGAGCCACTCCTCCCACTCTCTTTACTAATAGTTTCCATTAAATAACCTATAACCATGTACTTCAAAGACATTTCTCATATCAAAATCATCTACATTTAGCCATGTTTCAGCTATTCCAATGTCATCAAAATATTCTATTCCTACCAATGCCTTAAAGTCATCTGTTTTATTTATTATACTTCTAGCAATGTAATAGAAACAATTGAGCCTACTTTATAACTACTTTTATACTGATTTTCTGTGCTGAATTATCCTCTACATCTCAATTTGTTTCATTTAATTCATATTTTCCCTCGTCATTATCTACACTAAGTTTAAATCTTCTCTTACTGCTGAGTTGAAAGCCCTTTCAAACATGCCATACCCTTTGTTCCTTAAGTCTAGAACATCCAATCCAAAAACTTCCCCAACTGAAATGATTCCACAAGTCCAAGCAGCTCGTCTTTACCTTAGTTTGGATATGTTCCTCATTTGATCCCACAAGTCCAAGCAGCTCGTCTTTACCTTGGTTTGGATATCTTCCTCATTTGATCTCACAAGTCCAAGCAGCTCGTCTTTACCTTGGTTTGGATATCTTCCTCATTTGATCCCACAAGTCCAAGCAGCTCGTCTTTACCTTGGTTTGAATATCTTCCTCATTTGATCTCACAAGTCCAAGCAGCTCGTCTTTATCTTGGTTTGGATATCTTCCTCATTTGATCCCACAAGTCCAAGCAGCTCGTTTTTACCTTGGTTTGGATATCTTCCTCATTTGATCCCACAAGTCCAAGCAGCTCGTCTTTACCTTGGTTTGAATATCTTCATCATTTGATCCCACAAGTCCAAGCAGCTCGTCTTTACCTTAGTTTGGATATTTTCCTCATTTGATCCCACAAGTCCAAGCAGCTCGTCTTTACCTTGGTCCCTCATTTGATCCCACAAGTCCAAGCAGCTCGTCTTTACCTTTTTGGATATCTTCCTCATTTGATCCCACAAGTCCAAGCAGCTCGTCTTTACCTTTTGGTTTGTTTGGATATCTTCCTCATTTGATCCCACAAGTCCAAGCAGCTCGTCTTTACCTTGGTTTGGATATCTTCCTCATTTGATCCCACAAGTCCAAGCAGCTCGTCTTTACCTTGGTTTGAATATCTTCCTCATTTGATCTCCTCACAAGTCCAAGCAGCTCGTCTTTATCTTGGTTTGGATATCTTCCTCATTTGATCCCACAAGTCCAAGCAGCTCGTTTTTACCTTGGTTTGGATATCTTCCTCATTTGATCCCACAAGTCCAAGCAGCTCGTCTTTACCTTGGTTTGAATATCTTCATCATTTGATCCCACAAGTCCAAGCAGCTCGTCTTTACCTTAGTTTGGATATTTTCCTCATTTGATCCCACAAGTCCAAGCAGCTCGTCTTTACCTTAGTTTGGATATCTTCCTCATTTGATCCCACAAGTCCAAGCAGCTCGTCTTTACCTTGGTTTGGATATCTTCCTCATTTGATCCCACAAGTCCAAGCAGCTCGTCTTTACCTTGGTTTGGATATCTTCCTCATTTGATCCCACAAGTCCAAGCAGCTCGTCTTTACCTTGGTTTGGATATTTTCCTCATTTGATCCCACAAGTCCAAGCAGCTCGTCTTTACCTTGGTTTGAATATCTTCCTCATTTGATCTCACAAGTCCAAGCAGCTCGTCTTTATCTTGGTTTGGATATCTTCCTCATTTGATCCCACAAGTCCAAGCAGCTCGTTTTTACCTTGGTTTGGATATCTTCCTCATTTGATCCCACAAGTCCAAGCAGCTCGTCTTTACCTTGGTTTGAATATCTTCATCATTTGATCCCACAAGTCCAAGCAGCTCGTCTTTACCTTAGTTTGGATATTTTCCTCATTTGATCCCACAAGTCCAAGCAGCTCGTCTTTACCTTGGTTTGGATATCTTCCTCATTTGATCCCACAAGTCCAAGCAGCTCGTCTTTACCTTGGTTTGGATATCTTCCTCATTTGATCCCACAAGTCCAAGCAGCTCGTCTTTACCTTGGTTTGGATATCTTCCTCATTTGATCCCACAAGTCCAAGCAGCTCGTCTTTACCTTGGTTTGAATATCTTCCTCATTTGATCCCACAAGTCCAAGCAGCTCGTCTTTACCTTGGTTTGGATATCTTCCTCATTTGATCCCACAAGTCCAAGCAGCTCGTCTTTACCTTGGTTTGGATATCTTCCTCATTTGATCCCACAAGTCCAAGAAGCTCGTCTTTACCTTGGTTTGGATATCTTCCTCATTTGATCGCACAAGTCGAAGCAGCTCGTCTTTACCTTGGTTTGGATATCTTCCTCATTTGATCCCACAAGTCCAAGCAGCTCGTCTTTACCTTGGTTTGAATATCTTCCTCATTTGATCCCACAAGTCCAAGCAGCTCGTATTTACCTTGGTTTGGATATCTTCTTCATTTGATCCCACAAGTCCAAGTAGCTCGTCTTTACCTTGGTTTGGATATCATCCTTATTTGATCCCACAAGTCCAAGCAGCTCGTCTTTACCTTGGTTTGAATATCTTCCTCATTTGATCCCACAAGTCCAAGCAGCTCGTCTTTACCTTGGTTTGAATATCTTCCTCATTTGATCCCACAAGTCCAAGCAGCTCGTCTTTACCTTAGTTTGGATATCTTCCTCATTTGATCCCACAAGTCCAAGCAGCTCGTCTTTACCTTGGTTTGGATATCTTCCTCATTTGATCCCACAAGTCCAAGCAGCTCGTCTTTACCTTGGTTTGAATATCTTCCTCATTTGATCCCACAAGTCCAAGCAGCTCGTCTTTACCTTGGTTTGGATATCTTCCTCATTTGATCCCACAAGTCCAAGCAGCTCGTCTTTACCTTGGTTTGGATATCTTCCTCATTTGATCTCACAAGTCCAAGCAGCTCGTCTTTACCTTGGTTTGGATATCATCCTCATTTGATCCCACAAGTCCAAGCAGCTCGTCTTTACCTTGGTTTGGATATCTTCCTCATTTGATCCCACAAGTCCAAGCAGCTCGTCTTTACCTTGGTTTGGATATCTTCCTCATTTGATCCCACAAGTCCAAGCAGCTCGTCTTTACCTTGGTTTGGATATCTTCCTCATTTGATCTCACAAGTCCAAGCAGCTCGTCTTTACCTTGGTTTGGATATCTTCCTCATTTGATCCCACAAGTCCAAGCAGCTCGTCTTTACCTTGGTTTGGATATTTTCCTCATTTGATCCCACAAGTCCAAGCAGCTCGTCTTTACCTAGGTTTGGATATCTTCCTCATTTGATCCCACAAGTCCAAGCAGCTCGTCTTTACCTTGGTTTGGATATCTTCCTCATTTGATCCCACAAGTCCAAGCAGCTCGTCTTTACCTTGGTTTGGATATCATCCTCATTTCCCTTTAACATTTAATCTTTACATATGTAGATGACGTATTATTAGTATGGCGTCATGGCAAAATTAAATTACAATAATTTTATTGTTGTTTAAACAGTAAAGAAAATAATAGTATCAATGTCACACTAGTTAAAATAAAAAAGAAAGTAATTTAAAACCATCGGTTTATAGAATGAGAAGTGAACTTAGAACCATCGGTTTATAGAATGAGAAGTGAACTTAGAACCATCGGTTTATAGAATGAGAAGTGAACTTAGAACCATCGGTTTATAGAATGAGAAGTGATCTTAGGACCATCGGTTTATAGAATGAGAAGTGAACTTAGAACCATCGGTTTATAGAATAAGTGAACTCAGAGCCATCAGTTTATAGAAATTATATATATATATATATTTGTTTTTGTCTTTTTAATGATAACAACATAAAAATAATAAGAAAGTTGCTTAATCAAAAGTCTGCCTAATTTTAAGAAATTTCAAAGCCACTTTAAACTTAAGAACTTTCTGTGTCCTTAAGAGAATTTTTAGGTCAGGGTCAGGTAGACGTTTGTTGACCAGTTTTTTCTCTTAGATAAAGACGCGTAATCCTGGAGAGGAGTCATGAATCTTTTGAAACTAGTTTCTGTGAGATTTCTGCCAGCTTGAATCGTTACTGTGGTTTTACAAAACATCACTTTTATTATAAAAATAATTTACGGTACTAATTGTTTTATGATAAAATGTTTTTTCATAAACCTTTCTTTTATCTATCTATTTATCTATGCGAAATACGTACGCTGTCTTTCCGTAAACACTATTAATACAGGTATCGGGTCAAATGCTGTGCCAAATAACATTTGTTGGTTCGCATTCAATAGTTTATTGAAGTATTAATCTTTGTATGTACGTCTTAAATTTGTTACAAGTTATAGATTATAATTCATATTTTAATATTGTCCATTAGTTATTTCGTACTTAAAAGTAACTATGAACAAATGAAATCCTAAATATCGATTTTTGTATGTCATGCAACATTAGTTCAAACTAGATGTTAGTGATGTCCACATAAAAGGTCGATAGTTTATCACGAATTAATATTCGATGTTACAGAAATTGAGGAACAAGATTCTAAACTAAAAACCTCCTGTCTTTTCTAGTTATTAATATATCGCTACACTTCTTAATCAAACATAGTCATCCCGCCCATCTCTTTCCACTTTATGTCACCTCAGGGACTGATAAATAACGTTATATGGTGTTACTGTGGAGTGTATCTTTCAGAAATATAAGATACAGCTTCGTGTTGGTTCCTGAAGTACTGGACAGTGGTCTGAAGAGGATAGTATGAGAGAAATTTGTTGAATGGTTGACGTCCCTCCAGATAAAGATTGTGTAGCATTCGGAAAACATTTATAAAACAAACAAATAAATTGTATTAAGGTGTGATTACGTATAGAGTAAAACTACTGAACCTTTCTGTTTCACATTTTGACACACAAAATGGTAAAATTAAAGAGAATCATACTAGGTTAATTTTCATCATATTTTCTTCCTCAAAGGTTTGAAGAGAAGGGTTTTATAACATTGAAGATACTCGCCACAACCCACTTCGAATAAAGTGTTACAAATAGTTCTAAGAAAATGTTTCATTATTAAAATAGGATTTAGTTATTACTGTATTACAAGTTGTTAGAAGGGGATGTGTAACAATAAGCTGAACTATATGATCGACTATGTCATTCATCCAGTACGATATACAAACATAAAAACAGTTCGTTTTAGTTTATTCTCGTAAAGCCACAAAGTGCTAATTTTATGTTCGTAGTTGACACCTAGTCAAAATAATTCATCGTTAATTTTTGGATAGCTTTTTATTCATTCAATAGTGAAGCTGTCTGTCACTCTTATAGTGTACCTACAACTCTAAAATATGTAATTCATTTTTTTGCGAGAGGAATCTATATAAACTACCTGTACACTGAGAGATTTAATGAAGTTATATGGCATTGTTAATGTTTTATTACACTGTTTTACAACATTTTTCCAACTAGTGTAACAACATTATTACAGCAACAACAGTAAAACACAAGTTGCTATGACAGCAGTTAAACATACTTTCTGGGAAAACCAAAAACCACAAAATTTATTATTCTTTATTTCAAAAACCTCAATACTCAATCAAAATTAAGGGCTGTAAGTCAGGAAGATGCGTGAACGATGACTGGTTCATTTCTGCCATACAACAGTCCCATATAAGACTTGTTCTCTTTCGTCATTACAAATAGTTGATTTTGCTGGTTGTCTGTGAAAATTTTCAGGGTATACCATTGACGCAAGAAAACCTGTATACAAAATAAAATAGATGAAGCTTGGATACTAAATGACACAAGTTGTAGATGTTTAAACAAAAATAATGCAGGTGCTAGACCTAAATATACAGTTTTAATATTCATAAATGTTTAACTAATACGGGCAACAATCTTGTTTTGAGCAGTATTTGATTGGATATTGGAAGACAAGTATCTGTGATCAAAGAAACGAAAGGAATAGTTTAGTTTTCAAACAAAACTTATCACTGTGTAACAGTAATAGTTTATTATAATATAGTTTTGTCGCCACCATAATGTAACACTGGCAGTTTATAACTATGTAACTGTGTCGTAACACTGATAGTTTATTACATAATCACAATATGTCACTGATAGTTTATGACAATATAATTGTGTCGCAATCCTTCATGCAATGAAACAACATGAACCAGATATTTAATCAAATTTATTACACTCCAAAACAACTATAAAAAGTCACAATATTTCTTTACAAAAAAAAAAAGATACCATTTTAAAATCATTGAAACTGTATTTGTGATCATTAAATATATTCAAAGTTTGATTTGCGAAAATAATTCATTTGTAGATAACTGCTTCTGCTCTTTCATATGTTAACTAGTTTTATCCTGAATTAGATTACACACTACTAACTGTTTTTTATTATTATTAAACATTAGGGACTTAAATACATTTAAATAATGTACAAAAAGATATTATTATTATAACAAGGCAATTAATGAAATGATGCAATACAGGTTCAATATTAATTCATTATAACAAGGCAATTAATGAAATGATGCAATATAGGTTCAACATTAATTCATTATAACAAGGTAAATATAAAATGATGCAATATAGGTTCAATATTAATTCATTATAACAAGGTAAATAATGAAATGATACAATATAGGTTCAATATTAATTCATTATAACAAGGTAAATATAAAATGATGCAATATAGGTTCAACATTAATTCATTATAACAAGGTAAATAATGAAATGATACAATATAGGTTCAACATTAGTTCATTATAACAAGGTAAATATAAAATGATGCAATATAGGTTCAATACTAATTCATTATAACAAGGTAAATAATGAAATGATGCAATATATGTGCAATATTAATTCATTTTTAAATACTTTTAAGTCTGAACAAAAGTTACAGAATATTAAGTTTATTGAGACAAAAACCGAAGTAGACAATTGTTAAACAAAAAAATCCACCTTATGTAACACAAAACTTCGCGGAAACTCACTAAAATAACTTAAGTTTCGATTTCAAACACAAATCCAGTTTCTTAAGAAGTGATATAAAACATTTTTGTTTATTTGCCATTTGTATTACATCACTATTTTACGGAAGTATTTAAATTTACCGAAAATTCAAGACATTCGAAACAGAAAATTTTCATTTGATTTTAGTGCTGTTAAACTATGAGTTAATTAAAAATTAATATTTATTAGTATAGAAGTAGCGATCTCAAATAATTGAATATTCTTTAAACTAAGGTAAAGGCGAACACAACTAACATTACATTTATTCCATACAAACTACCATAACTCACCAATGAAAGAAATACTTCCGATCAAACAAAATGTTCCAAACCATCCGAAAAATGGAATAATTACTTGAAATGTCGGAGGCCAGATAACAACAGAAGTACCCTACATGAATACACAAGGTAACTAAGTAGTTAGATGTATAACAAAACATTTATCAGTAAAGTGGTGGATCAGTAAAACAAAACAAAAACCAGTTGTCAAACTTTAATGTTGATAAAATAAAGATATTAATAAGAAAGATAGAAAGATATAAACTGTTATTAAGTGGTTACAATGGCTAAGAAATGGATTTTACTATTAAGATTTGATAATTACAGGCAAAACGAAATGTTTACAATATGTAAGAGTAAGTCATGTTAAAATGTAAACCATTCCATAAACCATAGCTGTGTGTTCCTGTTTAACTTCTGGATTCTCTTCGTACTTACCGTTAAAATGTAAACCATTCCATAAATTATAGATGTGTGTTCCAGTTTAACTTCTAGATTCTCTTCGTACTTACCGTTAAAATGTAAACCATTCCATAAATTATAGTTGTGTGTTCCTGTTTAACTTCTAGATTCCCTTCGTAATTACCGTTAAAATGTAAACCATTCCATAAACCATAGCTGTGTGTTCCAGTTTAACTTCTAGATTCTCTTCGTAATTACCGTTAAAATGTAAACCATTCCATAAACCATAGCTGTGTGTTCCTGTTTAACTGCTGGATTCTCTTCGTACGTACCGTTAAAATGTAAACAATTCCATAAACCATAGCTGTGTGTTCCTTTTTAAAGTTTAGTTTCTCTCAATACTTACCGCTACAAAGTTAACTATTCCATAACTCATAGCTGTGTGTTCCTTTTTAAAGTTTAGTTTCTCTCAATGCTTACCCCCTACAAAGTTAACCATTCCATAACTCATAGCTGTGTGTTCCTTTTTAAAGTTTAGTTTCTCTCAATGCTTACCCCCTACAAAGTTAACTATTCCATAACTCATAGCTGTGTGTTCCTTTTTAAAGTTTAGTTTCTCTCAATACTTACCGCTACATAGTTAACTATTCCATAACTCATAGCTGTGTGTTCCTTTTTAAAGTTTAGTTTCTCTCAATACTTACCGCTACAAAGTTAACTATTCCATAACTCATAGCTGTGTGTTCCTTTTAAAGTTTAGTTTCTCTCAATGCTTACCCCCTACAAAGTTAACTATTCCATAACTCATAGCTGTGTGTTCCTTTTTAAAGTTTAGTTTCTCTCAATACTTACCGCTACAAAGTTAACCATTCCATAAACCACAGCTGTGTGTTCCTTTTTAAAGTTTAGTTTCTCTCAATACTTACCGCTACAAAGTTAACCATTCCATAAACCATAGCTGTGTGTTCCTTTTTAAAGTTTAGTTTCTCTCAATACTTACCGCTACAAAGTTAACTATTTCATAACTCATAGCTGTGTGTTCCTTTTTAAAGTTTAGTTTCTCTCAATACTTACCGCTACAAAGTTAACTATTCCATAACTCATAGCTGTGTGTTCCTTTTAAAGTTTAGTTTCTCTCAATACTTACCGCTACAAAGTTAACCATTCCATAAACCATAGCTGTGTGTTCCTTTTAAAGTTTAGTTTCTCTCAATACTTACCTACTACAAAGTTAACTATTCCATAACTCATAGCTGTGTGTTCCTTTTTAAAGTTTAGTTTCTCTCAATACTCATCGCTACAAAGTTAACTATTCCATAACTCATAGCTGTGTGTTCCTTTTTAAAGTTTAGTTTCTCTCAATACTTACCGCTACAAAGTTAACTATTCCATAACTCATAGCTGTGTGTTCCTTTTTAAAGTTTAGTTTCTCTCAATACTTACCGCTACAAAGTTAACCATTCCATAAACCATAGCTGTGTGTTCCTTTTAAAGTTTAGTTTCTCTCAATACTTATCGCTACAAAGTTAACTATTCCATAACTCATAGCTGTGTGTTCCTTTTTAAAGTTTAGTTTCTCTCAATACTTACCGCTACAAAGTTAACCATTCCATGAACCATAGCTGTGTGTTCCTTTTTAAAGTTTAGTTTCTCTCAATACTTACCGCTACAAAGTTAACTATTCCATAACTCATAGCTGTGTGTTCCTTTTAAAGTTTAGTTTCTCTCAATACTTACCGCTACAAAGTTAACTATTCCATAACTCATAGCTGTGTGTTCCTTTTAAAGTTTAGTTTCTCTCAATACTTACTACAAAGTTAACCATTCCATAAACCATAGCTGTGTGTTCCTTTTAAAGTTTAGTTTCTCTCAATACTTACCGTTTAACTATTCCATAACTCATAGCTGTGTGTTCCTTTTAAAGTTTAGTTTCTCTCAATACTTACTGCTACAAAGTTAACCATTCCATAAACCAAAGCTGTGTGTTCCTTTTTAAAGTTTAGTTTCTCTCAATACTTACCGCTACAAAGTTAACCATTCCATAAACCATAGCTGTGTGTTCCTTTTTAAAGTTTAGTTTCTCTCAATACTTACCGCTACAAAGTTAACTATTCCATAACTCATAGCTGTGTGTTCCTTTTTAAAGTTTAGTTTCTCTCAATACTTACCGCTACAAAGTTAACTATTCCATAACTCATAGCTGTGTGTTCCTTTTTAACTTATACTTTCTCTTATTACTTACCCCTACAAAGTTAACCATTCCATAACTCATAGCTGTGTGTTCCTTTTTAAAGTTTAGTTTCTCTCAATACTTATCGCTACAAAGTTAACTATTCCATAACTCATAGCTGTGTGTTCCTTTTTAAAGTTTAGTTTCTCTCAATACTTATCGCTACAAAGTTAACTATTCCATAACTCATAGCTGTGTTCCTTTTTTTAAAGTTTAGTTTCTCTCAATACTTATCGCTACAAAGTTAACTATTCCATAACTCATAGCTGTGTGTTCCTTTTTTTAAAGTTTAGTTTCTCTCAATACTTATCGCTACAAAGTTAACTATTCCATAACTCATAGCTGTGTGTTCCTTTTTAAAGTTTAGTTTCTCTCAATACTTACCGCTACAAAGTTAACCATTCCATAAACCATAGCTGTGTGTTCCTTTTTAAAGTTTAGTTTCTCTCAATACTTACCGCTACAAAGTTAACTATTCCATAACTCATAGCTGTGTGTTCCTTTTTAAAGTTTAGTTTCTCTCAATACTTATCGCTACAAAGTTAACTATTCCATAACTCATAGCTGTGTGTTCCTTTTTAAAGTTTAGTTTCTCTCAATACTTATCGTTACAAAGTTAACTATTCCATAACTCATAGCTATGTGTTCCTTTTTAACTTATACTTTCTCTCAATACTTATCGCTACAAAGTTAACTATTCCATAACTCATAGCTGTGTGTTCCTTTTTAAAGTTTAGTTTCTCTCAATACTTACCGCTACAGAGTTAACTATTCCATAACTCATAGCTGTGTGTTCCTTTTTAAAGTTTAGTTTCTCTCAATACTTACCGCTACAAAGTTAACCATTCCATAAACCATAGCTGTGTGTTCCTTTTTAAAGTTTAGTTTCTCTCAATACTTACCGCTACAAAGTTAACCATTCCATAAACCATAGCTGTGTGTTCCTTTTTAAAGTTTAGTTTCTCTCAATACTTACCGCTACAAAGTTAACTATTCCATAAACCATAGCTGTGTGTTCCTTTTTAAAGTTTAGTTTCTCTCAATACTTACCGCTACAAAGTTAACTATTCCATAACTCATAGCTGTGTGTTCCTTTTTAAAGTTTAGTTTCTCTCAATACTTACCGCTACAAAGTTAACTATTCCATAACTCATAGCTGTGTGTTCCTTTTTAAAGTTTAGTTTCTCTCAATACTTACCGCTACAAAGTTAACCATTCCATAAACCATAGCTGTGTGTTCCTTTTTAAAGTTTAGTTTCTCTCAATACTTACCGCTACAAAGTTAACCATTCCATAAACCATAGCTGTGTGTTCCTTTTAAAGTTTAGTTTCTCTCAATACTTACTGCTACAGTTAACTATTCCATAACTCATAGCTGTGTGTTCCTTTTAAAGTTTAGTTTCTCTCAATACTTACCGCTACAAAGTTAACTATTCCATAACTCATAGCTGTGTGTTCCTTTTTAAAGTTTAGTTTCTCTCAATACTTACCGCTACAAAGTTAACTATTCCATAACTCATAGCTGTGTGTTCCTTTTTAAAGTTTAGTTTCTCTCAATGCTTACCCCCTACAAAGTTAACTATTCCATAACTCATAGCTGTGTGTTCCTTTTTAAAGTTTAGTTTCTCTCAATGCTTACCCCCTACAAAGTTAACTATTCCATAACTCATAGCTGTGTGTTCCTTTTTAACTTATACTTTCTCTTATTACTTACCGCTACAAAGTTAACTATTCCATAACTCATAGCTGTGTGTTCCTTTTTAAAGTTTAGTTTCTCTCAATACTTACCGCTACAAAGTTAACTATTCCATAACTCATAGCTGTGTGTTCCTTTTTAAAGTTTAGTTTCTCTCAATACTTACCGCTACAAAGTTAACTATTCCATAACTCATAGCTGTGTGTTCCTTTTTAAAGTTTAGTTTCTCTCAATACTTACCGCTACAAAGTTAACCATTCCATAAACCATAGCTGTGTGTTCCTTTTTAAAGTTTAGTTTCTCTCAATACTTACCGCTACAAAGTTAACCATTCCATAAACCATAGCTGTGTGTTCCTTTTAAAGTTTAGTTTCTCTCAATGCTTACCAAAGTTAACTACAAAGTTAACTATTCCATAACTCATAGCTGTGTGTTCCTTTTAAAGTTTAGTTTCTCTCAATACTTACCGCTACAAAGTTAACTATTCCATAACTCATAGCTGTGTGTTCCTTTTTAAAGTTTAGTTTCTCTCAATACTTACCCCTACAAAGTTAACTATTCCATAACTCATAGCTGTGTGTTCCTTTTTAAAGTTTAGTTTCTCTCAATGCTTACCCCCTACAAAGTTAACTATTCCATAACTCATAGCTGTGTGTTCCTTTTTAAAGTTTAGTTTCTCTCAATGCTTACCCCCTACAAAGTTAACTATTCCATAACTCATAGCTGTGTGTTCCTTTTTAACTTATACTTTCTCTTATTACTTACCGCTACAAAGTTAACTATTCCATAACTCATAGCTGTGTGTTCCTTTTTAACTTATACTTTCTCTTATTACTTACCGCTACAAAGTTAACTATTCCATAACTCATAGCTGTGTGTTCCTTTTTAAAGTTTAGTTTCTCTCAATGCTTACCCCCTACAAAGTTAACTATTCCATAACTCATAGCTGTGTGTTCCTTTTTAAAGTTTAGTTTCTCTCAATGCTTACCCCCTACAAAGTTAACTATTCCATAACTCATAGCTGTGTGTTCCTTTTTAAAGTTTAGTTTCTCTCAATGCTTACCCCTACAAAGTTAACTATTCCATAACTCATAGCTGTGTGTTCCTTTTAAAGTTTAGTTTCTCTCAATGCTTACCCCTACAAAGTTAACTATTCCATAACTCATAGCTGTGTGTTCCTTTAAAGTTTAGTTTCTCTCAATGCTTACCCCTACAAAGTTAACTATTCCATAACTCATAGCTGTGTGTTCCTTTTTAAAGTTTAGTTTCTCTCAATGCTTACCCCCTACAAAGTTAACTATTCCATAACTCATAGCTGTGTGTTCCTTTTTAAAGTTTAGTTTCTCTCAATGCTTACCCCCTACAAAGTTAACTATTCCATAACTCATAGCTGTGTGTTCCTTTTTAAAGTTTAGTTTCTCTCAATACTTACCGCTACAAAGTTAACTATTCCATAACTCATAGCTGTGTGTTCCTTTTTAAAGTTTAGTTTCTCTCAATACTTACCGCTACAAAGTTAACTATTCCATAACTCATAGCTGTGTGTTCCTTTTTAAAGTTTAGTTTCTCTCAATACTTACCGCTACAAAGTTAACTATTCCATAACTCATAGCTGTGTGTTCCTTTTTAAAGTTTAGTTTCTCTCAATACTTACCGCTACAAAGTTAACTATTCCATAAACCATAGCTGTGTGTTCCTTTTAAAGTTTAGTTTCTCTCAATACTTACCGCTACAAAGTTAACCATTCCATAAACCATAGCTGTGTGTTCCTTTTTAAAGTTTAGTTTCTCTCAATACTTACCGCTACAAAGTTAACTATTCCATAACTCATAGCTGTGTGTTCCTTTTTAAAGTTTAGTTTCTCTCTCAATACTTACCGCTACAAAGTTAACTATTCCATAACTCATAGCTGTGTGTTCCTTTAGTTGTGTGTTCCTTTTTAAAGTTTAGTTTCTCTCAATACTTACCGCTACAAAGTTAACTATTCCATAACTCATAGCTGTGTGTTCCTTTTTAAAGTTTAGTTTCTCTCAATACTTACCGCTACAAAGTTAACCATTCCATAACTCATAGCTGTGTGTTCCTTTTTAAAGTTTAGTTTCTCTCAATACTTACCGCTACAAAGTTAACCATTCCATAAACCATAGCTGTGTGTTCCTTTTTAAAGTTTAGTTTCTCTCAATACTTACCGCTACAAAGTTAACTATTCCATAACTCATAGCTGTGTGTTCCTTTTTAAAGTTTAGTTTCTCTACTTACCGCTACAAAGTTAACTATTCCATAACTCATAGCTGTGTGTTCCTTTTAAAGTTTAGTTTCTCTCAATGCTTACCCCCTACAAAGTTAACCATTCCATAACTCATAGCTGTGTGTTCCTTTTTAAAGTTTAGTTTCTCTCAATACTTATCGCTACAAAGTTAACTATTCCATAACTCATAGCTGTGTGTTCCTTTTTGAAGTTTAGTTTCTCTCAATACTTATCGCTACAAAGTTAACTATTCCATAACTCATAGCTGTGTGTTCCTTTTTAAAGTTTAGTTTCTCTCAATGCTTACCCCCTACAAAGTTAACCATTCCATAACTCATAGCTGTGTGTTCCTTTTTAAAGTTTAGTTTCTCTCAATACTTATCGCTACAAAGTTAACTATTCCATAACTCATAGCTGTGTGTTCCTTTTTAAAGTTTAGTTTCTCTCAATGCTTACCCCCTACAAAGTTAACCATTCCATAACTCATAGCTGTGTGTTCCTTTTTAAAGTTTAGTTTCTCTCAATACTTATCGCTACAAAGTTAACTATTCCATAACTCATAGCTGTGTGTTCCTTTTTAAAGTTTAGTTTCTCTCAATACTTATCGCTACAAAGTTAACTATTCCATAACTCATAGCTATGTGTTCCTTTTTAAAGTTTAGTTTCTCTCAATACTTATCGCTACAAAGTTAACTATTCCATAACTCATAGCTGTGTGTTCCTTTTTAAAGTTTAGTTTCTCTCAATACTTACCGCTACAAAGTTAACTATTCCATAACTCATAGCTGTGTGTTCCTTTTTAAAGTTTAGTTTCTCTCAATACTTACCGCTACAAAGTTAACTATTCCATAACTCATAGCTGTGTGTTCCTTTTTAAAGTTTAGTTTCTCTCAATACTTACCGCTACAAAGTTAACTATTCCATAACTCATAGCTGTGTGTTCCTTTTTAAAGTTTAGTTTCTCTCAATACTTACCGCTACAAAGTTAACTATTCCATAACTCATAGCTGTGTGTTCCTTTTTAAAGTTTAGTTTCTCTCAATACTTACCCCTACAAAGTTAACCATTCCATAACTCATAGCTGTGTGTTCCTTTTTAACTTATACTTTCTCTTATTACTTACCGCTATAAAGTAGATAAATCCATAAATCATAGCTGTGTGTTTCTTTCCAAACACTTCAGCAACTACGGCAGGAATACACACAAACTCGACAGGAAACGTAGCAAATAGTCCACAAATCCACATTATGAACATCACTTTTCCTCCGTGAGATGACGGCACTAACGTAAATAGCAGCACTGTCTTCAGCCCCATCAAAATCAAACTAGTTAACTACATATTAGGAATATGCAAAACAGTTTTAGAGAAATCACAAGAATGTCCTTAAAAATGGTGTACTGTATTACAAATTAATACATTGTACACTGTAATACAAATTAATACACTGTACACTGTAATACAAATTAATACACTGTACACTGTAATACAAATTAATACACTGTACACTGTATTACAAATTAATACACTGTACACTGTAATACAAATTCATACACTGTACACAATAATACAAATTCATACACTGTACACAATAATACAAATTCATACACTGTACACTGTAATACAAATTCATACACTGTACACAATAATACAAATTCATACACTGTACACAATAATACAAATTAATACACTGTACACTGTAATACAAATTAATACACTGTAATACAAATTAATACACTGTACACTGTAATACAAATTAATACACTGTACACTGTAATACAAATTAATACACTGTACACTATAATACAAATTAATACACTGTACACTGTAATACAAATTAATACACTGTACACTGTAATACAAATTCATACACTGTACACTGTAATACAAATTAATACACTGTACACAATAATACAAATTAATACACTGTACACTGTAATACAAATTCATACACTGTACACTGTAATACAAATTAATACACTGTACACAATAATACAAATTCATACACTGTACACTGTAATACAAATTAATACACCGTACACTGATTACAAATTCATAAACGGTACACTGTAGTACAAATTAGTAAATTAATCCGAAATGTCTGAAGAAACTTTAAATTTTCTGACGCAAGTTTTGTTTCCGGTTGTTAAGACTACAAAAAGTTACAAATAACTATTTATTTAACACAAAGAGAGTAATATAAATTACCAATGCTTGTTACGGATGTGGACGCTCCTATTCAGAATAAATAACATTCCAAAGTAATAACGAATAGGAAAAGAACTGAACTTACTAATATATAATACATTTGCGGTACAAACTGTTTCATTTATAAATTTTAATGAGAAGTTTCGCAAGACGGTTGGGTTTATTTTAAAGTTCGCACAAAGCTACACAAGGATTATCTGCGCTAGCTGTCCCTAATTAACAGTGTAAGACTAGAGAGAAGTCAGTTTGTCATCACCACCCGCCGCCAACTCTACTCTTTTACCAACGAATAGTGGAATTGACCATCACTTTATAACGCCGACACGGCTGAAAGGGAGAGTATGTTTCGTGTGACGGGGATTCGAACCCTCAACCCTCAGATTACACTGGTGTACTGTATTACAAATTAATACACTGTACACTGTAATACAAATTAATACACTGTACACTGTATTACAAATTAATACACTGTACACTGTAATACAAATTCATACACTGTTTTTTTACAGTTTAAAGTAACAGCCGAGGGAAGAAAGACAGTGGACAGCACCAGCCGCCAACTGATGTGGCACTGTTGAAATAGTGAGATTTGAACAACTTATAGCCCATCCGCAGGCCCAGAGGACGGAGCACGTTACTGTTAGTACGTCTTTAGTTGTGTATAGAACCAAAAAAGTAACCTAGAATATATCATGTGATTAGTCTATATGCAAGTTAAGACCAAAAGCTGTCATCTAAAGTGGCTTGTTAAACACTTGACTAATCAGTCATGGTATGTGAACCTGGCTTTCATAATAAATAATCAAGTCTAACCATTTGTTCCTTTATATTATTAAGGATTGTTAAGCTAAGATTTATATAAGATTGTGTGGTAATTAGGAATGGTTTGTGTATATTCTTTATATAAACAGTACACTCCTGCTATGTATTTATTCACAAATGGATAATTTTCTTTCATCACAAACAACAGTGAAGAACCAAACCATGCAAGATTTCATCATGATTTTTGTATCAAAGATCTCTATAAACCTGGTGAGTATTTAATAAGATACATATAATTATCAGTCTGTTACTTCTAATAAATTAATATATTTATTTTGTAAGCTACAAATTACAGCAGGAGTTCAGCACAATGTTACGGTTAATTACACAAAAACTGTTTAAAAGTCTCATAATGTAATATGACAAAACGAATTCTGCAAAGAAATATTTACCAGTGTATTTTTAATATCATGTATGTCAACAGCATTATAGCCTTTCACTATTAACCTCTTGATAAGGACTTTTGAACTGGCATTTTGAATGCAAATTAAATCTGTAATTATAGCTTTGAAAGAATTATCTACAACTCACAAACATTTTGAAACATTATGCAGTTAGTAAGAGTTGAAGGTTCGTCAGACTTCCTTGACTCGTATCTGAGCCCTCTATGCCATTTTGTAATTACATTTTAACTATGCATTCAGCAAAACATGTTCATGGTAAGAAAATATTGGATATGAATTTAGTGAGTTCAATTTCTTGTGATGCTAAGTTTGGTGAGTTCACTCTCTTGTGATGATAACTTTGGTGAGTTCACGCTCTCGTGATGATGACTTTGGTGAGTTCACTCTCTTGTGATGATGACTTTGGTGAGTTCACTCTCTTGTGATGATAACTTTGATGAGTTCACTCTCTTGTGATGATGACTTTGGTGAGTTCATCTCTTGTGATGATAACTTTGGTTAGTTCACTCTCTTGTGATGATAACTTTGGTGAGTTCACTCTCTTGTGATGATGACTTTGGTGAGTTCATCTCTTGTGATGATGACTTTGGTTAGTTCACTCTGTTGCGATGATAACTTTGGTGAGTTCACTCTCTTGTGATGATAACTTTGGTGAGTTCACTCTCTTGTAATGATGACTTTGGTGAGTTCATCTCTTGTGATGATAACTTTGGTTACTTCACTCTCTTGTGATGATAACTTTGGTTAGTTCACTCTCTTGTGATGATAACTTTGGTGAGTTCACTCTCTTGTGATGATAACTTTGGTGAGTTCACTCTCTTGTGATAATGACTTTGGTGAGTTCATCTCTTGTGATGATAACTTTGGTTAGTTCACTCTCTTGTGATGATAACTTTGGTTAGTTCACTCTCTTGTGATGATCACTTTGGTTTGTTCACTCTCTTGTGATGATAACTTTAGTTAGTTCACTCTCTTGTGATGATGACTTTGGTTAGTTCATTCTCTTGTGATGATGACTTTGGTTTGTTTACTCTCTTGTGATGATAACTTTGGTTTGTTCACTCTCTTGTGATGATAACTTTGGTTAGTTCATTCTCTTGTGATGATGACTTTGGTTTGTTCACTCTCTTGTGATGATAACTTTGGTTAATTCACTATCTTGTGATGATAACTTTGATTAGTTCACTCTCTTGTGATGATAACTTTGGTTAGTTCATTCTCTTGTGATGATAACTTTGGTTAGTTCATTCTCTTGTGATGATAACTTTGGATAGTTCATTCTCTCGTGATGATGACTTTGGTTAGTTCATTCTCTTGTGATGATAACTTTGATTAGTTCACTCTCTCGTGATGATGACTTTGGTTAGTTCATTCTCTTGTTATGATTACTTTGATTAGTTCACTTCTCTTGATGATGACTTTGGTTAGTTCATTCTCTTGTGATGATAACTTTGGTGAGTTCACTCTCTTGTGATGATAACTTTGGTGAGTTCACTCTCTTGTGATGATAACTTTGGTGAGTTCACTCTCTTGTGATGATGACTTTGGTGAGTTCATCTCTTGTGATGATAACTTTGGTTAGTTCACTCTCTTGTGATGATAACTTTGGTTAGTTCACTCTCTTGTGATGATCACTTTGGTTTGTTCACTCTCTTGTGATGATAACTTTAGTTAGTTCACTCTCTTGTGATGATGACTTTGGTTAGTTCATTCTCTTGTGATGATGACTTTGGTTTGTTTACTCTCTTGTGATGATAACTTTGGTTTGTTCACTCTCTTGTGATGATAACTTTGGTTAGTTCATTCTCTTGTGATGATGACTTTGGTTTGTTCACTCTCTTGTGATGATAACTTTGGTTAATTCACTATCTTGTGATGATAACTTTGATTAGTTCACTCTCTTGTGATGATAACTTTGGTTAGTTCATTCTCTTGTGATGATAACTTTGGTTAGTTCATTCTCTTGTGATGATAACTTTGGATAGTTCATTCTCTCGTGATGATGACTTTGGTTAGTTCATTCTCTTGTGATGATAACTTTGATTAGTTCACTCTCTCGTGATGATGACTTTGGTTAGTTCATTCTCTTGTTATGATTACTTTGATTAGTTCACTTCTCTTGATGATGACTTTGGTTTGTTCACTCTCTTGTGATGATAACTTTGGTTAGTTCATTCTCTTGTGATGATAACTTTGGTTAGTTCAATTTCTTGTGATGATAACTTTGGTTAGTTCATTCTCTTGTGATGATAACTTTGATTAGTTCACTCTCTCGTGATGATGACTTTGGTTAGTTCATTCTCTTGTGATGATAACTTTGATTAGTTCACTCTCTCGTGATGATGACTTTGGTTAGTTCCATCTCTTGTGGTCGTGTTTTCTGCTAACAAGTCTTAATATTTTGCTATATTTGTGAAGTCTCCAACATCCTATCAATCGTTACCTGACAAACTAAATAAAATTTATGATAACGAATGTCCAATCGAAAAGTAGAGTACAAACATTGTATGTGATCGTGAATTTGTTCTTCCAGAGTCTTCAGTTTACCTATTGTTGGTGTTCTTTTATTCTGATTGTTCATCTAAAAAAGACAACAGAGAATGAATTCGGGCCTATTGACCTCAATTTATCTTTAATCCCTACAATGGATCATGCTACACTGTCTTATTTAATTGGTATAGCAATTCTATTGTACCAGTACCAGACATAATGCCAACAACACTCATTAGAGTGCTTTAACACTGTCACTCCATTGACTTGAACCACAGCTGTTCAGCCATGCGGTCACCACTTCTGGGCTTCTCGTCTACAGAATTGCACAATCACAGTAACATATTGCAGAACCTTGGGCATCCTTCAACTACCAGAATCTCTCAAGAGTCACCTATCAGGAGAAACGTGTGTGGATGTTTGAATCCAAGAGAAGGTAAAACATAAACTTGTAACAGGAGAGACCCATAACCATGTTCGTCGACGAGTAATGTCTTAGAGTTGCTGTATGAGTTTTACTGAAATGCATGAAATGCAAACTTATTCAACTATAGTGAAATCAATAATAATAAAGTAGACACAAATGTGCTACAGATTATTAATATTTGTTTGAGATCAGTACAATCGATTTGACAAAACGTATGATTTTTAAACAAGCACTATTTAGTCTTTTCTACATATTTTTAGTAATTTGTTTTAAATAAAGAGTGAAAGGCATAGCCTGGTGTTTAGGACACTCGACTCGTAATCTGAGTCACAAATTCGGATCCCACTCACACCAAATAGTACAGTATAATTTACGATCAATCCCACTCTTTGTTAGTAAAAGAATAATTTAAAGAGTAGGAAGTGGATGGTGATGACTAGCTGATTTCCTTCCAAATCACCACTGGACCCGGCATAGCCAGGTGGATGAAGACGTTCGACTCGTCATCTGAAGGTCCCGGATTCGAATTCCCGTCGCAGCAAACATGCTCGTCCTTGCAGCCGTGAGAGCGTTACGGTTAGTCCCACTATTCGTTGGTGAAAGAGTAGCCCAGGAGTTGGCGGTGAGTGGTGATGACTAGCTGCCTTCTCTCTATCCTTACACTACTAAATGAGGGACGGCTAGCGCAGATAGTCCTCATGTATCTTTGCGCGAAATTCAAAAAACAAACTAATCACTGCTAAATCATGGACGACTATCAACAAATACCTCGTTTAGTTTTGCTTAAAATTGAAACCTAACCTAAACTTTCTGAAAAATAAAAATATCTTCAATGAGTGAGACCAAAATTTGTCCAACTTGAGTTCTAGATAACTTTATTTCATATGTCTTTGTTAACACCATATTGTAATGTTAGTGTGATACTTTAGGTAAGCCACTTAACGTTTTTATGTAAGACTGATATAAATACTGATTCTGACGAGAATATAATATCTAAAGAAACGTGCTATAATTCACATTGGATCATTTAGAATGTAATACATCTCTAAAACCATAAATATTCATTAATTCAGTGGTCTTAAAACACTAGAAACCAAGTTTTTATACTCGTAGTAGGCATAGCACAGATAGCCCACTTCGTAGCTTCGTGTTTAATTACAAACAATTAAATTCATTAGTATAAAACCTTATTTTGGGATAATTTGCTGTCAATTGAAAATAACATGAAAAACATCACTGAAATTAATAGTTAAAGTTTGAAGGAAAATCAATACGTTGCATTTGGTTTCTCTCAAAATAATATCCTGTTTTTGGATAATTGGCTTTAAATTGAGGGTGTTATACTTGGAACAAATATTGAATTTAATTTTTAAATATGCACAAACATATCTTTTATCTATTAGGTTCTTTACCTTGAAAGATATTTTGTCCTGGATGAGACCCATGACAACCCTAAGGACAACGTGGACAATGGAAGATACAGATCCCGTTGTGGCTAGAAATATGTCATCATCTATAAATGTTTGTCCATATGTCTAAAAGTAAAATAATGGGATTTGTTAGATTAATAATATTTACTAAACCTATCATAACCCCATCTTATTTCGTACATACTTCAGAATGTTTCTATTCCCTAGTTATTAAGTACCTATCTTTATTGTGCAACTATTTAAGTTCTGGCCACGTTCTCCTTTGGACTAACTGTTGTAATCTAAACAAACATTTCTACAGCGTAAGCATCTAGTCAGAAATGCTCAAACCATAATCCTCAGAAATTTAAAAATCATGAAAGTGACACATTAAGAAGTGATTAAATGTGTTTGTTTGTTAACTTAAACAACTTTATACATACAGACACAACAAAATGAAATAATGACAAACACAATCAGTGATGTCGAGAAACCCACTTGTTGAGAAATTTATATGCAAAACGGCTCGTTTGGGTTGAGAAAATATTTTACATAGAAGAGCGAACAACGTTTCGACCTTCTTCGGTCATCGTCAGGTTCACAAAGAAAGAGGTAACTGACCGGAAGCTGACCACATGTTTGAAAGGGGTTGTGTAACTGAGTGTCGGAATGTAAAGGGCGGTGTTAGATGTTTGAATATATAATTTTATTTATTTTATTATATTAATATAGGTATAATGGCGTTCCTTTATATTGGTTTATTTTGGGTTTAAGTTGTTGTATAAGTAAGGCTTCTTTAATTTTGCGTTTGTTTATGTTTGTTTCTTTATTTAGTATTTGCGTGTTTTCTATGGTTATGTTGTGTTTATTTGACTTGCAGTGTTCGAAAACGTGTGAAGGTGACTTTTATGTTCTTTGAATCTGGTTTCCATTTTCTACTTGTTTCTCCAATATAGAAGTCGTGGCAGTTATCACATTGTATTTTGTAAATAATGTTGGTGTGGTGTTTGTCAGTGTAGTTTTACATAGTATAGACCTCAGTTTTGTGCCTGGTTTTGAATAAATTTGGTATTAACTGGAATGTCATATTTTGTTACTAATTTTTGCCAAATGTTGGTTATTTGTTTGCTGATGTCAGGAATGTATGGTATACAGCAGTATATGGTTTCGTGGTTTTTTGATTCGTGAGATATATTTACTTTAGTTGGTTGATTTTGCTTTCTGTCTAGGTGTGTGCGTATAATGTTTTCTACGGTTTGTGGGGGAAACTTATTGATGTTGATGAAGTATTGTTTTATTTTGTCTAATTCATCGTTAATTTTATCTGGTGAGCATAGTTTTATGGCTGTGTTTATTTGGTTTCTTAGTATGTTGAGTTTTTGTTTTGTTTCATGTGCTGAGTCCCAAGGAATGTATAGTCCAGTATGGGTGATTTTTCGGTGGATTTCTGTTTTGAATTGTGTGTCGGTTCTTGTAATTTTGAGGTTAAGAAATGATATTTGATAGCTTTCTTCCTGTTCACATGTGAAGTTAATGTTGGGATGTATAGAGTTAATGTGATTGAAAAATTATGTGTTCTGTAGATTTGAATCCCGCAACCGTGTCATCTACATATCTGTACCAGTATAGTGGTGGATGTAATGCTGTGTTAATTGCTTGTGTTTCAACTTGTGTCATAAAAATATTGGCTAGAACTGGTGATACTGGGTTGCCCATGCTTAGGCCATTTGTTTGTATATAGTTTTGTTGAACATGAAGTTTGTCTTTATCGTGGTGAATTCTATGAGGGTTGCTAATTGGTTAATGGGAATTTATATAGTTGGGTTAGGGTCTCGGATATAGAGTTCTAAGGCTATCTTGCAGGCTTCAGTGGTTGGAACTTCTGTAAAGAGGGATATAACATCGAAACTGGCCATTAAGGCTTTATGATTAAGTTGATTTAGATTAGACTTGAAATTAAAAGAGTCTTTGATGAATGAGCTGGCTGATGTTACATATTTGGAGAATGCCCATGCTATGTATTTACCAAGATTGTAATTAAACGATTCATATGTGGACATTATTGGTCGTAATGGACAATCTGGTTTATGAGGTTTGAGGATGCGGTATATTTGCGGTGTGCGTGAGTCGGTTTTACGTAGGTAGGAATAAAGTGTTTGTGAAATTGTGTTGGCTTTTTTCATTTGTAGTAGTTATTTGTTCAGTTGCGTCTCGTGTGTCTTTGTTGGATTTGTGTGTATTGGTTTAAATTTGTTCGTGTCTGATAAGATGTTATTCATTTTTGAATGTATTCATTCGTGTTCATTATGACTATAGCGTTACCTTTATCTGCTTTTAGAATTTTTATGTTTTGTCTTGTTTTAGGTTTTAATGGAATTAATGTCTCTTTTTGTAAGGTTGTTTTTTAGATTTCTGTTTTGTGAAATTATGTTGATGGTTTTGTGAGAAAATTCTTTGAAAAAATCGTTTAAGATGTTGTTTTTAGGTGTTTCTGGAAAATATAAATTTGTAATTTTACCTGGGAAGTTTGGCTGTTGGATGTCAATAAAATTATCTAAGTTGTCTTCTTTCTGTTGGTTGTTTTTGGTAGTTTCATTGTTGTTGTTCTCTGTAGAAAGTATCACAAGTCTCCTGGCTAGGTCTTCTAGACATGTTTTGATTTCTATGGTTGGAATGTACCTAGGTGCTATTGCGAAGTTGAGTCCTTTGTTAAGGACTCAATCACATTAACTCTATATATCCCAACATTAACTTCACATGTGAACAGGAAGAAAGCAATCAAATATCATTTCTTAACCTCAAAATTACAAGAACCGACACACAATTCAAAACAGAAATCCACCGAAAAATCACCCATACTGGACTATACATTCCTTGGGACTCAGCACATGAAACAAAACAAAAACTCAACATACTAAGAAACCAAATAAACACAGCCATAAAACTATGCTCACTAGATAAAATTAACGATGAATTAGACAAAATAAAACAATACTTCATCAACATCAATAAGTTTCCCCCACAAACCGTAGAAAACATTATACGCACACACCTAGACAGAAAGCAAAATCAACCAACTAAAGTAAATACAGCTCACGAATCAAAAAACCACGAAACCATATACTGCTGTATACCATATATTCCTGACATCAGCAAACAAATAACCAACATTTGGCAAAAATTAGTAACAAAATATGACATTCCAGTTAATACCAAATTTATTCAAAAACCAGGCACAAAACTGAGGTCTATACTATGTAAGAACTACACTGACAAACACCACACCAACATTATTTACAAAATACAATGTGATAACTGCCACGACTTCTATATTGGAGAAACAAGTAGAAAAATGGAAACCAGATTCAAAGAACATAAAAAGTCACCTTCACACGTTTTCGAACACTGCAAGTCAAATAAACACAACATAACCATAGAAAACACTCAAATACTAAATAAAGAAACAAACATAAACAAACGCAAAATTAAAGAAGCCTCACTTATACAACAACTTAAACCCAAAATAAACCAATATAAAGGAACGCCATTATACCTATATTAATATAATAAAATAAATAAAATTATATATTCAAACATCTAACACCGCCCTCTACATTCCGACACTCAGTTACACAACCCCTTTCAAACATGTGGTCAGCTTCCGGTCAGTTACCTCTTTCTTTGTGAACCTGACGATGACCGAAGAAGGTCGAAACGTTGTTCGCTCTTCTATGTAAAATATTTTCTCAACCCAAACGAGCCGTTTTTGCATATAAATGACAAACACAACATATCAGATAACAGCTTTATACATACAGACACAACAAAATGAAATAATGACAAACACAACATATCAGATAATCTTCATCAACACACCCTGTACAGTTTATTATTATTTTATTTATATTATATTATACATGATGGTATATCATGTTAGGCAACATAATGTTTTCTTATACGATATTGTATTATCATGATCAAATTACAAATTGTTTGTATTTTTAACCCGTTAAGAAAAAAATAAGGCGTACTAATAGAACATATTAATATTAGAACACGCCACTTACCTTATAAAAATTATTCACAAACAGTGATGAATGTAACGAACCGATGCACATTACCAGTAAGATGTAAAATTCATACATCTTCAAAGCTTCTTTTGGTGTCACACCAAGTTCTTTTGGAAATGAATGTTCTGTTTCTCCTACTTTATGATTGGATGAATTTTCTACTGGTATCACCGAATAGTCTTCTCTTTCCTTAAAAGATATATACAACTCTTGTAACACTATAAATAACCAATATTAAGTTTCAGCAATACACACGATTTCCTGATGTGTTTCGATATTTACTGTCAAAACATTAAACAATGATAAACCTCAAGTTTTTACATATCCCTAATTCTGAAGATTTACTCGGTACACTTTTCATTAGTAATTTCTTTTATTTTCTACATCATAATAGCTTTTATATTGTATAGATATTATAGGTGTGAGTTGATGTTATTAATTATTTTAAATAGAACATTTAAATCTTCATAGAGACTACGTAACTTAGAATTAACCAATCATTAACATATTAAATAGATCTAAGGGCTGTATTAGGACATAAACTGACAATGTTGTCATTCAGGAAGGGGATTTATTCTTTGCTATAGACAGTCTTAACTTGGGACTTTTCCTTCAGTACAGTTCATAATGGTAAAATATACCATCTTGTGATTTCATCATGTTAAATCAAATATTCTGAATTACAAGTGGAACGTAAAATGAAGAAAGTTAACACACATCTTTAATGTCGAAAAGTCTGTTTGACAACAGCAACATATTGGTCTTATAGCTCAAAGTGAAATTCATTCTCTGGAATACCAAAATAATATGGTTATTACCGAAGATGTTATAAACGAATGACTTCACCTGTACCTAGGGCCATGAAACCTAAATATATTTCATTATCGCCACTAACGTAAAGAACCAAGAAGTTCCACCTAATGGTTCAGGTTTTAATTTTAGTTGTCAGTTTGATTAATAGTACAAGATAATTATCTGAACAAATCTTCCTTACCTCAAGTGTCTCTGACGGAGGTTCTTGATACAAAAGTAGTCCAACAAGTAAAATACCCCCTTGTACAGCTCCCATTATCAGGAACAAGGTAGGGACACGATCCAAAATTCCAGGGTCATGGAAATATCTCAGAGGAGAATACAGAACATTAAGTTACTATTTTAGTAAATTTGGTGGAAACAGGTAACATTTAAATACTTGTCAATAAATCATAATATTACAACAATGTTATTTACGTGAGTTATCTCACATATATTTATCCATTATTTTTTATTAAGAGCTTAATTTGTAATTAACCGATAAAATAGCGTTGCAACAGCGTTATGAACCAAGTTACTGCCTTCATTATAATGTGTTGTATCATCAATATTTATGTGTGGAAAGGAAGAAACATACGAATTAAACAATATTTTCGTCTTCCTCAAAAACGATACAAGAACTTTATTAAATTATTTATGATTAGCGTTCTCAATGTATCCATGACTGGCTGTGTTGACGTATCTATTATTGGTTTTATTACTTTGCCTGTAGATGTCTTTATTGATTTATTAATGGTTGTTTGTTATGTTTTTAATGTTACCATTAATGATAATCTGATGTACTGTTTATTAATGAATCTATGGATGATTTTATTAATCTTTTTTGTCTCTGTTTTTTACTGAGTTATCCAAAGCTAGAAATATTGACACTCTCATGCGATATTTTATTTGAGATCCCATGAATGATTTTATTACAGTTATCATTCTTGATTTATTACTGCAGTCTGGACTAACATTACTAATGTTCTTCTATAAAGTTTTATTAAACTGTTCATTATTGGTTTATTAATGTAACCAGGACTGACATTACTGATGTTCTTATATAAAGTTTTATTAAACTGTTCATTGTTGGTTTATTAATGTAGCCAGTACTAACATTACCGATGTTCTTATATAAAGTTTTATTAAACTATTCATTGTTGGTTTATTAATGTAGCCAGTACTAACATTACCGATGTTCTTATATTAAGTTTTATTAATCTGTTCATTGTTGGTTTATTAATGTAGCCAGGACTGACATTACCGATGTTCTTATATAAAGTTTTATTAATATGTTCATTGTTGGTTTATTAATGTAGCCAGGACTGACATTACCGATGTTCTTATATAAAGTTTTATTAATCTGTTCATTGTTGGTTTATTAATGTAGTCAGGACTGACATTACTGATGTTCTTATATAAAGTTTTATTAATCTGTTCAATGGTGGTTTATTAAAGTAGCCAGGACTGACATTACCAATGTTCTTATATAAAGTTTTATTAATCTGTTCATTGTTGGTTTATTAAAGTAGGCAGAACTGACATTACCGATGTTCTTATGTAAAGTTTTATTAATCTGTTCATTGTTGGTTTATTAAAGTAGCCAGGACTGACATTACCGATGTTTTTATGTAAAGTTTTATTAATCTGTTCATTGTTAGTTAATTAATGTAGCCAGGACTTGCATTACTGATGTTCTTATATAAAGTTTTATTAATCTGTTAATTGTTGGTTTATTAATGTAGGCAAGGCTGGAACTACTGATGCTCCTATTATTATTTTACTATTTAATCCATCAGTGTATTTTTCAGTTTGTCGAAGTTACCTTTACTGAAACACTTACTGTTGACTTTGTTAATATATTGATGGTGGACTTTAATGTTGTATTGATAATTAAATATACTTTTATATCCGTGATTAGTGTTTTTAAAGTACCAAACCTGTGTAAAATATAGAACCGTCTTAAGTGCAAAAGCTCACAGTGTTTTCAAGATAGACAATAACGTTAGTGATAGGAAATTACGGGATTGAAGAAAACTTCTAAACATTATCTGCCTATTTAAAATTCTTAGGAATTACAATGAGACACAAATGTATCTTCACATCAAAACTCCCAACATCAGTAACGTATCGGAACCACTAAATATATCATATATTATTAATAATTGAATTTATTAACGTACACATCCACCTTACTCACTCTTAGTATCATAATATTTTGTATTATCAGTTATTGTTTTTCTCCAGTACTAAAGGATACAACAGTGGAAATATGAAACTTTATATCAACTGCTGTGATTAACAATTTACTAACAAATAGTTGAAAACTGTCCGTTGAAGGTATATTACTATTACTGCAACAAGACCGTTATTAATTAATTAACTAACAAGTTCTTGAAGACTGTTAATTGAAGGTATATTACTATTACTGCAACAAGACCGTTACTAATTAATTAACTAACAAATTGTTGAAGACTGTTAATTGAAGCTATATTACTATTACTGAAACAAGACCATTATTAATTAACTAACTAACAAATACCTGAACAACGTTAATTGAAGGTATATTACTATTACTGCAACAAGACCATTATTAATTAAGTAACTGACTAATATTTGAAGACTGATTAGCTGTGTGTGTATTACTGTTACTGCTGTAAGGCCATTATTAATTAACTAACTAACAAATACGTGAACAACGTTAGTTAAAGATATATTAGTGTTACTGCGTCAAGGCCATTATTAATTAACTAACTAACAAATTGTTGAAGACTGTTAATTGAAGGTGTATTACTATTACTGCTACAAGGCCATTATTATTTAACTGTCCCCCAGTGGTACTTTTATATGTCTGCGGACTTATGTCTATAGGAACCTGGTTCTGATACCCGTGATGGGCAGACCACCCATAACCCTTTGTGAACTTTTGTTCTTGATAACAAACAAACAACCTGAATTAACTAACCAACAAATACTTGAAGACGATTTGTTCAAAGTGTGTTACTATTACTGCTGGAAGGTCATTCTTGATTAAGAAATAGTTGAAGACTGATATTTCATATGTAATACTATACCTGCAGCAAGGGTATGCTTCATTAACTAACCAACAAGTACTTGAAAACTGTTAATTGAAGGAACAATGTACATTCTGTTTCAAGGCTATTCTTGATTAAGTGGCCAATGTGTAGTAGAAACTGCTAATTGAAGCTATAATATGTTTACTTCTGTAAGGCCCTTCTTCATGCACTGATCAACAAATAGAAATACTTGAAGACTGTTAGATTAAGGAATAATATTATTTCTGTAACAAGGTGATTGCAACGGTACAGTTCTATGTCTGCAGACTTATACCTATAAAAACCAGTTTCTATATCCAAAGTGGACAGAACATACCCAGCCTTGTTATTGATAACAAACAAACAACCTAAATTAATTAAAAAAAAACAAGTACTTAAAGACTGTCAGATTAAGATATAGTATTACTGGTACAAGGACATTCTTAATTAACGAACCAAGAATTACTTAAAGACTGTGTCAAAGGTATAATGATATTACTAGTACAAGGGCATTCTTAGTTAAGTTGTAAAATTATCCTACCAGTATGAGATTGAAGGTTATAGGGGTTAATAAAAAATGTATGTAAGTTATTTATTAGAACAGGAATAAACGCCATTTTAGACGACACTTTTCCTGCATGAGACGTTTATTGTTAAAAGAACAAACTTACCCGTCAGCATCAGGTTGAAGGTTATCAGGGTTAATAAAATATGTATGTAAGTTATTCATTAGAAGTGGAGTGGAGGCCATCCCTGAAGATATTATTCCTGCCATTAGACCTTTATTGTTGGGGAACCACTGTGATTAATAAATGTTTAATTATTAATTATTTTACCAAACTGAATATTGGTAACCATTAATATATAAATTCCAGTTAGCAAAATATTTTATAATAATACAGTTCAGGCTATTTTGAAAACTAAAAGTCCTTAGTGTCATTTTAACTTCCATCAATACGACCTTAAAACAGCATACAATAAAGATAGCAGTACCTTAACAAGAAGTACGATATCAAAATCACATTTCATAGAGGTAAACATTTTATTAACTAAACTATTCATTACATTTTCTATTTAAAATATGACTTTTCCATTTGTTTGTTATTTTAAGTGAATCATTATACGGTATCAATAAAAGAAAGGTCCTAGTATTTACGAAAACCAGTTTTAAAATTTGGATTTGATATCATATTTGAAGAAACCTTGTCAAGTGCCTTCTAAAAACATAGTTTTACATGTTTCTCTATTATCTAATAAAAATGTAACAAATTAACCTTTTCCCGAGGAGATTCTTGCTTTTTAGTACACATTACGTATGTCAACCTTAAATACAATTTATAAATTAAGTAAAACTAAGGGGACGACTTTACATTCACACAGAAAATCAGTAGTGTGGCGCAGTTTCACTACTCATCCTCAATATTTCATTCCCTTCATCATATAAGCAAGTAGATGAATATTCGAATCTCACGGACCTAACGAGAAGAGCAAAATCTTCCCTCAGTGTTTATCTCATCACGTACAATAATCCATAACGCGAGGACTTATTTACTCCACAAGTACTAGGATTGAAAATACTGTAAAATAAATAATTTCTGTATTAGATAATTACTACACAAGGAACTATCGCAAACAATATTTGCACAGTTAAAGATTCCTCATGTATTGGTAGTTTTGTAAGTGAGATTTTATTTAATAATTATATACTTCTGTAAATATTTCGTATTTCTGGTTAACTACTGTACATTTTCAAATATTACCTGTAAAATTTTTATTCTGTCACAGCTATCTTCAGCAAATCTAAAGTTTTAAGATACAATGTTTGACAATTTGTACATACCACCATTGCTGCAGCTAAAGGAAAGCTATAACAACAGTCAAATCCAATATTAGCAACCACTGCTAACGATGCAATTGTAGCTTCCAGACTGTGTTTTATAGTCCAATACGTTGCTGCCATTCCGAAACTGATGATAAAAAAATGCATTGTAAATTATTTATTTTCCACGATTCATGTTAAAAAGTAAATACAGAAAGTGTAAAGTATTTAATATCTTCAATGAAATATTTGATCTAGTTTTATCTGCTATATTAGAAAACTACAACCTTATTTGTACCACGAGTTTTTAATTTCAGTAAATATTGGCACTTGTTTGTTGTATGAAGTTTCACTTTTTGCCCATCTCTCTATAATTTACAACAACCTAACCAAAGACTGTAACGAGCAAACAAATAGTAAACATTTCAGAATAACAGAAATGAACGCTAAGGAAAAAGGAGGAACTCTTATTTCGTAACCAACAACCTAAACTGAATAAGTTACCTAGTTACGTAACCGCATCAACTCATCGTGCCTAACATTGACAATACGTTAAAAGTTCATATTACAAAAAAGTCATTATTTGTGCCATCATTTTGTAGAATATCATATTGTATTAGCAACTGACTGTTCTTTACTCAAATAAATTTGTATTTTAAAACATTGATATGAAATAATGATCTGCTTTGAAGGCATGCTGTGAATTCTGTGCAACAGTGAAACCGTTTAGTGAAACTCTGTGGGGTACTTTAGCTATTTACATCATATGAGTAACCATTATTGTTTCGCACTTATCAGTAAATTACACACGAAGTGAGTTTTATTTATCAGTGCAGTAATCTTGGAGTGAGTTTGATGTGAGTTGTATTTGTCAATATAATAACCCTTGAGTGATTATGATATATATTGAATTTATCAATACAGGAACCATAGAGTGAGTTTAATGTATATGTATTTATCAGGGTAGTAAAAAGGGAGTGAGTATGATGTATGTATCAATATAGTAAACATGGAGTGATTGTTTTTTTAATTTCGCACAAAGCTACTCGAGGGCTATCTGCGCTAGCCGTCCCTAATTTAGCAATATAAGACTAGATGGAAGGCAGTTAGTCATCACCACCCACCGCAAACTATGGGGCTACTCTTTTACCAACGAATAGTGGGAATGACCGTCACATTATAACGCCTCCACGGCTGAAAGGGCGAGCATGTTTGGCGCGAGGGGGATGCGAACTCGCGAACCTCAGATTACGAGTCGCACGCCTTAACCCACCTGGCCATGCCGGGCCAACATGGAGTGAATACGATGTATGTGGAACTTATAAATGTAGAAACCATGGAATGAGTACGATGTATGTTGTATTTTTCAACGTAGTAAACGTGGAGTGATTACGAGGTATGTAGAATTTATAAATGTAGAAACCATGGAGTGACTAGGATGTATATTGTATTTATCATTGTAGTAAACGTGGAGTGAATACGAGGTATGTAGAATTTAACAAGGTAATAACGATGGAGTAAGTACGATATGAGTTGTATTTATGAATGTAGTAAAGATGGAGTGAGTATGATGTATGTTGTAATTATCCAAGTAGTGAATATGGAGTGACTATGATCTATGTTGAATTTAACAATGTAGGAACCATGGAGTGAGTATGATGTATGTTACATTTATAAATATAGTAACAGTGGAGTGAGGATTAGGTATGTTCTACTTATGAATGCATTGAGCATTGAGTGATGAGTTGTATTTACCAATGTAATAACCATGGAATAGATATGATGTGAATTGTTTTCTCACTGTACTAACCATGTAGTGGGTATAATGCGAGTTATATTTATCAGTGTAGTGAGCATGGAGTAAGTATGATGTATGTTGTATTTATCAATGTAATAACCATGGAATAGATATGATGTCAATTGTTTTCTCACTGTACTAACCATGTAGTGGGTATAATGCGAGTTATATTTATCAGTGTAGTAATTATGAAGTGAATATGATGTATGTTGTATTTATCAAAGTAATAACCATGGAGTGAGGGTGATTTATGTTGTGTTTATCAATGTAGCAGCCAAGCAGTGTATGTTTAATTTAACAATGTAGGAACCATGGAATGATCATAATGTATATTGTTTTTCTCAATGTAGTAACCATGCAGTGAGTAAGATCCATGTTGTATTTACGAATGTAGAAACCATGGAGAGAGCATGATCTATTGTGTATTTACCAAGGTAGTAATCATAGAGTGAGTATGATGTGAGTTGTAATTCTCAATGTAGTAACCATGGAGTGAAAATGATGGATATTGTATTTATCATTGTAGTAACCATGAGGTGAGTACAATGTATGTTGTATTTATCAGTGTAGTAACCATACAAAAGTATGATGTGAGTTCTAATTATCAGTGTAGTAACCATGGAGTGAATATTATGTATGTTACATTTATCAGTGTACCAACCATGTAGTGAGTATGATGTGTGTTGTATTTATAAATGTAGTAACCATGAAATGACCATGATGTGAGTTTTGTATGTCCGTATAGTAACCATGGAGTGAGTAAGATGTATGTAGTGTTTATGAATTCAGTACTCACGCAGCGAGTATGATGTATGTTCTTTTATCAATGTTGTAACCATGGAGTGAGGATTATGTGTGTTCTATTTATGAATGTATTAAACATAGAGTGATGAGTTGTACTTATCAATACAATAACCATGGACTGGGTATGATACAAATTGTTTTCTCACTGTATTAACCATGTAGTGAGTATAATGTGAATTCTGTTTATCAATGTAGTAACCATGGAGTGAGTATGATGTTTATTGTGCTTATCAATGTACGAACTATGGAGTGAGTATGGTGTACGTTATATTTACCCAAATAGTAACGATGAAGTGAGAAAAATGTGAGTTCTATAAATCTATGTTGTAACCATGGAGTGAGTATGATATATGTTGTATTTATCAATGTAGTAAACATGGAGTGAGTATGATGTATGTTGTATTTATCAATGTAGTAAACATGGAGTGAGTATGATGTATGTTGTATTTATCTATGTAGTAACCATGGAGTGAGTATGATGTATGTTGTATTTATCTATGTAGTAACCATGGAGTGAGTATGATGTATGTTGTATTTATCTATGTAGTAAACATGGAGTGAGTATGATGTATGTTGTATTTATCTATGTAGTAACCATGGAGTGAGTATGATGTATGTTGTATTTATCTATGTAGTAACCATGGAGTGAGTATAATGAAGGTTGTATTTATCAATGTAGTAAACATGGAGTGAGTATGATGTATGTTGTATTTATCTATGTAGTAACCATGGAGTGAGTATGATGTATGTTGTATTTATCTATGTAGTAACCATGGAGTGAGTATAATGAAGGTTGTATTTATTAATGTAGTAACATTGGAGTGAGTATGTTGTATGTTATATTTATCGAAGTAGTAACAAAGGAGTGGCTGTAATGTATGTTGCACTTATGAATGTACCAACAATAGAATGAGTATAATGTATGTTTTATTTACCAAGTTAGTAACAATAGAGTCAATATGATGTATGTAGCATTTATTAATGTAGTAGCCAGTGGTGTTTAATATGAAGTGAGTTGTATATATCAGTGTAGTAATCATGGAGAAAGTATGTTGTATTTATCAATGTAATAATCATGGAGAAAGTATGTTGTATTTATCAATGTAATAATCATGGAATGAGTATGATGTATGTTATATTTATCAAAGTAATAACCCTAGAGTTGGTATAATGTATATTGTATTATCAATGTAGTTACCATGAAGTGAGAATGATGTATGTTGTATTTATAAATGTAGTTACCATGGGTGAATATGATATATGTTGAAATTATCAATGTAGAAACAATGATGTGAATGTAATGTATGTTATATTTATAAATGTGGTAATCATTGAGTGACGATTGTGTATCATCTATTTATGAATGCATTAGCCATAGAATGATGAGTTGTATTTATCAGTGTAATAAGAATGGAATGAGTCTAATGTTAATTGTTTTATCACTGTACTAACCATTTAGTGAGCATAATGTGAGTTCTATTTATCATTGTATTAACCATGGAAAAAATATGATCTATGTTGTGTTCATCAATTGAGTAACCATGCAGTGAGTTCAATGTATATGTCAGTGTAGTAACCATGCAGTGAGTGTAATGTTTGTTGAATTTATCAACGTACTAACAATGAGGTGAGAGTGATGTATATGTCAGTGTAGTAACCATGCAGTGAGTGTAATCTATGCTGTATTTATCAACGTACTAACAATAAGGTGAGTGTGATGCATATGTCAGTGTAGTAACCATGCAGTGAGTGTAATGTATGTTGTATTTATCAACGTACTAACAATGAGGTGAGTGTGATGTATATGTCAGTGTAGTAACCATGCAGTGAGTGTAATGTATGTTGTATTTATCAACGTACTAACAATGAGGTGAGTGTGATGTATATGTCAGTGTAGTAACCATGCAGTGAGTGTAATGTATGTTGTATTTATCAAGGTACTAACAATGAGGTGAGTGTGATGTATATGTCAGTGTAGTAACCATGCAGTGAGTGTGATGTATATGTCAGTGAAGTAACCATGTAGTGAGTGTAATCTATGCTGTATTTATCAAGGTACTAACAATGAGGTGAGTGTGATGTATATGTCACAGTAGTAACCATGCAGTGAGTGTAATCTATGTTGTATTTATCAAGGTACTAACAATGAGGTGAGTGTGATGTATATGTCAGTGTAGTAACCATGCAGTGAGTGTAATGTATGTTGTATTTATCAAGGTACTAACAATGAGGTGAGTGTGATGTATATGTCACAGTAGTAACCATGCAGTGAGTGTAATCTATGTTGTATTTATCAACGTACTAACAATAAGGTGAGTGTGATGCATACGTCAGTGTAGTAACCATGCAGTGAGTGTAATCTATGCTGTATTTATCAAGGTACTAACAATGAGGTGAGTGTGATGTATATGTCAGTGTAGTAACCATGCAGTGAGTGTGATGTATATGTCAGTGAAGTAACCATGCAGTGAGTGTGATGTATATGTCAGTGTAGTAACCATGCAGTGAGTGTGATGTATATGTCAGTGTAGTAACCATCCAGTGAGTGTAATGTATGTTGTATTTATCAAGGTACTAACAATGAGGTGAGTGTGATGTATATGTCACAGTAGTAACCATGCAGTGAGTGTAATCTATGTTGTATTTATCAAGGTACTAACAATGAGGTGAGTGTGATGTATATGTCAGTGTAGTAATCATGCAATGAGTGTAATGTATGTTGTATTTATCAAGGTACTAACAATGAGGTGAGTGTGATGTATATGTCACTGTAGTAACCATGCAGTGAGTGTAATCTATGTTGTATTTATCAAGGTACTAACAATGAGGTGAGTGTGATGTATATGTCAGTGTAGTAATCATGCAGTGAGTGTAATGTATGTTGTATTTATCAAGGTACTAACAATGAGGTGAGTGTGATGTATATGTCACTGTAGTAACCATGCAGTGAGTGTAATCTATGCTGTATTTATCAACGTACTAACAATAAGGTGAGTGTGATGCATATGTCGGTGTAGTAACCATGCAGTGAGTGTAATCTATGTTGTATTTATCAAGGTACTAACAATGAGGTGAGTGTGATGTATATGTCAGTGTAGTAACCATGCAGTGAGTGTAATGTATGTTGTATTTATCAAGGTACTAACAATGAGGTGAGTGTGATGTATATGTCAGTGTAGTAATCATGCAGTGAGTGTGATGTATGTTGTATTTATCAACCGACTAACAATGAGGTGAGTGTGATGTATATGTCAGTGTAGTAACCATGCAGTGAGTGTGATGTATATGTCAGTGTAGCAGCCATGGAGTGAGTATAATGTACGTTGTATTTAACAAGGTAGTAACCATGGTGTGTATAGTATTTTATTTAGTGTATATGAATATAGTATTTTGTGATTAATCAATATACATGTTTATTGTTGTTACACCACAGGTGTCTTGTTGAGGATACATTTTTTCTGATTGTTATACATACATTTTTCTGATTGTTACAGGTGCACTTTTACGTTTTTTAAAGATACAGTTTTCTGATAATTACAGATGACTTTCTGATTATTACGTACAATTTTGTGATTAGTAATTTATTATTTTAAGATAATTTCTGATAGTTATTCCTGTTATTACACTTCATATTGTGGTTATTTCATTATTTTTTCTGACAATCAGAGATAAATATCCTGATTATTAATTGTAATTTCATGTTTTTACTACGAACTATTCTAACATGTACATTACATCATTCTCATTATTACAAATATAATTATCTAATTAAATAAATCAGCCGTCAATATAATAAATTATTCATAGACAACCATATAAACATTTTATTTTATTTTCACATTCATGAATAACATGTTATTTAAGTTCCGCACAAGTACATTTTATAGAGGATTACTTACGTCATGTGACTACTGTACAGACGACTTTTAAGGGTGATCATGAATTATGTTAATTACTTTGTGTTTAATGTCAAATCTACACAACAGCTGATCTGTGCTATGCCTATTGCTGGGATTAAATCCAGAGTTTTAGCGTATATAAGTATTTTGACAAACAAAAGCAGTACGTCAAGTTTCATTTCATGTTTTGTGTATGCAAAACTAGTTATTTCGTAAAATACAAATTGAAATAATTTTCTTATTATTTCGTATTAACTTTACACTATTGTCTCACCTGTAAATAACAGTACCAATCAGGATGCTAGACCGATGTCCAATACGCTCAGCTAGCCAAACACCGCAGAAGAAAAAAGAACCTATAGATTCAGTTGTGTAGATAAGCCAGGCAGTCTGTTCGTATGTCGTGTTTCTGTCAACTCTTTCTCTGAGGTATGACGTCAAGTAAGGAATGATGTTACCAAACAGATGTATTAAACCAAGTCCAACATAAATCAGAAAACACCCAGAAACTGCTACAAATGAACGAGCTTTCATTTCTGTAAATTAAACAGGCTACAGCTGAGGGTATCCTTAAGGTCAGTTGATGTTCTGTAAATAATAAGTTATATAATAAATCTTCATACAAAGCCCTCTACTTGAACAACAATAGCTATACTTGACAACAGAACATAACAGCCTTCATCATTTAAACATTTAGATTACATTAATCGGATATAATAAACTATAAAATTAATTATCTGAAGAAATGCGACATTTTAACAACATATTAACTTTACATTACACAACTTCGATATAGTGCAACTTGTAAGTGTAATTAATAATGAATAGGAAATTATATAATTCTTATTTTAGTAAAAAACCTGTACTTCAACAATGTATTCACTTTACCTTCGTAAATAGTACGACATAATACATCGTCTTTATAAAATGTTCCCAGAATAGAAAATAAAGTAAAGCACTATAGTTTTATTTTTATCAAACAAACAAAGCCTGAAGTCACATACATAAGACAAGTGAGTGATGGCATTGTACTAAAACAAAGTTGTGTTTATAAATATGTCAATCAAATTGGATATGAGTCTTCTCAACAGAAGTTACTTCTGACAGATATTTTATGTGTTTCAGGCTCACGAACTATGTAAATTGTAACTTATGATTAAATCTTTTCGAAGGAAGAGTATAGCATATATGTCGAAGTTTATGTAACTTTTGTAGAAAGCTCGAGGCAGGGCATAGTTTCTCAGTATTAAAATTAATAAGTTATAATATTAAGATTAGAGGTTCGATACTGTTTCTGTTATTTGACAAATATATAAAATTAATATTAATTATTTTAGCAAGGACTTTGATCAAAGTAAGTTTTACACTTTCTGAACAGAAAGGAAATGTTTTTTATTTTTATTATTTATATTTGTTGTTTTAATGTGTTTTAACAGGTTCAGAAATTTTTAACAGCTAATGTTTGCACCTAATTAATGTTTATTTCGTTCACCCAAATTCTTAAAGAAATATTACAAACATGGATAAAACACCGTACCAGCTGCTGCACTTTACAGAAGGAAATAGTCGTATACTTTTAAAAATATTTAATACCTTTTTATTTGGCCTAGTGTTTTGAAAAAAAACACTTCAAATTAAACTGTTTCCATAATTCAAGTTGAAACTATCGCTGAAAAATTAGATTTAATACTCTATATGATTATTGTTAGCTACTTAGAATTTTTAACATATCAAAATATCAAATCTAGTACAGTGCTGTGCAGAATTAGAAAGATTTCCAAAAATGCCAGGAAAAGTGATTTCAACAAACAGCCCTCCATGCCACGTTTCGAATTTTTACGATTATGTATATATTTTCCAATATTTTATCCCACAAAGTCGTTAAAAGTCTAGATTCAGGTTAAGTTCTAATAGTGTTTGTTTGCTTGTTTTTCTATGTAAGAGCACAGATATATATCGGGCTCAATATTTTTGTCCACCACAGGAATCGAACACTGAATTATAATATTATAAACTCTCGAGTTACAACCTAACCGTGACACATTCTGTGATAAAGCTCTAACAAAGTTTCGTTGGAATACAAAAATAACTTTCAGTGCTGTAACGATGACAGGAGAATTAAAAGTGTGCAATCTTTATACGAACGACAGTTTAACGTCACATTTATGGGTCTTTCTCCTTGAACATAAAACTCATGGTCAAAAGATTATGTCAAATGCAAGTCCTAGTCAAGAAAACTTCCTTCGTCCCTATGAATTATGAGCAAACTAGAAAGTCAATCATTTATGGTAAACTTTATCTGGAAGAGTACGTTGAGCTTTATATCACCCCAAATCACCTTCCACACAGCACGAAGCCTTCCAATCAAGGTATCTTGAAATGCATATACAAAACATATATTAATGAAGTTAAATAAACAAAACCACAAGGAAGGACTGCGTTGAAAACAGCAAATCCAAACTCGTGACTAATGATGTTAGTTTGTTATAACATAAAAGTCGAAAGAAGAATAATTTAAACAAAAAATGCTGCACCAAATGAAAACATCCCAAAGTACAAGTTATAATGTTGGATTATAAAATATATCCCACTAGGTTTTGGAAGTGACTGTGGAAGTAGAACCCGCATTGCAGTGAGGATCAGTCTTAACCTCCGTTCACCAGTATACCATACGAAATAAAAGAGTAGCAATAGATATTGAAATACAAATTATGAGAGCGAGATATGGGTGCCCAAGGCCACAAATATATCAGCCTTCACTGCCTGCAGACAGTTGTGGGAAGGTGACTTCTCTACAAAGTAAAGAAGGAACATTAATTGAAATAAACATAAGGAAATAAGGTACGTACCATTTGGGTGTACGTTGAAAATTTACTTCTTGAAGTTAGCATTCCATACACCAGTATGGTAGAAAAGCACTAATTGACAGCACAGCACACAAACTGTGCTAGCATGAAGCGTCCCATCCAGCTGTCCAAACAAGTATAGCTCCCAACCACCACAGTTATCTCGAAAACCTAGGGTACATTTTATAATCCCACATCATAGCTTGTACTCCGAGATATTTTGAATTAGTGAAAGTTTAAATATATTTTTGTTTTGGCTTCTTTTTAAGTTATATAAAACAAACATATATAAGTCTCGGCTGAGATTTCGGCAAGCTTATGCTCATGTATAGAAACAGGAAATTTGATAAATAAGTACGATAAACAGTAATGAATTAACTGATTGTTAAAAATCCTAGAGAATCGGATTAGAACAAACGTTAAAGGATTTTGTTACCTTCAAATAGCTGAGAAAAGTGATATATATGATACTGCCATTGTAACGTTTAACTTTTATGTATTTTGAAATAAATGAGTGTGCATCAGAAACTGCAGATGAGTTTTATGCTCCAAAGTGTGGCAAAACACAAATAATCAACTGACTTGGAGCAATGTACAAAAGTGGCAATAGAAATAACATTGAAAAGAATTTCGTGGAAGATATTCAGTATCTTTGTACCATTGACGTTAAGCTGCTTAATGTGTGTGAAATAAAAGCTGCTGTAAAGTCAAAGTGTAGTCTTAAAAAAATGTTTTATCTAGCATTTACAAACCTGCAGATAGAACTGAGGAGTATGATAAAGTCCTTGTCAGAAGGGGAAATATATATACATTATATTATAGAGAATGATATGAGTTGATGCAAGTTGATAGTCTAATCAACAATATACAGAGGAAAATTTGGAGTTATCCTTGTATCTTTTATGTAATGATCGACAGTACATATGAATGTAAACGAAATAGAGGCTATTTATAAGTATAGCTTAAAATTATTGAGAAAAAGCCTTGATTTGTATCTCAAAAGTGTGACACTAATGATTGAAGTATACCCTGAACTCCAAAATAACCAAGAGTGACCTATACGCTAAATATTACATGAGTAAAAATGGATAAATGCTAATTAATTTATCAATGGAGGTTTTCTGATATGCCAAGCCTCGATTCAGTGTATGAGTCTTCTCAATATAAGAACAAAAATAAGATTCCTCCTTTGAAAAAACATCCCTAGCTAATATTTCCAGTCATATTTGATAGTTCATGGCGGATTGCTGCCTGTAGAAACCGCACTAAGTAAAGAAAAGATTATGTTAATTTGAAACGAAAAAAGATTAAAAATCCTTTTCAGAACTCTGCATAAGAATTTCGCCAAATCAAAGGAATCTAAAGAAAACTTGCAGTACCTGTGTATCTAGAAAATTCTCCTGGCAATTGTGATTTAAAAACTGAGAGATTGAGAAAAACTGGATAATGAAATTGTACATTCTCCTACTGTATATCACCTGCTTGGAAGGGATCAGTTATTGAATCAATGTAACGTAAGTGTAAGTCCAACAAAAAAAGATTATTTTTTGTAAAGCAGAAACGAATGTGGGGTAACTTTGGTTTGTGTTGAGATATCCAAGAATACAGTAGAACAAGTGGTCTTTGAATGTAACTAGAGGTATTTTACAATATTTTGATAACAGTGTATGTTCCAAGATTCTCTCTGGTTTCTTTCTTTGATGATAAGGGAAAAAATGATTATCAAAGCCCTTTTTATAACCCTTTGTAACTTATAGCAGTCAGATGTTCACAATAAATATGGTTGTTGGTTTTGTTTGGCGTGTTATTAACTTTGGATAAAAAAATAAATAAAATTACAAAGACCAATGGCCGTTAAAAATTTAAAACAATGTCACTGTCCAACGCCAGGAGTAAACCCATGGCAAAAACATGTTTGAAATGGTGCCATCTCTCATATTCGTAACGACTACACGGCAGTAAAATGCGTGCTGTTGTGACTTAAGTGTCACACGAGCCACATATTGGTCCATCAGTCCAAGATAAAAGCCTCAGAAGGTGAATGGGGTCCAAGACCTTCAAAGCGTAGGTTCTCGTAAAGCAAGAGACCAGAGACTCATAGTTCACTTTCGATCAAATGAGGACATAATAGATCTGTAAAATAGATTATTGATCCACTCTCCAAGAGGTGCAAGAGAAGACACAAACGATATTCACCGCCCTTGTACACTTGACACATAGCTGCTTAATGTGTGGAATAAAAGTCAGATTAGGTTCAAATAGAAGCCCCAATGACATTGCCTCATAAACACAGGAAGCACAACTTCAATTAGATATAGATCAGGATAAGGGTGAATACTCTGTTGATGGCAATAGTGAATGCAATCGATTTTAGAGAGGGAAAAGGTGAAACCATTTTGGTCCACTTCAGTACACAATTGACAGCAGTCTGTAATTGCCGCTCAATAAACCTCATGCTGATGACTGACATGAAATTTGAAAGTCGTCGGCATAGAGTTCGTCTGCAAGTGTAGGAGGAGTTGTCCAGTAACGGCATTAATCTTTATACTGAAAAGTGCGATACTCAAGACACAGCCCTGAGGGACTCCAAGTTTCTGTGGGGAAGGAAGGGAAAGTGTCGAGCCCACATAAACTTGTAATCAAAGATCCTTTAAAAATTAACAAAAATAGGCAAATCGCCAAAAAACCCATATAAGTAAAGGTCTCATCCACTTATTACCATGAGCCTTCTCAATGTCAAATACAATTGAAACAAGATATTGTTGTCACTTGAACAAGGCTCCCAATATTGACATTTCAAGATGAATCAGGTGGTCGCTGATGGAGCATTGTCATCGAAACCCATACTGGGTGGGCGAGAGGAAGTTGTTTGATTTGAGGAACCAAATAAGACGAGAATTAACCATTCTCTCTAAGATATTACAGAGAAAGTACCAAACCAATTAGGCAGCAGCTTGAAGAAATCTTGGAAACCTTTCCAGGCTTGGAAAAAGAGAGAACAGTTGTCTAGTACCAAGCATCATGAAAAGTATACTTGAGCCAGATCCAGTTAAAAACAACCAGACGAGTAGCAAGAGAAGCAGGAGAGAGATGGCACATCATTTCGTAGCGAATATTATTAGATCCTGCCATATATACTGTCAGACCGATGAAGAGCAAGTTTGAGTTCCCCTGGTGTAAAGGAGGCGATTATAGTCATCAGCCCAAAAAGAAAGAGAAGATTACTTTGCCCGAAGTCTTGATGGCTAAAAGGTGGGGGTGAAGCACAAGTGCTACATGCACGAGAAAAGCTTTTGCAAAGAGTGTTGGCGAGGCTCTGAGCATCAACAACTTTATGGCCTTTGGAGAGCAAGATTGAAAGGGATGGAAGTATACTGCCCACTGATCTTCCGAATCTTGTCCCATATGACTTTGGAACTGATGGTATAAGAAGTACCATTTGTGTACATAATCCAAAATTCCTTCTGTCTTTGATGTCTAATCTGTCAAGCATGTGTACGTTCCCGCTGAAAATCAGTGCAGTTTAGAATTGTGGGATACCTACGAGAGGTATCCCAGGCCCGTTTCGAAGCCTTCCATGTCATGTTTCAGGCAGGAATCCACCAAGGGCGAGAATACCATGGAAAACGTGTCGAGCTTTTAGGAATACACTGAGCAACTGTTTGGACAACACACTCAGTCACTACTTCCACACAGTCATCTATCAATGGCTTACAGATGTGGGCAGGATCAAGTTCTAAGAGACCAGTGAAAGAAAGCCAGTGGGCCTAGTCCAGCTTTTATCCAGTCACGTGGGTCGGGTGGCATCGACCACGACCAATCTCTCTCAAAATGATAGGAAAATGAGCACTAGCCCGTGAGTCACTGTCAACTCTCCAACAAAAGTTAGAAAAAGTGAAGTGGAGCAGACAGAGAGATCAATAGCATGATTAGGTACATGAAAATAATTTTATGAACCGGTACTGAAGAGAAAAATGTTGTGATTGGAAAACATATCCGTTATGAAACGACCCCTCTCATCAATGTCTGCGCCACTCCATAGGAAATGCTGCTTATTAAAATAGACCAGGATTAGAAAGGGAGACTGTAATTTTCCAATAGGGAGAAATAGTGATGGTACTACTCAAGGAAACATGGATAGCTGTGACTTCCAAAGTTATATTGAGTGGCAACGATAGGGCGAGTACATTCTGATTGACCATCATTGCAACACCTCCATGCACTTTTCAATCACATGACCTGTCATTTCTGTACAAAACAAAATGCCAAAGGATGACTGCATCAACAGCTTTTAGAGGCGTTTCATGTAAGGAGAGATACACAGAAAGATAAGAATCAATCTAATTCTTAATGTTATTTATATTCGAACGAAAACCCTGGCAAGTCCACTGTATCAAAGTGACTATATTTATTTATGTTGAGGAAAATTTGGCAGAGAGCCCTTCTTTTCTCAACCACGTTTTTTTTTTTATTTAAAAGAGATCTATCGACCTCCATGTATCCTATCCTGGGTCGAGTAAGCAGATTTCCGTCTGTGAACGAAGATTCCAGCGACTGATGGTGTGAACAAATAATCGTTTAGCATCTCAGGGCCAGAGAAAAAGATGGACCAGAGGACATGCACAAAACAGGAACCAAATGAAGTAAACCTAGGAGCCTACCAAGTGGCAGGGAAGCAGAGATCAGAGTAGAATCGTCAACTATCTTAACCACAGAGAGAAAAAACTCTTCAGATGCTTTGTAAAAAAATCCGTTAGAGGTTTGGACAGATCTGTCTGCACTCTCACTGTAGCAGTGGAACGGAGTACATCAGCATATGTCTGAGATGGAGTGAGGAACAATAACTTCAAAACTTCTGAGTGGAAAATGTTGTTCACAGGCTTTAAACTTTGCACCTCTTTTTCCTCCACCCATTTAGGTTAAAAACTAGAGTTAAGAAGGGTGTGAGCCTGTACAATTAATACAGTGTGGTTCCATTTCGCACTCGAAGGTGTCGTGGTCTTTGCCACCACAAAGAGCACATGTTAAAGAGCCACGACATGATGTCTTTGAATGACCGAACCAATGACACTGGAAACATCTGAGATTGTTGGGCATATATGGAAGCAATTCCAGGGTTTCCTGGGCACTGTAGCCAAACAGGAGCATCAGACACAATACCCAAACACGTCCAAAACTGGTACTTGTTTGGCCTTAGCTCAAGTGGACCAGCGATTTGACCCTAGAGGTACCTCAAGTCTGCCTGTCTATGGGAATTAAAGATCAAAGTAATGTGTTAGGGTTGGACCCCTCAACCATCATGATCATCTCCTCCTCTCCACGCACAGTATAACACGTCGGTGGATGTTCAGATCCCTAAGAAGGTAGACTGAAAGTACAGAACCTACTCTGCAAGGTTCCCTCACCATGTGCAGAAATCCAACTCGAGGGGCAATGGATAAAGAATTCAGGTAACACATTTCTTTAATTTTTGATTAAGAAATCTCTCTTTTCACTGGGATTGTTTCATACACCTGTGCTGTGTAGAAGGAATATTAACGACAAATCTCCTAGAAAGTTTTAAATTATGATCATTGCACCAAGTAATATATTCTAAACTAACAGTAAACATTAAACACAAAATTAATTATGCTTTTCAAATTCCTAAGGTTCTGAAAAGTGTTTTACTTAAACATTTCTGAGGTTTTGTACGTTCATTTACACATTCTTCAAGTTCTTATTGGTTTACTCACACAGTCCTCGAGTTCTTATTGGTTTACTCACGTAGTTCTCAAGTTCTTATTGGAACACTTATACATGGTCATAAATATTTTAATGTTACGCTTGCACACAACCCTGGAGTTATTTGTTTACTTACACAATACCGAATTTCTTATTACTTTCATTTCATAGGTATTACCTTCATGAAACGTGTTTCAGTACACCTGAAGTCATTAGTGACTTAGTTAAAGAATTTTAAAGCTCATAAAACGTATTTTACTTACACAGTCCTCGAATGTTTATTGGATGATCAAAAGGTATGCAGTCTGCAGTTATAGATTTACTGTTTAACAACCGTCTTTAACACACACACATATCATACAAATGAAGTATGTTTCATGAGATCATAGTTTTCGAGGTAAGAAACACTTGGATTTGCTACTGTGACAAACAGGTGTACATATTTAATTACGAGTTTCAAAGTCACTCGCAAATGCCATATGTTAACATTACACGTCTACGTATACGTCTACATGCAGTATTTTAGAGTATTCTATAATCTAATCAAAACTAAGCTTCGGTAAACTTCCGTTATACATATAAAACGTCATAAAAAGGGCATAAAAAAACAATGAAACCCAAACTTTTCCAATACATTTTCCACTGTAGGTTAGCTATAATATGTGTTTATGCAATACAACGATGATCCTGTCATATACTACTGCGTACAAACAGTTGTAAAACATCAAGCATGATATTGTGGTAGTATAAAGAGATGTTGGTAACCATATGTTGGTCGAATAATCCTTCCTTTTTAGGTTGATACCTTGACCATCTCTTGCTACTCCACTATGTACACCTAAAATTACCTTTCTTAGACATCTGTTCCGACCTTACTAAGTACACCTTAAGTGTTGCTGATCTTCGTCATCTGTTGCAACTTCAATAAGTAAACCTTCGTTTACTTATCTTTACCATCTGTTGATACTTCACTAAGTACAATTTAATTTTTGCCTATCTTCGTCATGTCTTGCTACTTTACTAACACACATTAAGCGTTACCCATCTTTGTTATGTGTTGCTAATTCACTTATACATTAACATAACTTATTTATTGTCTATCTTCCACATCTGTTCTATTTCACTACGTACACCTATTTTCGTCCTCTGTTGCTAGTTCAATACCTACACCTTCAGTCACCTTCCTTGGTAACCTGTTACAACTCCATTAAGTGTGTGTTTTTCTTATAGCAAAGCCACATCAGGCTATCTGCTGAGCCCACCGAGGAGAATCGAACCCCTGATTTCATCGTTGTAAATCCGTAGACATGCCGCTGTACTAGCGGGGGGCACTCCATTAAGTACACCTTAATTTACCTACCTTCGTTATTTGTTGATAGATCACTAAGTAAACCTCAGTTTACCTATCTTCGTCATGTGTTGTTACTTCACTATGTACATCTTAAGTTAAAAGTCTTCGTCATAAATTTCTACTCCACTAAATACATTTTATTTTACTTATCTTCGTCATTTGTGGCTACTCCACTGAGAACACATTAATTAATAAATATTTATTATCTGTCTCCACCACCACTTGTGTTTCACTTTTGATCTACTGTTGTTGTGGCTATGAAAGTTAAGACGAGTTGTTGCTGTAAAACTATTGTAACACTAATTGGAAGAATCATGTAAACAGTGTAATAAAGCATTAACAACGCCATTTAACTTCACTAAATCTTTCAGTGTATAAGTGATTTGTACTGTAAATTACTTCTGGTTTGTTTTCGCTTTATTCATTGCAGAAACCATTTTTTTTCCTTCCCCACGCAAAATATCAGGTATTTTTATTACGTTTTACGATTTCCTAAATATCATTATAATCGTGCCTTTTTTCTTTTCTAATATTGACTATCGAACATGCAAAGTAATTTTGATTTTAAGAGTAAAAATACTTTTATGCATGAAAAAATTGTTAAATTGCAGTGAGAATTGTTTATTATCTCTACATAATAATCAAACGTGTTTTTAGAAAAACTATATTTTATCTGTATCTATACAGGTTAGGTAGATTTAACTGACCTCGTAACCACCATAAACATTATGCTTTTTTCGTTCTAGAATGACTACAAATTATAAAATGAAAACACAAATGTTTAGTCTAAATATCTTAAATCTCGTACAACTATACACTTATATACATTTATTACTCTTATTGTATTGACCTTTCACCGTGCCTGGCTAACAGTAAGTAACATCATAGAAATTCCAATGAAGCGGTCAACGTGAATTCATGTTACCGTTTCCAATAAAATAAGACTAGCCTTCACAAATATTTCTGTCTTCGCTGTATTTTAGTGGACTAGATTTTATAAGATATATGGTATATTTTCATAAATTATTACCATTTAGAAAGAAATATTTAAATTGTATATGATTCTAATGTTTTTATTCCTTAACATTTCTGATTTGGTTCAGTGTTGGCGTTGTAGTCATTATAAGGTGATTTCACATTATCTTTGGTTGATCTTTCTTTCTCTTTATGGATGGCCTAGCGCGTAAGGCGTGCGACTCGTAATCCGAGGATCGCGGGTTCGCGCCCGCGTCGAACTAAACATGCTCGCCCTCCCAGCCGTGGGGGTGTATAATGTGACGGTCAATCCCACTATTCGTTGGTAAAAGAGTAGCCCAAGAGTTGGCGGTGGGTGGTGATGACTAGCTGCCTTCCATCTAGTCTTACACTGCTAAATTAGGGACGGCTTGCACAGATAGCCCTCGAGAAGCTTTGTGCAAAATTCCCAAACAAAAAATTCTCTTTATGGAACAAAGTTTTCTGCTTTGAATTGAAATTTGTAAAGAAACTTATTGGAAATCTAGTTTTTTTAGAATATATTTTTTAAATTTAATATTCAAGTGTTGTCGGGTGATATATTCTATATGCCAAAAAAAATGAAGAAATGATAGATGTTTTCACTTGTTATGGTGACCGGAAAGGAAGTGAATCCGGATGCAAAATAGTTTCACTGGGGGAAGCTAAACCGAAAGACAGAAACACTTCTATAACAAGAAGCTCGAACCTTGTTCGATATTACCAGATCGGACAGAAACTCTACTACGTACAGACAACAAAAAACACATGCAACAGTGGAGAGGACCTCTCACAGTACGTATACTCAACAGAATGGACTACAAAGTGAATGTGAAAGGGACAACCAAGACCTACAACGCCAGTTTGTTGAAGACGTATTTTGGGAAAGAAAAAGACGAATAAGTGCAGCTATTAAAACAAAGATGGATGTTGAAAATGTAACCATAGAAACAGAATCTGAAGATAATGACATCTTTATGAATATAAGGACACACTACGCCTACGATTTTGTTTGTTTTGTTTGTTTGGAATTTCGCACAAAGATACTCGAGGGCTATCTGTGCTAGCCGTCCGTAATTTAGCAGTGTAAGACTAGAGGGAAGGCAGCTAGTCATCACCACCCACCGCCAACTCTTGGACTACTCTTTTACCAACGAATAGTGGGATTGACCGTCACATTATACACCCCCACGGCTGGGAGGGCGAGCATGTTTTGCGCGACGCGGGCGCGAACCCGCGACCCTCGGATTACGAGTCGCACGCCTTACGCGCTTGGCTATGCCGGGCCCCTACGCCTACCAACACTGGATGAAGATGAGACGTATAAGGACGTCAACATAAGTGACGAACTGACTCATAGGAAGAAGAAAGACAAACAAGATTTAGTATATTAATATGTAGATAAATTAAGTAATGTAGGCCCCTTACAACACAAGGTCAGATGAAGACAAGGGATTGTCTTAAGGTGAAGCTCTACTGAAGATCACTCCGAAGCAAAGAGAGAAAGAAACTGTAAATATTGTAGTAAACTTGGTATGTGAGCCGCAAACAGTCTTTGTATATAGTGAAAGAAATATTGTAAATATTTCTATTGAAAAGGGACTTATGTTAAGTATAAAATACTGTTTAGTGTATGTGGTATTCATTTATTTATATTGTGAATTAATATTTCATGTTTATTTTGTGTGTGTGTCTGTCTGTTTATAAAAATAATAAGAGAGTTTAAAGCAGACGATTGTGGGAAGTTATTAATGTTGAGATTACGGATGTTTGTAAAACGCTTCAGTGAGAGATATGAAAAAACAATGACCAAACGAAAGTCCAGAGGGCGGGGAGATATCCTAAAGCAAAGCCGAGCGAAAGGAAAGTTTGTTACATAAAAGTTAGAACATGTAAAGTTAACTGTCGTATACCCTAACCATTGATATATTAAAGTCAAATTAACATTTCTGTGTCGGATGTACTCATAGTGGTGAGTATAATCTGATACAAGACACTGGCCTCCATTCATGTATCTAACATAATTATAAACGATTGTTGAGTAGCTCTTTATTAATTAATAGAATTAAAAAATTATCTCGACAATGACTGACTGACTTGTTAAAATTGTACATGGAGTTTTTCACATATCTATGAACATATATATATATTTCATTCATGATAAGAATGTTTATAAATTTTATGTTTACACTTTTGTATATTTATACGATGGCACATCTGTAAGGATGTCACCAATCTTGGCTCCTGTTACTTACGTTACAAAAATATATAGTCTTGCGTAAAACTGTTTATGGATGCTATATCACATTAATGAATCAATTAAATAATAAACACAACTTTCAAGAGCATATGACTGAACACAAACGATTTGATCTTTTAGTTTATAACAAAATCTGTTTGTTTGAAGTTAAGCACATAGATGCACAATGGCTATCTATGCTCTATACACCACAATTATCGAAACGCAGTCTCTTGGGTTGTAAGTCCGTAGTGCCACTGGAAAATCTGTACCCATTAATCTGAATAAATAAACCGAGAAAAGAAAGTCATCTGACAAATATTTATCAATTGTACTTTGTGATGTCGAGAAAACCCATTTGTAGAATGTATATAAAAAAATTTTACGAGAAAAGAAGAACGTTTCGAAGGTCGAAATTTTCTATGTAAAATATTTTCTCAACCCAAACAAGCCGTTTTTGCATATACAATTGTAATTTGGTTTATTTTAGGAGAAAAACGTTAAATTATAAATAATTGTCATATTTTATAATATTTAATTTTCCAAAGAATTAGAAAATGTCCTCGAATAATTTAAGATGTAGACCATTGTAATGTGAGAAAGTATAGTCCTTTTTCGGGAGTCTGGGTGAAGTTTTATTTTTGTATTAAAAATATCTTCACGAAATTGTTTCTTTAGAGATTTTCAGTGAATCGTACTTTGCACGACTATAGTTGTTTGGCAGTGATGGAACATTAGTATTACTAATTTTTTTTTAAAAGTAAATTATTTAAAGTGGTTCTTCAGTAAATATATTTAGTTAATCAGGTTCGTAGAAATTTCTGTTTAACTTATTTTATTTCATAAAAAAATCACACGTTTCATAATAAACAAATTCGTGCTTCAAGATTATGTTCTTTATTTACACATTTTAGAGAAATGTTCATTTTATGAACAAGTAAACAGGTACACCAACGAAAGTTGCTTTTGGAAGAATGTTGTTCGAACACTTCTACAGTTGTGTACTATCTAATAACATCATATGTTACCGTAGATACAGTTGTAGGTAATAACGTTTTAGTTCTGAGTTGGGAACCATCTGACGTTCACAGGAAAACATATGCCAGTAAAACTGAACGAGATACTGACGCGAAACGTATGGTTGTTGTCATGGCGACGTTACATTTTCCCCCAGTGGCACAGCAATATGTTTGAATACTCTCATCACTAGAAACCTGGTTTCGATACCCGTTGTGTGTAGACCACAGATAACCCATTGTGTACCTTTTTCGTTAATTCCACACATCAAACCGTCATATTTAGTTACTCCAGTATATGGTTCTTACAGATGTATAATCCTTCACTCTGTAGAACAGCTGTATGATAATGTGGTTTAAATACTACAAGTATCCACTGGATAGGTCTGGTGGTTGTGGAGCTATGGAGTTTATCTATATATGGGTTTGTAGATGAAATACGTTTATTATCAACGGAAAGGCAGCGTACGTGTATCGCATGGATAAATACACAAATAAAAGAAAAGTTTGGAAAATATTTTATCATAAAATATCTTTTACCTTAAGTTACTTTCATAATCAGAAATTGTTTTGTCTCCATGAAAACCTATAGTAATGGTACAAACTGTCAGAAATTTGACATCACAGAAACAAATTTTAATACATTCAGTCGTCGAAAAGAACTGGTTAAAAAGCGTCTACGAGACCCTGATCTTGGAATTCTGCTGTGTCATCAAAGGAATTGAAGAGCTCAGTGACTTTCAACGTGGCACTGTAATAGGATGCCACCTTTCCAACAAGTCAATTCGACAAATTTCTGCCCTGCTAAAGCTGCTCCGGTCAAATGTAAGTTCCGTTATTGTGAAGTGTAAATGTCTAGGAGCAACAACAACTCAGCCACGAAGCGGTAGACCATACAAGCGGGAAAACATTGTCTGTTCACAGTTTCAACACTCACTACCGAGTTCCAAACTATCTCTGGAAGCAACGTCAGCACAAGAACTGTTCGTTGGGAGCTTCATGAAATGGGTGTCCATGGCCGAGCAGTCTCACGTACGCATTAAACTACCATGCGCAATATCAAGCCTTGGCTGAAGTGGTGTAAAGCACTGCCATTGAACTCTGGAGCAATGAAAACGCGTTCTCTGGAATGATGAATTACGCTCCACTATCTGGCAGTCCGATAGAAGAACCTGGGTTTCGCGGATGCCAGAAGAACGCTACTTGCCTAAATGCATAGTGCTAACTGTAAAGTTTTGTGGAGGAGGAATAATGGTCTGGGGCTGTTTTTCATGGATATGGGCTAGACTCTTTAGTTACAGTGAAGGAAATCTTAATGCTACAGCACACAATGACATTCTAGAGAATTGTGTCCTTCCAACTTTGTGGCAACAATTTGGGGATGGCCCTTTTTTGTTTCAGCATGACAATGCCCCCGTGCACAAAGCGAGGTCCACGGTCTGCCGAGGTTAGTGTGAAGAAACTTGACTTGCCTGCACAGAGCCCTGACATCAATCCCATCGAACACCTTTGAAATGAATTGTAACGCCGACTGTGAGCCAGGCCTTCTTGGAACATGGCTGCGAAGATTCGCTCCTATTCATCCATGTTCCAAAACCTAGTGAAAAGCCTTTCCAGAAGAGTGGAGGCTGTTATAGGAGAAAAGGGGAACCAACTCCATATTAATACCCATGGTTTTAGGATGAGATGTTCAACAAGCACATATGAGTGTGATGATCGGGTTTCCACAAACTCTATAGTGCAATTCAGCGGTAAATGTTTCATGAATGTAGCGATGAATTAATATAAAATGTGAAGTTTGTTTTTTATTTTTAAATTTCGCGCAAAACTACTCGAGGGCTATCTGCGTTAGCAGTCCCTAATTTAGCAGCGTAAGACTAAAAGGAATACAGCTAGTCATCACCACCAACCACCAACTCTTGGGCTACTCCTTTACCAACGAATAGTGGAATTGATCGTCACAATATAACGCCACCACGGCTGAAAGAGCCGGCATATTTGGTGCAACGGGGATTCGAACCTGCGACCCTCACATTACGAGTCGAACGCCTTAACCCACCTGGCCTTGCCGAGCCGCAAATGTGAAGTCAACTCAATATCTTGCATGAGAGCATATATGGAATATGAGTGTCTAGTGGGCCGTTGACAACTGTACTTTCTCATTCCAGGTATCATTTGGAAAAACAAAAATTACATTCCTTTGGTTATTTGTCAAAAATGCTGAAAAGAATGCAATATTTGGAAAAATATTTGTTTTCCCATGCACTAGATGTATCCAGCATATTAGAGCGCTAAGTACCTGCTTGGATTTCTACTTCCCTCTCGATGCCACTGTTCCTTATCATTTTACCGAGTGTAAAAAAAAAGGAAGTACACGGTTTCTTCCAAATTTCATTTGTATAAGGAGTGTCAAAAGTGACACATTAAATTGAATTTATTTCACATTGTTCAATAAAATCATGCTTTTATATAATATATTCCTGAAAAATGTATATTTATATATCAACCGAACAATAACAAACACATACGTATATATATATATAAATAAAACAGACAACAACAAATATATATATATATAATTTTTATAAATTGCTCCTGTTGGGTTTCTATAAACAGATGGTTCTAAGTTCACTATATACAGAAGATTCTAAGTTACCTTCTTTCATATTGTGACTTGTATAACATTGATACTATCATTTTCTTTGGTGTTTAAATAACAATAAAATTCTTATAACTTAATGTTGCCATGTGTCATATACATCTTATCAAAGCTTCACTTTCAAAACTAACCATGTAAAGGTTACATTATGATGACAAGGCAAACCCCATTTTTTATAGTAATTTTGGTTATCTTAGAAAAATGGATTTCTACATAAACGCTTGTTAATTTCGGTATGTCCATAATTTAGACATTTTGAATAAGGACATTTTAATATCGATTCAGTTTCTCTTTTATAGGTACATAAAATATGATCACATAAAATAAATGAATATTTACTTGAATCCAACTTGTCTCATTTTTATCTACGCCTACCTTTACAATACAGCTTGTGTACTGTGAAACTATAGTAGTTACAGGAATAAGAAATTATGAGCCTCAAAAGCCAAACAGATATTTCAAAACACATTATAACTGTTTTTATAAAAAAAAATCAAAGTGGTGAATATTAGGTGTTGCATTATATACCTTGATGTACATTTAAAATGTTGGCTGGTGGATGTGGGGAAATTATTTATTGGTTGGTTTGGTGTTTCATGGCACAAATCAACTAAGCAAAACATCCGGTAGAAAGGTAAAGTAAAATTAGCAAAATTCATGAAAAGAAATTAAGGTAAAAAATCATCAAGAGCATTAAAACCAATTTTTACATCTCGTTTACAGCGGTAAGAGAAAAACTACAGTAATATAAGTTGTAAAGGACTTTCTGTAGCATAATTGTAATTATCATAACTCGCCAGGAAGACTAACAGGTAAGTACAAAAACCACCGTCAGTCACCTGAAGTTGGCCTTTCCAGTCCTGGTTCTGAATAACCTGATATTATGTCCATTTTCAAAAAGTAAAATAATAACAGTTTTAAAAATACTTGCAGCGAACTTTTAATAATAACTTGCCATGATGAATAACAGGTAGTTCAAACGGCAGCGTTAGTCACCTGAAGTTGGCCTTTCCAGTCCTGTTGTGGAGTATTTTGACGTTACAAACATTTTCTAATATCAAATCGAACTAGAGAGACTGTGATTCTTAAAAGGGAACCACATTAAAAAAGGTCCAATGTATAAATTAAAAAACCTAAATGGCATTAAAAAGATTAATGGCCTTTAAAAACTAAAAACATTTCCAAGGTGGACAGTGTCACCATCACCAATAACACTGTCTAACGTTATGGACAAACCTTGTTTAAAATAATGCCGTCGTTTAGAATCGTAACGATGACAAGAAAGTAAAATGTGGCTTACAGTGATTTGAGTGTCACACACACAACACACTGGTGCATCAGTTCCAGATAAAAGAAATCGATGAGTTAAAAACTGTGACCAATGGGTAGTCTAGTTAGAACAACTTCCTCTTTCCAATCCTTATAGAAGCAAGATGGCCAAAGTCCAATATAGGGTTTTGTTTGGAAAAGCTTGTTTTCGCATTGCTCACTCCAAGATGGCTGCCAACTGGCACAGAGCCGAGCCTTGAATGCAGGACCACAGTCCATGTATGGAACAGGCACAGCAGTGATAGTGCCAGAGCAAATAGGTTTAGATGCGGTGTCGGCGAGCTCGTTCCCGCGAATACCAACGTAACCTGGTATCCAGAAAAACTGGATAGAAGTAGATGTTAAAGAGAAATGGAATAGTCGGTTTTGAATATCGGAAAGAACAGAGTGTGAACCAACGTAATGAAATTTCAGGGCCAGTAAAGAACTAAGCGAGTCAGTATAAATAGTGTAATTTGAGTACTGCTTAGCTTCTATGTGATCCAGGGCAATAGAAAAGGCGTACATTTCAGCAATGGACACAGACGCTGTGGAGGGTTTTCTGCTCACAACCACCCACCAAACCACAACAAACAATGGAATAGCCCACACACTCACCTGATTTCGAACCATCTGTATAAATAGGAATTGAAGGATGGTTCGAAAGATGTTCAGCAAACAGCAGACAGTATTTCCAATCGGGAGTGTCTGCTTTTCTTAGATGACTTAAAGATAGGTCATATTTGGGGACTGTAAGAAGCCATGGTTGGATGAGCTGACCAGTAGATACAGCAATATTATCCAAAGACAGAACCAATTCAACCAACTGCGCCTGGATACGAAAGCCAAAAGGAAAAATTGCAAATCATCTGTTCTGGAAAAATGTGGCTCACTGAGGAAGGAAAACACATCTCCAGGTAGGAGGCTTTGGAAAGGAACGAAGTTTTGAATCATACATGTTCAAACATGTGGTCAGCTCCTTGACATAAAAAAATTTTCTCAAACCAAACGAGCAGTTTTTGCATGTATTTTTGTCTACAAGTGGGTTTTCTCGTCATCACTAGTTATTAAATCATATTCTGTTTTTTCTTTAATATCATTTCTTAAGTATCATTAATAGCATGATTTGAATTCTGTAATATAATTAACACATATATAGATCCATAGTCGAGTTTCGATCGAATAATAGCACGATATATCTTTAGCATGGAACATCGATCTACTCTCTGGGTGGTGGAATAGAGGCACGGAGAATGTTCAGTGCTCTTGTACATTTGACCCGTAGCTGCTTTATGTGTGGTATAAAGGTCAGCTTACGATCAAAGATAAGCCCCAAGAACTTTCTCTCATCGACCACAGGTAGTACAACTGTACCGATACGGAGTTCAGGATCAGGATGAATACCCCAGTGGCAGCAAAAGTGCATGCATACGGTTTTAGAGAGAGAGAAATTAAAACCGTTTTCTGTGGTCCACTTCAATAAACAATTGAGGGCAGTCTGTAGCTGCCGCTCAAACCTTATGTTCGACCACTGACATAAGATATGAAAGTCGTCGACATAAAGCCCGTTTGCAACAGTAAGAGGGAGTTGTTCAGTGATGGCATTGATCTTTATACTGAAAAGGGTGGCACTAAAATACAAACCTGAGGAACTCCAAGTTCCTGTAGAAAAGAACGGAAAGGTGTTGAGCCCACACGAACTTAGAACCTGTCCATGTAACCCATATGTATGGAGGTCTCGCAAAATGCCATACCTTAATGTTGTATCAAAAGCCTTCTTAATGTCAAAAAATGTTGATACATGTTGTCATTTGAGAAATGCTTCTCTGATTGACGTTTCAAGTCGAATCAGGTTGTCCATGGTGGAGTGTTGTCGTCGGAACCCACACTGGGTTGGCGAGAAAAGGTTGTCTGATTCGAGAAACCAAACAAAACGAGCATTAACCATCCTCTCTAAGGTCTTAAAGAGACAGCTCGTCAAAGCAATTGGACAGTAGTTTCAATGAATCTTGAGATTCTTCCCAGGCTTAGAGAAAGTTAGAACAATAGACTGGCTCCAGGTATCATGAAAAACATTCTCCTGCCATGTCCGGTTAAAAACAATCATAATAATAGCAAGAGAAGCAGGAGATAGATGGCGCAGCATTTCATAATGTACATCATCAGGTCCAATCGAAGTACTGCCAGGCCAATGAAGGGCCAGTTTGAATACCACCAGAGTAAAGGGATGATTATAGCCACAGAGACAATCAGCTCGAAAGGAAAGAGGTGATCGCTCTGCTCGAGTCTTGATGGTTAAGAAGGTGGAAGAAAAAGCAGAAGTGCGAAATACCCGGCAAAAGCCTTCACCAAAAGTATCGGCGATGCTTCGGGTATCAGCTACTTCCTGGCCATCAGAGAGCAAGATCGAAAAGAGGACAGAATGATGTTGCTCACTGGCCTTTCGAATCTTGTCCCATATGGCCTTGGAACTGGTGGTAGAAGATATCATGGTTGTTAACTTAATCCAAGATTCCTTCTGGCTTTGACGTCTTACCCACCGAGGATGTGCACGGGCCTGCTGGAAAGCGATGCAGTTCGAGAGCGTGGGATATCTACAGAAAGTATCCCAGACCCATTTCTGAGCCTTCTATGCAATCTGGCAGGCAGGATTCCACAACAGACAAGGATATCGTGGAAAACGTGTCGAGGCTTTAGAAATACATTGAGCAGCTGCTTGTATAATACAGTCAGTTACTGCTGCCACACAGTCGTCTATTGATGGCTTACAGACGACTGCAGGATCAAGTTCTGCGAGAGCAATGAAAGAGGGCCAGTTTCTTTGATCCAGCTTCCACCAGGTCACGCGGGTCGGGTGGCATCGACCACGGCCAGTCTCTCTTAAAAATATAAGAAAATGATCACTGCCTCGCGGATTATTGTAAACCGTCCATGAAAAGTGAGAGAATAGTGAATGGGAGCACATTGAGAGATCAATAGCAGTAAAGGACTGACTAGGTGCATGAAAATAGGTATAACAACCGATAGTGAAAAGAGAAGGGTTGTGATCAGAGAGCATACGCTCTATAGAGCAACCACTCCTCTCAATATGAGCACTACCCAAGAGGGGATGATGTCCATTAAAGTCCCTCAGGATTAAAAGAAGGGACAGCAACTGTTCAATGAGAGCATCAGTGTCTGATTGATCATAGTTCTTTCCAGGCAACAGGCTGGGAGAACAAACTTTGATGGTATGACCCAAGAAAACACGGATGGCTACGGCCTTCAAGGCTGTGTCGAATGGGCACATGCTGATCAATCAACAAGGCCACCCTTCCATGCACTCATCCATTACACAGCCTGTCATTTCTGACGAAAGGTGACTGTATCAGCAGGTTTCAGAAATGTTTCCTCTAAGAAAAGACATACAGTATGGTAGGGCAATCAGTGCTTTAATATCATCCAGATTAGAATGTAAACCTCGACAGTTCCTTTGCATCAAGGTGGCCATTTTTATTTATGTGTTGGTGAATTGGATGGGGAGCCCTTCTGTTTACGACCACGTCATTTTTTTATTTTCTTTATTCGAGAGAGGTCTATCAACCTTCAAGGATTCTGCCCATCATGAATCCTCTTCCAACGACTGAGGACATGAACGAATCATCGTTTTGGATCTTGGGGTGGGAGAAGAATATGTACTAGAGGAAATACCCTTACCCGCAACCAAAAAATGTGAATCTTGGGATTTGCTCGAATGTATGTTAGGGACAGAGATGGGTGTTGTAGTTGATTCATCAACTTTTTTAACCGTGGAGGTCAAAATACTTTTCATTTGGTTTGAGAACGATTATTTTGGAGACACAGAGAGATCCGTCTGCACTTCCACTGTAGTAGTGGAATGAAGTGCAGCAGTATACGTCCAAGATGAAGTGGTTGGCAGCAATTTTTTTTGCCCTACCTTGATGGTGGCAGGTGGATGCAGTGATGTAAATGTCAGAATAAGGACATTGGTCAGTATCATAATTCCATCTTTGCGAGTGGAGATACGCCTCACGCTTATGTATAAACCTCGTGTGTCTTGTACAAGGTCATGATTTAAAACAGTATTAAGTCTAAAATATGACTTTCTTGTAATAATGTGTATGGTTTAGGTGCTATGAAAGACGTAACTAGCTACATGTAAACATGTAGGGTATCGAGCTTAGATTTACGAATAGTTAGCAGATTTTTAATTATAAACCTAGTTTATTTAAAATAATCGTAGAAACGAGTATGGAATGAAGATGAATACAATCAATATGTTGCTGTTTCTTTCATTCTAGAGGATAACAACTTTGAGGCTCAAGAAATATACAATGTATCCTTGGTTGCTATGGTATTCATTGGGGATTGAAGTGTCACTGCTGATGATGGCAAATCGAGATTGTCCATGTTTTTCGTATTTTTGTAGGCCTTAAATGTTTATTTAACATATTAGCCTAAAATATTTTATTTTTTATCTACACTTTCTTTGTCAATTATACATACATTTTGAACTGTCCCGTTTTATTACCCATCTTTATAAATAAATTGATAATCAACAAAAACAAATACTTTGGCAAAAACAGCATTTACGATTTTGCTTAACTAAATCTATACATAACAGCAAAGTTATGTAATCTGTTATTGACAGATCATTATTGACTGCGTTTTTATTGTTGAAGTCCACAACACTTTCGAAATCCCAAATGTTAAGCACAGGGTTTCACCAGAAGATTAATTATATAGTTTATTATTTCCAAACTGCCATTTGAACTTAAAGATACTGTAAACCATTTTCAGAGTAATTTCTAAAGTTAAAGCTCATCCATAGCGGGTTTTGAGTGTTTCCTGATGTATGTTGGTCTTGGCACAATACGTCTGTTTGGAAACATCACTCCTTACTTAACGTCTTATCTCACACAAAGAGTTAACAATAACACGACGTATGAAGATACTTCCTGGATAATCTACACAAATGAACCTAAAGTGTCATTCATATTCATTGGAGTTTGACCAGTTAAACGGATTGGACAATAGTCTATTTATCCTGATTGGTACTGCTAATTTCAGTTAGGGTTTTCACTATGCGTTAAAATAATTAAAACTTGTAACCGTAGAAAATAATCTGAATATAAAATGTTTAATCTGTTTCACACGTTTCATAAACATCCATATTTATCTTAGATTCATCCACTGAGCTTACACAAAATTACTAAAGAGTAACTGTCTCAATTTATGACAGAGTAATGTCTAAACAATGAGGTATAATACAGAATAGTGTTGAGGTTAAGAGAAAAATTGCTGTCCAAGGTATTAGGTGTTACAGTCATGTGATAAAATTAGGACACCCTATGAAAGCCTGTGTATTTTTGTAACATTTTTGGATATATAGATATTTATCCAAATTTTAACAATACTGAGAGATTATAGGAATATAACTAAATAATTAAAACTGAAGAAAAGACTTTTCAAGATCTTCTGTAAATGTAATTATATAAAATGCATATTCTAACTGAGGAAAAAGTTCGGACACCCTACCCCCTAATAGATAGTGTGGTCTGAAAAAGGTTTGCCCCACTCCTCAGTGCAGAATAGCCCTCGAGTAGCTTTGTGCGAAGTTCAAAAAAAAATTCCTATAATTTCTCAGAATTGTTCAAATTGAAATTAAATATCCAAAAATAGGGTATAATATAGTGTGTAAACTATGGTGTATAATATAGTGTCTAAATTATGGTTTTTTCTGTAATGTTTAAACTGTGGTTTATACTGTTGTGTCCAAATTATGGGATTTTGTATCGTGTCTAAACTATGGGAAATAGTATAATGTCTAAACTATGGTGTATAATATAGTGTGTAATGTATGGTGTATAATATAGCGTCTAAACTATGGAGTATAATATAGTGCCTAATCTATGTTCTATGGTACAGTGTCTAAACTATGGGGAATAGTATAATGTCTAAACTATGGTATATAATATAGTGTGTAAACTATGGTGTATAATATAGCGTCTAAACTATGGAGTATAATATAGTGCCTAAACTACGTTCTATGGTACAGTGTCTAAACTATGGGGAATAGTATAATGTCTAACTATGGTATATAATATAGTGTGTAAACTATAGTGTATAATATAGCGTCTAAACTATGGAGTGTAATATAGTGCCTAATCTATGTTCTATGGTACAGTGTCTAAACTATGGGGAATAGTATAATGTCTAAACTATGGTATATAATATAGTGTGTAAACTATGGTGTATAACATAGTGTCTAAACTATGGGGTATAATACAGTGCCTAAACTATCTAAGCGTCTATTCCCGTCGTTTGTCATATGTATAAACTCTTTGGTGAAAATAAAGAATCCTGTTCCGAATGTTACATGGATAATTTTAATACACCAGTTTGTCCTTGAATTCATCTAAATCAGAAACCACGCGGTAGTTTGTAGCTTAGGACCAGTTGGGTGGTGATTTATGGTAAGTTAAACTAGTATCAGACTTGTTAAATTAATATTTTTAGTTCTGATGCTAAACTGTATTAGCCATGAAATGTTGGTGTTATTGTGTGGTATTAAAGTATTTAGGTTGTTACATTGTAGCACATTTCCCATTCAAGGACTCCATTGTGGATTGCATCAGTGAGAACTGATTTTTGTATTCTTTCCTAATACGTTTAAAAGACACGGGAATGCACATTAATGCTATAATAACATGTAACTCTATTGATGGATCAACATTTCCAATGCATAACCCCAACCAATATTGTGAGAAAACCGTATTAAACAGATTTCAAAAACCTCAGGATCTGACTCTTGTTACGTTATATATCTAAAATTAGAATAACCAACAATTACAACCTATTAACAGCAGAATTATTTATCTCATTGTAAATTTACTCATTAATTTAATCAGTCTCATCTAGTGGCCTGTAATAAATTCCAGCAACAAGCCTTCTTCACGTATAACTACTAACAGAACACCAAGTGCAATCAACCTTATTATAACTCATACCATCAACTCTGGCAGGTCGTAAGTTACATTTTACCAACAAAGATACTCTTCATTCTCTTTTTATCACTCTGTATCTACTAAGAAACCAATATCCTTGTATTTCAAGAAACTTCTTGTCATGGGAATTGTATACATGTAACCGGTATTTTCCAGATATTTCTAGTATTTCAAATTTTCTGTTACGATCAATGCTACAAAATCATCTGCTCCTGTTCTTACATTTATTACGATAACAACAATTTTCCATACCATTCAGTCTACCTTTTTACGTTGTTTTCGAACTGTATCACTTTCTACATCTTATTTTGTATTCATTATTCAAGCTCATTCTAATGTTTAGTCAGTACTTAAAGTTGCCCTTAAATTTCAGTTAGTAGTCATTGTATTTAATATTCACAAAAATAATTCCTTCTTATACTTTTGTTTCTTATGGGTTACAGTGTACTTCACTGAAATTTATTAAAACAAATATTTTGACTTACACACGCTATTGCAACTTCACTGGAAATCCTGTGCAAAAACAACAGTGCAAAAAATACTTACTCAAATTACATATTAAATAAAATTCAATATTCTGTTTCATACCTTCTGATATAATAAATACGAACTTATTAGTCAGACTCGAACACGACAAAATTTATCCAGACACTTTTTTATCAATAAATATTTCAATGAATAATTGGCACTTCAATAACTGAAAATAACTTGTCAAAAGCTTTACTGATTCTCGTACGTATAATTTACTCTCGTCTCTTGATACTACTCAGCTAAATGATGTCAAATGTAGAACATTATGAATATTCCAGGCCTATTATAATAAACTGTTCAATTATAGCCTTATGTACCCTTTAGTTTACATCAAAATTAAAGCATTAAAAATAGTGTTCAACTATTTTCCTGTCATGAATTGTGAAGTCCCTTGAACAATTCTAATAAAGAGCAAACAAAAAATGTATTAAACTTTTCATTGGCTAAGTCATTTGGATAAAACTCTTCTAAGACCCATAGTACATAGGTGGAATGGTATATTCTTTGTGATTTACACTGGCTGTACAGTCACTAGGGTAGCTCTTGCTGAGAACACTGAGAAACCTTTGGCAGCTCTACTCTTAATGATCCATTTAAAGTGGTCTCGACAGCACGTGGATGTTTCACTGTCAAATTATTTTCCAACTTTACTCAGTTTTTTATAAAATATGATCACGATGGATAACATAATAGATGGGTATGGCTTTTTTCTTATTCTAACTTGGGAGAGCAGTCACCTTCCTACAACTGTCTGCAGGCAGTGAAGGGTGAAATAGATGTGGAATGTTGTGGGCTTGAGCACCCACATCTCGCTCTCCTAATTTCTAATTTTCTTATGTGAGACTAGAAAACTGGAGGTTAAGACTAATAGACGGTGTATCCCCACCACAATGTGAGTCCTACTTCCTCAGTCATCTCCAAAACTTAAGATACATTTTATAATCCCACGTTGTAGCTTGTACCCTAGAATCTCTTTTTTTTAAAAGAAATGTGCAGCGTATTTTAAAAAATTAATTTTATTTTAATTTCATGTTAATGTGTTTTGGTTTATGGCTTGAATAGTTTGTGGTTTCGTATATATGAATGAATTTTACTCGGAAACTCTGGACAACCATGCACTTTTAAGGAAGCTAGTAGTGAGGATGCTCCATTTATATGTAAATTTTGAATGTAAAAGAAAAAAGTTGGGAGCTTTCCAAACCAAGGTAAGGATGCGCAGGTTAGCTCCTCAGTTGGGGAAGGGAAGTTTTTGAATTGGATGTTCTAGACTTAAGGAACAAAGGGTATGGTATGTTTGAAAGGGCTTTCAACTCAGCAGTAAGAGAAGATTTAAACTTAGTGTAGATAATGACGAGGGAAAATATGAATTAAATGAAACAAATTGAGATGTAGAGGATAATTCAGCATAGAAAATCAGTATAAAAGTAGTTATAAAGTAGGCTCAATTGTTTCTATTACATTGCTAGAAGTATAATAAATAAAACAGATGACTTTAAGGCACTGGTAGGAATAGAATATTTTGATGACATTGGAATAGCTGAAACATGGCTAAATGTAGATGATTTTGATGTCAGAGATTTCTTTGAAGTACATGGTTATAGGTTATTTAATGGAAACTATTAGTAAAGAGAGTGGGAGGAGTGGCTCTATATGAGTTGCATCTTGTTGAAGTTGAGGATATTAAGCATACTAGCAAAGGGATTGAATCCATTTTTGTTTCTATTAGTGAATATCAAAACAAAAAGGTGTTAGTAAGAATTTGTTACAAACCACCAGATGAAACTGATGAAATTGGTAAGAAACTTTATGGTGACATTAAGATTTCAGCTGTTAATGAAGTAAGATTTATGTGTGATTTTCACTTCAGACACATTAACTGAGAAATGCTTGAATCAGATCATGAGAGTGAAAGGTTTCTGGAAACTATCCAAGGTGGAATCATGCTATGTTAGATTTATTGTTAATTACTGATATATGTACAAGAGATTATATCCGGTATTAGGTTTGATGTTTTCCTGCATATGAAATTCAGGAATCATAATATTTTGATTCCAATTTTTTTAAAAAGCAAATTTTTAAGGAATATTATAAGAATTATCTGTAGAGAATTGGGCAGTTGAGTTATTTGGAGACACAGAGCAAATATGGAACATTTTAATATTAATAAAAATATATACGTTATAGAAAGAAGAAGATAGCTGTAAGAAAGGCCAGGTTGGCTCACAAAGGGTATAAGAAGTAAAATGAAGATAAAGTATCACAGATTTAAGAAATTAACTTGTATTATAGAATATCTAAAAATTTATAGGAGCCCAAGAAAGTCGATCAGACAAGAAATTAAGATACCCAAAATAATGTATGAAACAATTTGACTCAAAACATAAAAATAACAGTAAGTATTTTTAAGTACATTTCGGAAAAATAAAATGTTAGACTGGAGATATGTCTCTTGAAGTATGATAAAGGAAGGCTTGTATATAGTGATTATCATATAGTTAGGTTATTCAGTTCTGCTTTTTTTCAGTTTTTATTTATGTATATTTCAGCAGTATTTCTCATCTTGAGCAACTGGTAGATGAAACCAAAGTTGAACAATTTTTGTGCTTCTTAGAATAAAATTGGGATGTTTAAAAATGATAAGGATCCTCGGCTACATAATGTTGCCCCGATGGTTTTAAAGAATGTCAAGGATTGGATACCTGATCCACTTACCACCATGGACTCAGATAAGTCCATGAATATGGAAGAGAATTAATATATTGGAAATTACCAACGCCACTCTTATATTTAAAGGAGTTAGTAGACGTTGTCTCAGTAATTATAGACCTATTAGTCTTACATAAATTGTAGTAAATGTTTTGAATAGCCTGATAAACGTACTTTGCAAAATCATTTAACAAAGTTTAGAATTTTATAAGATAAGCAAAGTGATTTTACTAAGTGAAAATCTTGCCTAACATATCTTTTGACAGGCTTTGAAAATCTTATTTCATATGCAGATGAAAATAAGGGTGTATATTTGGTGTTTGTGGATTTTCAGAAAGCATCTGACAAAGTACCACTTAAACTATTGTAATGAAACATCATTATACGTGTGGGTACATTAACTAATTGGATACAAGAGTGACTTGATGGAAGAAAGCAGAAAATTGTTAGAAATAGAGTCAAGTTAAACTAGATTAATGTTGCAAGAGGTGTACCTCAGGGCTAAGTCTTAGAACCGTTGCTTAATATTGATTTACATTAATTATTTAGACCATTTAGTGAGTTGGGTAAATAAATGGCAGGTTAGTTTCAATTATTATAAATGAGCATATTGCATGTGGATTATCATAATTTCAATTAAAAGTATAATAGTGTCATGACAGAAAAGGATCTTGGGGTATAATGGGGTATCTGTTTTAAGCGTTCCACAAGTTAAACTTGTGCAGTCTCTTTCTGATTGTAGAGGCATGCACTTTTACATCAACAGTAGCCAGAGCCTGCTGTAGGTCCCGTGATGACATGTTAGGGTTTTTGGAGACCTCTTTTAGCATCTTGCAGTCTGCTCTTGGGGTGAACTTGATTGGACGACCACACCTGGGCATGTTGGCAGTTGTTTTGAAAGCCCTCCACTTGTTGACTATTTTCTGGACAGTGGAATGGCTGATTTCAAAATATTTTGGGATCTTTTTAAATCCTTTACCAGACTTATAAGCTGCTACAATTTTCTTTCTGAAGGCCTCAAACAGTTATTTTGCTCTCACCATGGTGCTCACTCTCACTTCAACAGTGAGGAGCACACCGAACCAAATGTCTGAAGTTTAAATAAGGCAAGCCTCATTCAAAATGCTGAGTAACGATCTTCTAATCATGTGCTCCTGGTATGATACACCTGTGTTTGAGTTGAGCCATTTCAATGGGAATAAATGTGGGGATGTCCTAACTTTTTCCTCAGTTGGAATATGCATTTTTGTGGAATTATATTTACAGAAGATCTTGAAAAGGCTTGTCTTCAGTTTTAATTATTTAGTTATATTCCTATAATCTCTCAGTATTATTAAAATTGAGATTATATATCTATATATCCAAAAATGTTACAAAAGTACACAGGCTTTCATAGGGTGTCCTAACTTTTTCACATGACTGTATGCTATTTCTCCACTATACCATAAGAAGACAGATTTTTTCTGTTCTGATTCCAAATGCAGTACTGTGCAAAAGTGTTAGGACAAAGTTGCAAAGAAGACTGTAAGCTACTTTAAAGAGGAATGGAAAGCAAACCCCAGATGAAACTTCAAAATTTTATTAATATTTATATTTAGTACAGCAGAAACTCAGTGAAAGTGCCTGAGTTCAGCAAACAGTTATTATTTAGTGTGTCTCTTCTTTGGCTTTAATAACTGCAGACAGTCTTTCAAGTATTGTTGCAATAGTTATTCAAAGTGTCCTTTGAAATCCTATTCCAAATGTTTCTGACATACTCCCACAGTTATTATGATCTATCAAATCCCAGATCTGCACAACTGAGTTAAGATCGGGACTATGTGGAGATCATTGCATCATCTGAGTGACTCCAGCAGCTTCTTTCTTAACTAAGTAATATCTGCATAGGTTGGATAAATGTTTGTGGTCATTATATTCTTAGTAGTGGAATCGTTTTTCAATAATACGCAAAGTACGGGTATATCAGGATGGATCATATTTAATGGCACTCACGGTGGTCCATTATTTCATCTGTTTTAGTAATATCTCCTACCGCCCCAGCAGACCCCTCAAGCCATTTCTACACCTCCCCATGTTTCATGGTAGATACTAAGCATTGAGATAAGTATATTTCTCCTTTCTTTCGCTAGACGTACAACCTACACTTTTAACAAAATATTTCATAGATGAATTTATCCATCCGTAACACTTTTTTCTAATCATCAGCAGTTCAATTCTGTAGTTTCTAATAATTTATCTGTCTCGTGATAATATTTGGAGATCATAGTAAAGGTTTTAAAACGACCACGCGACTAAGTATTCCATTCTTGTTGAATCCTCTTAACACTGTGAATTTAGAAAGCTTTCTGTCATTTGGTACATGGCAGTTTATCTCAAGCTTGAGATCAATGGCAGTCTTCCTTTTGTTCAGAAGGCTGAATAAAAGAAGATACTTAACATAAGTATCTTTCTTTCCTATTTTAAAATTTACCCGTCTCAGTCAAACGATCTAGGAGGTACTTGACAATGTTTGGGGAGTATCACAAGTCTGTAGTAATTTGTTGGAGAGTCCAACCAGCATGTGATAATGTTTTGATACAAACTCTCTGCTCTTCAGATAATTCTATGTATTTTTTGCCCATGGCAACAAAACCTAAAATAAAAGTGTCAAACACCGTCTTTATTAAAGTTTATTTATGGTATGTTATCAAATTTATTTCTTGTAACAAATACTATTACATATCTTAATTAATTTTTAGTTTCTTTCTATATAGTTAAGGCACTGCTCAGGGCAACAAGACAGTTATTTTACACCCTTAATATGATCTGTATATTCATTCAAGCAGAACCCTTATGACATACCTTTGGTACAAGTTTATGGAAACTCTAAAGTATGAGAAGTATTCTCATCCTGGCTCATTCAACTGTAAACAGTGTTGAAATTTACGTTCTGTAACGAGATGGAAAAAAATATTTTCGTAAAATAGAAATAATGACAAAATATTATTTTCTCCTAACACTTTTGCACAGTGATATACCTATAACATTTCCCAGTAGTAGACTATAAGTTCTGTTCCGGATCTTAGTGAAGTTTCACAGGTACAAAAAACCTTAAAATTGATTCGTTGATAAGTTTCCTTTCAAGTGTTTCTGCTTTCTGGTTATGAATAACATAAGTTTCTGTCCATTTCGTGAATTATTGTATCATAAGTACGTTGTATCTATTCCGATTGTTACTCTATGACAGAGGACTAAGCATATTGAAGACGAAAGGCTGAAACGTCATCCTCTACATTGTGTCTCCACAACAAGCAGTTACCATCCATTCTACAAAGTTTCATCATATCCAAATCAGTTCTGTCAAGTGGTGCTCTAACACAATGCTTCTGTTGTTGTTTTTCATCATAACGTGTGCATGAAACATCTTTGATTATACTGAATTTTAAATTAGAAATCTTTATTATGTGCAATACAGTGTATCCGAAATAATGCTTTAAATATGATTTTTTCTGGCACATCATGCAGTCCTAAAGTTGTGCTCCTGGATCTTTTGGAGCTACATAGCTATCTGATCTTTTAAGTTGCATAAACTCACTAACAACTTCAACGCTGCATAATCTGCTCAAATGGTAAACTTTGTTTATATTGGTAATGATGTAGCTCAAACATCACCTAACAGCTCTTTTTGAGCTTTTAATACCTCTTCTCTGTGGCTTTTACTGTTTTGACACCTCTTCTCATGGGCTTCTACTGTTTTGATACCTTTTCTCTGTGGCTTTTACTGTTTTGATACTTCTTCTCTGTGGCTTCTACTGTTTTGATACCTCTTCTCTGTGGCTTTTACTGTTTTGATACCTCTTCTCTGTGGCTTCTACTGTTTTGATACCTCTTCTCTGTGGCTTTTACTGTTTTGATACCTCTTCTCTGTGGCTTCTACTGTTTTGATACCTCTTCTCTGTGGCTTTTCACTGTTTTGACACCTCTTCTCTGTGGCTTTTACTGTTTTGACACCTCTTCTCATGGGCTTCTACTGTTTTGATACCTTTTCTCTGTGGCTTTTACTGTTTTGATACTTCTTCTCTGTGGCTTCTACTGTTTTGATACCTCTTCTCTGTGGCTTTCACTGTTTTGACACCTCTTCTCTGTGGCTTTTACTGTTTTGACACCTCTTCTCATGGGCTTCTACTGTTTTGATACCTTTTCTCTGTGGCTTTTACTGTTTTGATACTTCTTCTCTGTGGCTTCTACTGTTTTGATACCTCTTCTCTGTGGCTTTCACTGTTTTGATACCTCTTCTCTGTGGCTTTTACTGTTTTGATAAAGTAGGCAATCACAAGTTATTTTTACTTCACTGATCCTGCTGTTATAATGTTTTGGCAATGTAATTTCTTTTTCACTTCAATGATGTACTTTTGCATTTCTTCAGTTTTATCATCCTAGCCCTTCTATACCTCGTTGGTGTATTTCTGGTGGGATAGTGGGATGAGCTGTCCTGTAGAGATAGCAACGTCATCCAAGGACAGACTCAATTCAGCCAGTTGCACCTGGATACGAAGACCAAAAGGAACAATGGCAGAACATCTATTGTGAAAAAGCACGTTCCACTATGGAAGGAAAATACAACCCCGGATGGGATGTTTTGATATGAATCGAAGTTTTGATGCATACAATAAAGACAGTTGCAAACAGCAAAGGTGTAGAAAAGGCTCATGAGACTCAGTGTACAAACTGAGGACAGGAGAAGTGTGGAAAGCCCAAGATGGTGCTTGTGGCCCAACATCTTTAAGGCTTAAGTCGCTGTCGTCGAAACCACACTGTGTAGACAAGAAAATGTTATTTAATTTAACGAACTAAACAAGATGAACATTAAACATCCTCTGTAAAATCTTACAGAAACAGTTCGTCAAAGCAATTGGACAGTAGTTTGAAGGAATCTTGGTATTCTTCCCGGGCTTGGAAGAAGGGAGGACAATAGCCCAGTCCAAACATTAGGAAAAGCCTTCTCCTTCCAGATCCGGTTAACTACAACCAGAACAATAGCAAGAGCCAGGAGAGAGATAACACAGCATCTCGTAGTGAATATCATTAGGTCCGACTGATGTACTACCAAACCAATGAAAAGCAATCTTGAGTTATACTGGTGTAAAGGGGCAATTATAGTCACAGAGACAATCAGGAGAGAGGAGAGACTGCTTTACCCGAGTCTTGATGGATAAGAAGGTGGGGAATAAGGAGACTGCTTTACCCGAGTCTTGATGAATAAGAAGGTGGGGAATATGCTAGATGTACAAGAAAAGCTTTTCCCAAGAGTATCATCATTGATATTGGCATCAGCAACTTCCTTGTCATTGGAGAGCAAGATAGAAATGAAGCGAAAGTATACTGCTTACTGACGTTCTGAATCTTGTCCCATATGACTTTGGAACTGCTGGTATAAGAGATGCTGTTTGTCAACATAATTCAAGATTTATTCTGGCTTTGATGTCTTACTTGCCGATCATGTGCATAGGTCCGCTGAAAGGCGATGTGGTTTAAAAGTCTGAGATTCCTACGAAAGGTATCCCAAGCCTGTTTTTAAGCCTTCCATGCCATATGACAGACAAGATTCCACTGTAGACGAGGATAAGATAGAAATGTATTGAGGCTTTAAGAATACATTGAAGAGCCGCAAGTACAACAGAGTCAGTCACTGCTGCCACACAGTCATCTATTAACGCCTTACAGACGATTGCAGAATCAAGTTCCGAGAGGATAGTGAAAGAGAGTCACTTGACTTGGTCCAACTTCCATCAAGACACACGGATCAGGTGGTGTCGGCTATAGCCAGTCTCTCTCAATATGATAGGAAACTGGTCACTTCCCCGTGGATTATTGTCAAACCTCCAAGAAAAGTAAAAGAAAATTGAAGGGGAGGAGATAGAGAAATCAATAGCGGTAAAAGAATGACTAAGTGCATGAAAATTGGTATAAGAATCAGGATTGAAGAGACAAAAATTGTGATCCGAGAGCATACACTCTACATATACATATACTCTAGGCAATGATCCCTCCTACTAATATCAGTACCAACCCAGAGAGGATAATGTCAATTAAAATTAAAAAGGGAGACGGTAACTGTTCAATGAGGGCGTCAAGATCTAATTGGTAATAGTTCCCTTCAGCAGACAGGTAGAGAGAACAAAGAGTGATGTTACGACTCAAAGAAACATAAGTAGGTGTGATTTCCAAGGGTATGTCGAGCGGCAAAGACAAGGGGTGTACATGCTAAATGACCATCAGTGCTACTTCTCCATGCACTTGTCAATCACATAACCTGCCATTTCTGTACAAAGAAAACTGCCAAAAGATGACTGCATCAGCAAGTTTCAATAACGTTTCCTGAAAGAAAAGACAAACAGATTGATAATAATCAATCAAATTCATAATGTAATCTACATTCAAATGAAAATCCCGACAGTACCGATGTATCAAAGTGGTCGTTTTTATTTATGTGGAGGAGAACTGGGCAGAGATCCCTTCTGTTATCAACCACATTTTCTCTTTATTGAAAGGAGATCTATTAGCCTCCATGAAACCTGCTATGAGTCGAGTAGGCAGGTCTTTATCTGTGTACGAAGATTCCAGCGACTGAGAGTATGAACGAATAATCTTTTTGCATCTTAGGGCCAGAGAAAAAGATGCACCCAAAGAAACGCCCACACCTGGAGCCAAATGAAGCAAACCCAGAGAGCCATCAAAAGAAGTGACGGGGACAAAGGTGGAAAAGACGTAGCTTCGTCAACTCTTTTAACCATGGAGATCACAAGACTCTTCAGATGCATTTCAAATTACTCTGTTGGAAGCATAGATAGATCTATCTGCCCTCCCACTGTAGCAGTGAAATGGTGTGCATCAGCATATGTCCAATATGGCGTGAAGGAGAATAACTTTGAGCCTCTGGGTAGGAGATATTGTTCACAGTCTTCAAACGTTGCATCTCTTTCTCCTCCACCTACCATGGGCAAAAACTGGAGAAAGAGAGATATGAACCGATACAAATAATATAATCTGGTTCCAGTTCGCACCTGAAGACGTCTTGGTCTTTGCCACCACAATGAGCACGTGTTAAAGAACTATAACATGATGTCTTCAAGTGACCGAACTGTTGATACAGGAAACATCTGAAAGAATTGGGAATGTATGGCTGTACCTTACAGTTCAGATAACCTGCCTTGGCAGCAGTAATGTAAACTTCGAAATCATAAAATTAGCAGGCAGCATAATTCCGTCATTGCGGGTGGAGATTTGGAGTACAGCAGAAACTCCTTGGCTTGAAAAACCAGCAAGGATATCAGATGCGGAAACGTTCTTCAAGTCCCTCTCAACAATAACTCCTCTTAAGTTATTCAGAGTAGCATAAGTAGCAATCTCAATGGGGTATATCTCCAACACTCTTCGAATCAAAAAGAGTTTTGTACGTTGTGGTGAGTATGTTTCCACCAAAATATCTCCAGAACGTAACTTCCTTACTGGCATGGGGGAGCCAGCAAACCCCTCTAATCCCTTTTGAATAAAAAATGGTGATGTCTGCCCTAAGGATTTCTCAAATAACGAATGCAAAATGCGAATTCTAGGAACAGAAACCCACTGTGATAGTGATTGTTGAACAAAGTTTTACTCGTAACCATTTACCAATTATCATTTTTTCTTAATTTTATTTATGTTTCTTCATGAATGGGAGTATCCATAATAAAATAAAAACATTTCAGTGCCCTCTGTCCCCACCCCCAAAGAACCCTATGAGGAGAGGTACTGCAATGTCAAACAAGGACACCGCAGCAATGCCAGGGTTTCATCGGCACTATACCCAAGTACCAGCAACACACACAATGTCCAAAACACCTATTGAGAACGTTCAGCACTTGTACTTCGTTTTCTTTAACTCAAGTGGACCAGCCAATTGACTCCCGGGAGACAACCTTATGGCCGTCTGTCTACAGGAATTCAAGGCCAAAGAGGTGTGTTAAGGTTGAACCTCTCAACCACCAGAATTCTCTTCTCCCCTTCAAGGATCTCCCCGCACAGTATAACACGTGGGTGGATGTTCAGATCCCAGAGAAGGCAAACTGAAAGTACAAAAATTTCTCTGGGAGGTCCCCTCACCACGTACCGAAATCCACATAACACATTTCCTCCCATTGTGGAAAAGTACATCTCTCTTTACAGTATGATTAATTCCTACATCTGTGCTATGTAGGATAAATGTTAACAATAAATCTCCCGAGAAAGTTTTAAATTATGGTCATTGGACGAATACAGTTTTCACCAAGTCAAGTGAATCAGTTGCGTCCTTCCCATGCAAAACAATTATCGCTGCCACCAAAGGCTGATGTGGCTGTGGTGTCTTTAACAAACTTTTTTCACACTACGTCGTCAATAGAGCTTAATTTTGTTGTGATATTTCGACTTTTGGCAATTACTTCGCTGAAAAAGGGTACTATGGTGTGGTATAAATAGTAAAGGATAATTTGGCTTTACTATTGGCTATTATGTTGCTAGTAGAGATTGATTCATCTGGGTTGTCCTTAATAAACGCTAATTTATCTGTGATAACTTCAGTAACGAGTAATCTGACTGGTGTGTCCCAGTGGAGGCTGATTTAACTGTAGTATCGCCAGTAAAAAATAATTTGACTGCTATGTCCGTGATAGAAACTTATTTAACTGTGGTACCGCCGGTCATTTCTTAATACGAACATTACATTCAGAACGTTTTTTAACGTTTTTTTAAGTCTCTTCATCACGTAAAGAAATCTACATCGAGAATGATATGTTTTGAACTTACGGGTCAGATCTTAGTGTCGTAATATTGACTAAAATTATACAGATACGAGTAAAGTGTCAGCTGTGTCAAGAACTACACATATATATGTGGTTTAATGCACAGCTTGTATTATTAACATCTTGGTACAGAATGAAGTGATGGTTAGAGTACTGGACTCGAAAGCTGCTGAGTATGTCTTCTAATCCCGTCATTAAACATGCTCGCCAGTTCATCCATAGGGGCGTTATAATGTTACGTTCAATCCCGCCATTCATTGTTCAAAATATAACCGAAGAGTTCACGGTGTTTAGTTTTGTCTAGCTGACTTTCCTCTAGTCTGGCACTACTAAATTAGGAATGGCTCGAGTTGCCACGTACGAAATTCCAAATAAACAAACAAATATGTTATTAAAGTTCTTGAGAAATTGTTTTCTGTAAACTCGAGGCTTAAGGAATGAACAGATTGAATTTAAAAAGAACATTACTAACTTATTCATGCACAGAGTAACAGCTAGATAAGTGTTTATTGAGATAGTGAATACATTTATCAATGAGAGATTGTGAAAGTTCGAAGATATTCGAGCATATGAGGAAAGACAGGTCTTGTTGTTTCTTACAGGTGACAATACATTATTTAGAAGTTTTAATTAAAATAAACGACAAAGAAGACCACCAACAACCACAAAGTAATATATCCTGAACCATTAATAGGTATCAAACACCATATTAATTATGCTCGTTAAAAACGTGGATCGAATTCTACCTAAAAGAAGCAAAACCGCTTTCATAATATTTATTTTCTCAGGAAAAGTCTGTTATCTGTGTCACAGTCGCATGGTCATTACAATTGTAGAAATATGAACGTGATAGTCATTATATGTATTCATTATGTTATCTAGTTGTCATCATATATAGGGGTACAAAAGTGTACCCAATGATACAACAGCTGTGCAGGGTAGAAACCATAGCAAACGTCCATGTCGTAAGGCTGTCATACCCTAACAATGCAACAGTTCCCTAGAATTTACCATAAGGGTTATAGGGTTTTTATTTCAACATTTTACTCAGATAAACGTTACCTTAACGTGAATTCAGTTATCATATGTTTTGTTTATTTGAAAAAATTCCTTGGCACTACACACAAAAAAAAAAAAAAAAACAAGACACGTTTTATAAGTATTGTTTTTGTTCAGTTTTTTATCACCTACTATTATTGTATGAAGATATATTAAAAGTTGTAACTGCCTCTTCGCCAAAGGTAATAGTATAGGTTTTAAGTTATTTTATAGTTTAAAGCTTATTCACTACACGAGAACTTAGGGTACAGTTTGTACAATACTTACAGTTCCACTATTAATGTTCAGTTTGTATAGTGTATACTGAACCAAAGGATTGGTACAGTTTGTACAATATTCATTGTAGCCAAGTTGGATTGGTACAGTTTGTACAATATTCATTGTAGCCAAGTTGAATTGGTACAGTTTGTACAATACTTACAGCTCCACTATTAATGTTCAGTTTGTATAGTGTATACTGAACCAAAGGATTGGTACAGTTTGTACAATATTCATTGTAGCCAAGTTGGATTGGTACAGTTTGTACAATATTCATTGTAGCCAAGTTGGATTGGTACAGTTTGTACAATATTCATTATAGCCAAGTTGGATTGGTACAGTTTGTACAATATTCATTATAGCCAAGTTGGACTGGTACAGTTTGTACAATATTCATTATAGCCAAGTTGGATTGGTACAGTTTGTACAATATTCATTATAGCCAAGTTGGATTGGTACAGTTTGTACAATATTCATTATAGCCAAGTTGGATTGGTACAGTTTGTACAATATTCATTATAGCCAAGTTGGATTGGTACAGTTTGTACAATATTCATTATAGCCAAGTTGGACTGGTACAGTTTGTACAATATTCATTATAGCCAAGTTGGATTGGTACAGTTTGTACAATATTCATTATAGCCAAGTTGGATTGGTACAGTTTGTACAATACTTACAGCCCCACTATTAATGTTCAGTTTGTACAGTGTATACTGAACCAAAGAATTGGTACAGTTTGTACAATATTCATTGTAGCTAAGTTGGACTGGTACAGTTTGTACAATATTCATTATAGCCAAGTTGGATTGGTACAGTTTGTACAATACTTACAGCTCCACTATTAATGTTCAGTTTGTATAGTGTATACTGAACCAAAGAATTGGTACAGTTTGTACAATATTCATTATAGCCAAGTTGGATTAGTACAGTTTGTACAATATTCATTATAGCCAAGTTGGATTGGTACAGTTTGTACAATATTCATTATAGTCAAGTTGGATTGGTACAGTTTGTACATTATTCAGTATAGCCAAGTTGGATTGGTACAGTTTGTACAATATTCATTATAGCCAAGTTGGACTGGTACAGTTTGTACAATATTCATTATAGCCAAGTTGGACTGGTACAGTTTGTACAATATTCATTATAGCCAAGTTGGACTGGTACAGTTTGTACAATATTCATTATAGCCAAGTTGGATTGGTACAGTTTGTACAATATTCATTATAGCCAAGTTGGATTGGTACAGTTTGTACAATATTCATTATAGCCAAGTTGGATTGGTACAGTTTGTACAATATTTATTATAGCCAAGTTGGATTGGTACAGTTTGTACAATATTCATTATAGCCAAGTTGGACTGGTACAGTTTGTACAATATTCATTATAGCCAAGTTGGACTGGTACAGTTTGTACAATATTCATTATAGCCAAGTTGGACTGGTACAGTTTGTACAATATTCATTATAGCCAAGTTGGATTGGTACAGTTTGTACAATATTCATTATAGCCAAGTTGGACTGGTACAGTTTGTACAATATTCATTATCGCCAAGTTGGATTGGTACAGTTTGTACAATACTTACAGCTCCACTATTAATGTTCAGTTTGTATAGTGTATACTGAACCAAAGAATTGGTACAGTTTGTACAATATTCATTGTAACCAAGTTGGATTGGTACAGTTTGTACATTATTCATTATAGCCAATTTTAGAATACTGATTGTATACAGATTGATTTATAGTGGTCAGGTTCTTATTAATTTAATTATATAATAAATACTCTTGTTTTACCTACACGGGCTAAGATTTTATTATTGACTTACAATTTAAAATTCCTAAGGTTCTTGAAAGTGTTTTACTTAAACATTTTTGTACATTTATTTACACAGTCCTCGAGTTCTTATTGGTTTACTCATACACTCCTCGAGTTCTTACTGGTTTACTCACACAGTTCTAAAGTTCTTATTCAAACACATACATGGTCATGAAGATTTTAATGTTATGCTTGCACACAACCTTGGAGTTATTTGTTTACTTACACAATACCGAATTTCTTATTACTTTCATTTCATAGGTATTACCTTCATGAAACGTGTTTCAGTACACCTGAAGTCATTAGTGACTTAGTTAAAGAATTTTAAAGCTCATAAAAAGTATTTTACTTACACAGTCCTCGAATGTTTATTGGATGATCAAAAGGTATGCAGTCTGCAGTTATAGATTTACTGTTTAACAACCGTCTTTAACACACACACATATCATACAAATGAAGCATGTTTCATGAGATCATGGTTTTCGAGGTAAGAAACACTTGGATTTGCTACTGTGACAAACAGGTGTAAATATTTAATTATGAGTTTCAAAGTCACTCGCAAATGCCATATGTTAACATTTATGAGCACATATACGTCTACATGCAGTACTTTTAGAGTATTCTATAATCTCATTAAAACTAAGCTTCGGTAAACTTTCATTCTATAAATAAATCGTCAAAACAAAGCACGAAAACAATGAAACTCAAACGTTGCCAATACATTTTCCACTGAGGGTTCGTTATAATAAGCATTTATGCAATACAACGATGGTCCCGTCATATATTATTGTGTACAAACAGTTGTAAAACATCAAGCATGATATTGTGGTAGTATAAGGTTGTCCATCTCATGCTACTCCACTATGTAAACCTTAAGTTACCTATCTTATACATCTGTTCCTACCTCACTCAGTACACCTTAAGTGTTGCTTATCTTCGTCATATGTTGCTATTCCACTACGTACACCTTAAGTCACCTATCTTCGTCATCTTTTGGTGCTTCACTAAGTACAATTTATGTATCGTCTATCTTCGTTATCTGTTACTATTTCACTACGTACACCTTAAGTCACCTATCTTCGTCACATTTTGCTACTTCAGTAACTACATCTTAAATGTTACCTATCTTCGTCACATTTTGCTACTTCAGTAACTACATCTTAAATGTTACCTATCTTCATGGTCTGTTGCTATTTCACAACGTACACCTTAAGCTACCGTTACTATATACACTGTTGGCCAGAACATAAGCCCAATGAACATAAAGAAAAAATATGCGTTTTGCGTTATTACACTCAACCACTTATTTGAGCAGAGCTTCGAAAGATGAAAATAAGAAAAGAGAAAATATAGATAAAAAAAATCTTTTTAGTATTCAACATGGAAAATGTGAACACTATGATATCAGCCTAAATACTAGCTGGTCAAAAGTATAAGACCATACCAAAAAAAAGTCCTAAGCAGGGTAGGAAATGCCAAACATAGGTCTCAGTAGTGAGTTGCACGGCCGTCATTGCGAATGACTGCAAACATTCGCTTTGGCATGGTCGATATAAGCGTTTGCAGAAGGCTGGCTGGAATGATATTCCAAGTAGTGAAGATGGCTTCACGAAGATCATGCACTGTTTGGAACTGACGTCCATTTCTATAGACTTCCCTTGCCATCCACTCCCAAACATTTTCAATGGGGTTCAGTTCGAACGAACACGCTGGATGGTCCAAAAAAATCACGTTAATCGTCATGAAAATGTTCTTTGTCCTGCGGGCATTATAGATTGCAGCGTTGTCCTGCTGAAAGATCCAGTCATTTCCACACAAGCGAGGGCCTTCTGTCAATAAGGATGCTCTCTCCAACATGCCAATGTAGCCAGCTGCTGTTTAACGCCCCTGTATAACCTGAAGCTCTATTGTTCCATGGAAGGAGAAAGCACCCCAGATCATGATGAAACCTCCTCCACTGTGTCGTGTAGAAAATGGCCTGGGGGATATCTTTATCGTGCTAGTAACGTTGGAAGCCATCTAGACCATCCAGGTTAAATCTTTTTCTCATCAGAAAACAAAACCTTCTTTCACTTTTGTACGTCCCATGTTTGGTGCTTCTCAGCAAAGTTTAACCAAACTGTTTCGTGGTGTGGAAGGAGGTGTGACCTTTAAAGACGTTTACGGTTTTTAAAGCCTTTCTCTCGTAGATACCGTTTTATTCTTCTTGAGCTGCATTCTGCATCCGTAAGGGCCTTAATATGATTTGTTTGTTTTATAAATGTTTCACGAAAGCTACACAATGTTTATCTGGAGGGACAGCGACGATTCAACAAAGTTCTCTCATACACTCTACAAAATTAAAGAGGATTAGCGTAGACAGACCTCGTGCAGATTTGGGCGAAATTGAAAACAAAAATAAGGCAGAATTAAGTAAACTAGAAAAAACACAATAATAGAGGAATAGTGCTTTTATATAAATTGAATTTATCAGTAACAGATATCCAAATGAGTAGCAATAATGAATGCATAATAACTGATGTTCTCCTAAACAATCAAACTGATGTTATTATAGCAGGACTATACTGTCCACCAACAAAACAAATAGATATAAATTTGCTCAAAAACATCTTTTCAATTGGTCAAAATGCCATCTTAACAGGAGACTTAAAGAGCAAACATACCAACTTCAGATGCAACGCTACAAATACTAACGGAAGACAACTAATAGAATTTATGGGTCATAACAATATAAGTTTCTTAAACGATTTACACTGATCCATACTTCGTATGCAAATAAGAGCAGTGACATACTGGACCTATGCCTAGGCTCATACAATGTGAGACAAAAATGAGTAAAATTTAATGTGGGAAAAGATATTGTTAGTGATCATCTACCAATCTGAAAAGGAAAGAAAATTTCTATTAAAACATAACAAATCGGCAAGAATATCAAAAAGTACTAGACAATCTACTACCTATCATGATAAGTCAAACAGTTGCAAATCATTCAGAAACAGCCACAAAACAAACAATGCCACTACAACAACAAGTAATAAAAAACAACGCTTGGAAACCACACACCAAACACAATACTTATTAAACAACCAAGACAACTGAGGAGACAGTGTATGGAAACAAAAGACAGAACAGCAAAAACACAAACACCTCTTGGGTTACTCTTTATAAACAAACAGTGGAAATGATGTCATACGATAATACTTTATTGGTTGAAAGGACGAGAATGTTCAATGATGGTATTCGAACGCATGACCTATATATTGCGAGTCAAGGGCCCTAAACACCAGACAATGCCAAACAAAATCTCCAGTCATGGGTGTTAAAATAAGGCCAACAATGAATCCATTAATTAATCTGTTAATGGTCCATCAGTAAAGTCAACAACATATACATTAATTAATATATCAATGGTGCATCAGTAAACTAAAAAATAGGATCGTCAATTATGCCAACAATGGATACATTAATGAACACAATAAGGGGTATATCGGTAAAGCCAACATGGATAAATTAACAAAGAAAAGCCAGTCATATGTACTTTAATAAATCTAACTGAGAATACATTGATAAGGCAAATCATAATACAACAATGAGTACATTAATAAAGCACACCATGAAACAACAATACCTTGAATATAACCAATAAGCCAGTTACGAATGCATTAATGATGGATACATTGATAAATACAACAACAGCTATATTAACAAAGCAGACAACTTACCTACTGACAAAACTAGCCATGGATACATTAATAAACTCAACCGTTCGTACATTAACAAATCGAATCACGGTATTAAATACACATGACTGTTTCATTTAAATTTAATACGAGAGTTATAATTTCGAGTATAATAAAGCATGAATTTTAAATTTCGTATTTTTAGAAGCCATATCTTATCACATGTTTATTTACGTAACTATGTAAGGCATACCTTGTGTAGTTTACTAATTGGAGGTGGTTATATTGTTGCGTAATGTTGCTAGGATGTTCTCAGATTTTCTCTTTGTTTCACTGAAAATTGTTGAACCATGTCTCACTTGCAGTTAAATATAAATATCCATGTTTAAGTAAGCATAACGGATAATACCCCGATGGTACAGCGGTAAGTCTACAAAGTTACATGGCTAAAATTATGGGGTCCGATGTGGATTTCGTATAAGAAAATGCACACAGATAACGGAAAACACTAAATAAAAGTGAAATAAAAACTATTGCAATATACTGTAATTTATGTTATTAGAAGATCACCAATTTTGGATAACTGAAAAGAACTACATGGTGCTACTAGTAACCAAATAAACTAGAATGGTTGATTACCTTTTTCTATACTGTTATTTGTAATAAGAGGATCTGTACAGGGTTTTATTTTACTTATTGGATTACTAGTGTACTATGAACCTCCTTCAAATATTCCTGACGTAAAAAGTTTTGTCCAAATATTGCTTTTATAATGCCAATATATGTGATAATGAACGTTTTAAATACGAACTGGTAGGTTTTGTTTTTCTTTGTAAGATTTAACAATGTTTCTAAAGAAAAATTCTACCACCACGATGTATGTCATTTTCATGATACATGTGAATTTCCCAAGGAATACTCTTCTTGTCCAGCTTACCTCCTATGGAATGTGAATATACACCCACATGTTTTCCATGAAGGTAAAACAATAAACGTGTCAGTTGATATAGTCACTCGAATTGAGTAATACTTGAATTATCACAACTTGGACTTAAAAGTTCTTGAAGTACATGGGTCCTTCAGCTGATCAGTAACGATTATGAGTGATGAAATACCTTTATTAAATTTACCATCTATCTGGTGTTTTTATTCCCTGGTGGGGTCAAAGGATTACAAATATATTTCTTTTCTCATGAAAATTAAAACTTTGAAAATCTTGTAAGACTATAGATTAAGTATTCAACACTTATAGCTTAAATAAGTTATTGTAATAGGACACTTTTGTCTTTTACATCAAGGATTTCTGTGAGACAAATGTTTGATTAAAATATAACCTTTTTTATCTGTAATAGCTTGATTATCACTAACATTTTATGCCTGCTAAAATATTTTATCAGTGGCGAGTGTTATTTCTTGTAACACCTAAGACTGAAGATCGCGTAACCTTTTAGTTTGTAGGACTTTCCATAGGGTTAAATTCTGACTGAGATCATTCACTTATAACACCTTAAACTCCATCACGATATTAATTAGTGAATATTCTTGGTAGAAGAAGCAAGGTATCACTGATATCAAATCAATATCTCTTTATAACAATGGGTACTCATTTCCACCCTTTCTTCATCCCCCGTTCTACATCTAATTTATATGTCAGCGATTCAGATATTACAATACTTCCTGGTCTGCATTCCTTGCATATGGTAAATTTGCTTGTGCGTGTTCACCAATTGTCAGTTAACGGCCTTTATTTATACTTATTATAGTATAAATATATAGTGTGTTGGGTTTAGTATTCTTCTACAGTAGGTATCTGTGACTTGTTCGTGATATATTTAACAATAAATTAATAGCATGCACTAATCTTTCTTTCAAAATAATATATATATTCGAAATTAGTTTGACGTACGCACAACAACTTTACATTATTGTGCTTATTCAGATATATTAAACACTATATAACAGCATTTCTCAAAATGTGGTCCATGATCCGGTACTGGTCCATGAAAAAATGCCAGTCCATAGAAAACTAAAAAAAGTTAAATTAAATTAATTTTAACCCTTCACAACCAACCGCCATGTTAAAACTTTCTCCAAGCCCTAGTTGGATATTATATAAAAATGTAATTAAACCAGTTAATATAAATATATTATAATAAAATCAATATTTTCAAATAACTTATAATTTAAGTTTTCATTGTTGATTAAATGGTTTGTCCGGACAATGCAGACTTGTTTCTTTTTCTCAACTCCGGCTTCTCATCTTCAATATCGTCGACATCTTTGACCTCACTGACGTCACTACCTCCATCACTGAAGGCCTTTGACCGCACTCTGCCTCCATACCCACTAGACATTTGTTTACCAAATCTTGTAGTAGTCATTCACTGACCTTTTAAACGACACCATTGAAATATTTAATTCCTTGACTTCTTAATATATTCACGAGCGGGGCGAAGGGGGTACTCTTACCCCTGAACATCCCAGTTGGGAAGGCGAAATACCTTTCCTTGAAATACCTTTCCTTGAAATACCTTTCCTTAAAACTTAAGGAAAAAACCGCCATAGCTCGTTTTTTGTTTTCGTTTTGTTGTTCTTGTTTTGTCGCCTGCCTTTATGTCTTCAGTCCCTCAGGAATTAAAGTTTTTCTCACTCATTCTTAATGACGAGAAACCCACTTGAAATTAAAATGTATCTCAAAACGATTGGTATCGGTATTAACACTTTTATTGACAAGCAGGTTAGTCTGAAGATGACCTAGGAAGGTCGAAACGTTGTTTTCTGCTTGTCAATAAAAGTGTTAATACCCATACCAGCCGTTCTGATATACATTTTTCTCGCTCAGTGCAATTTAGAGAGCTTAATATTAAGTTTTACGGTGTTGATAATTTTGAAAATCTTGTGAAATTCAGTAAATTTAAACCACATCTTAGCTAGACACGTCCCCCTGCTGTGTCCAAGCTGATCTTCCCCTGTCTGCAAGTAAGATCAAAGAATGGATTTGTCTCACATAAAAGGGCCTTTTGTTCATTCAAGTTAACCAGTTCTTCGACACCAAAGTGTTAGAAATTTTATTCTAAATGTGTTAAATTTGCTTACTCTGTTAATGGACATTGATAGGCACGCTAGACGTCTTACGTCTGGGAGCGCCAAGTGGCAGCAGACAAGTTGCTGGTGGTTAGTGCTAGAAGCGTTTTGTTTGTTTTTGGAATTTCGCACAAAGCTACTCGAGAGATATCTATGCTAGCCGTCCCTAATTTAGCAGTGTAAGATTAGAGGGAAGGCAGCTAGTCATCACCACCCACCGCCGACTCTTGGGCTACTCTTTTACCAACGAATAGTGGGATTGACCGTCACATTATACACCCCCACGGCTGGGAGGGCGAGCATGTTTAGCGCGACGCGGGCGCGAACCCGCGACCCTCGGATTACGAGTCGCACGCCTTACGCGCTCGGCCATGTCAGACCTGCTAGAAGCGTTAATTTGTTATGAGAAGAGAGAGAATTGTTTGTAACTTAGTTTATACTAACTAAATTTTTTTAAGTTGTTCATCTTTAACAAATTCCCTCTTCTATATGGATAGATGGAGAAGAAACATGCATCACAGAAAAAAACCTCAAGTAATGCGCAAATGCAGCCTAGTTCTAGTGAAACTGAAGTTAGTGAAAATAATAGGCGTAATTGTAAATGTTTAAGTGATGTGCAGCTTGGTAAAAAAGAAAAGAAAACAAATAACTCTTGAACTCGACAGTATGGTGATGAATATTTGAAGTGTGGTTTTATAAGTGGTGGCTTCAATAATGACTTGCCACTGTTTTCTTTGTCCTTCAACGTTATCAAATGAGAGCATGAAACCTTAGATATACAAGATGTCCAGAATACTAGAATAAGCGAATAGATTTTTCTCATAAATAAGAAAATTGAAGAGGGTTTTTTCAAACAAATAATTTCATACACTCTTTTCACAAGATCTTCCGATTAAAACTTAGTTATGGCCTCATATGGAGTTTCAAAACTAATAGCCAACACAGGTTATCCTCATACTATTGGTAGGACGTTCATACTTCCAGCAGAAAATCAGTTGAATTTACTGTCCGTATCTAATAATACAGTGAAGCGTAGAATAGTGGATATAGCAAAAAGTACTGAAGAAACTCATTCGTCGAGTTCACTATAATCTTTTTTTTTTTGTCATTACAAATGGATGAAATCACAAACATAGCAGATAATATCAATTTAATGTGCTTAAAAAATGAGTACAGCAACAGATCAGATGTCGAGCCAGATTTCAGGATCAAACTGACTTTCTTTTCCTGATGAAAAACGACATCATCCTACTTGTTAGGTAAGTTTATTTTTTAAAAGGGCATTAATAAATACACAGGTGATGTAAAGATTAAATAACGATGAATTATATATTTTTTACACAGTAGTATTATAAAATACCTGTATACTTTATAATCGATAATGTATTGATAGAACCAGTGCTTCCAACTTAATGTTAAGACTTAGCCATCCATGTCTTAAAGGGTTATCTAATCACATATTTAAGATCAGACCTCATAAAAATTTCATACATAAACCGGTCCCAAATTGGAAAACTTTGGGAAATGCTACTATATAGTTCTTTTCTAGTTGTCGAAAGTGCACTTAGGCCTACTCAATTATTTTAGAATGTCAGTTGAGAAGCCGAACTATCTTTCTCTGTTTCTATCGCACTAAAATTCTGTGTATATTTTACTTACAATTTAGGAGCGAATTATCGCAGTTATATGCTGCTTTTCCAGTAATCGTTTTATCTTTTTTCATCAAACTATCTTTGATTCCTTTTGTCAAAGTTCACTTGGGCTGATTCAGTTGCTTTATAACTAAGCTTTGACGAAAAAATTTGTTCTTTACTACTGTTAGTCTTACGGTAACTCATTAAGCCTCTGGCCTATCATTTCTACCGCTGCTAACTTCACATTGAACTTGTTCTTGACTATTCTCAATGTCTGTCTGCTGATTTCTGCTCATCTCATGCTATTTATCTGTATATTAATAAACCGTCTGCTCGCTATATTCTCCACATCAACGAGTTACAAACACAGCTTCAAATAATCGTCTGCTTTTACTCCCTTATAATAAAAAAAAACACTGAACAATCATAATATCTTCATTCACAAAATTAACTAATTAATAATATCTATGAGCCTGGCATGTTTAAGGCTTTCGACTTGTAATTTGAGGGTCACGGGTTCGAATCCCCGTCGCACCAAATATGCCCGTCCTTTCAGCTGTGAAAGCGTTATAATGTTACCATCAATCCCACTATTCGTTGGTAAAAGAGTAGCCCAAGAGTTGGCGGTGGGTTGGGAGGACTAGTTGCCTTCCCTCTAGTCTTACACTGCTAAATTAGAAATGGCTAGCGCAGATATCCCTTATGTAGCTTTGCGCGAAATTAAAAAATATATATACACTAACAGTATTTTCTGTCATGACAAGTGTGAATATTGAATCTAATATTTTGGAACAGTAAATTTACCGTGTAACTTTTATACATTCATATAACTTACTCAAATACATGTCCTATATGGAAAGATGATAAAGTTGTGAAGTATATCATAACGCTAAGTATCGTATCTTACGTTATGGACTTATGGTACAGAAAGTTTTCATGCGTATTTTAAAGCAATTAGACTTAACTACAACTTCAATCAAACTCTGTATTGGCATCGTAGGATTTTTAACCTTACATAATTTCTTTTATCTCATGAAACTCAATCATATAACATATTTATATGAAGAACGAATTCTGTCAGCTGCCTGAAGTCTTAAAATAACTATTTTAAAATGTTATAGACAATCAGCCCTTCTCTATTACTATTTATTACAAGAAATAGTGGGAGGCACAAACAGAAACAACTACCAAGAAATACACAATCACCTTCTCCAGTGATGATTTTAAACTTTGTGTTAATATGTTAAGTTCTTGAAAGCACGTTTATATTAATATTGTCGAAATATCTAAATATATATATGTGTGTGTGTGTGTGTGTGAACTGTTAATTGCCAGCAACATGATGAAATATGATGAAATGTGATGGCTATTTTAAAATAAGTCGAATAGTTAACATATTAAACTATTCAAATGTTTATAGCTAATGAAAATCACAGAAAATCTAAGGGTTATAATTAATAACATGAACTCTCACTGCAGAGAACATCATACACAATGCAAAAGTTACTGTTACTGAAGATAAACATTTTATGGAGAAATTGTTTTAAAAAGTTGCTGTAGAAAGTGAAGTGTGCAAATGTGGTGAATGGAGAATTTCTAAACACCTGAAATTTACTAGTATTCAATAATTCTCAAGTATGCATCATAATACAAGGAGAAAACTTTGTATATCATTGAAACTAAATATTGGTTATTTTTAAAGTTAAAAAAGTTATATTTATCTTTGAAGGAGAAAGAAGTTGACAAATATTCTGTATTAGCACAAAGAGAAATGGATTTTGAACACAAGGCCTACACATTAACCATTCAGGAAGATTATTGTGTGATATCAAATATAAGTTCAACCAACCAAAAAGTAGAAGAAAAACAACCACTATATCCAAGAGTATTATGTGCTGTTATTTCAAATATCAAACAATACTCTCTCTAAGCTTTAAATGCAAAGCCCAGAAACATAAAATGCAACTGTGCGTTATTTTGATGCTTAACATGGTAAAAAAATAAGAGAAAAAGTAAAATTTTGCCATTTTATTCTGAAAAAGTAGACACTATTGCGAACATATAATCAGCGAACCAGCAGCTTGCCTTGAAAGTGGGGTTGACAAATATGAAAAGTAGTTAGTGTTTTGTAACTAATGTTTGTTTTTTAGGGTCCAAAGATCCACATATTTTTTGCTAAAATTGATGAATGAAAGGTTGAAGTGAATCCTAGTGTGGAAATGATGCTTTGGTCAATACAGTGCACTAATGGATTCTTGAAATCATGAGGTAATGGGGTATTTTCTACACGTAGTCAGTTATGGCAATAATCGACTAAGATTTATCGATGGACACCCTTTAATAATCAGATGAGTATTATGTTCAATGTCCATTAAATCAGTGTACATAGTTTGTAACTGAGAAGAGAAGTTTGTAACTGAAGGCCGACAGGAATCTTCTAAACATTCCAGAATCAAATTTATTTCTGAACTTTTCAGTCAAGGAGTATGAGTTGTTCAACTACACTTGGAATAGTGAAATATCTGAGTTGATGGGTTATCATTTTATTCTTAGATCACTATGCTTAACTATCAGTTTATTGGCTCGTTACCAGTAGAGTTTACTATATTTTTACCTGACAAAACCCACATAATGTACTTCCCAACAAGTAAATATCGACAAAGCTGTAATAAAAATATGTAAACTGTGTCACTCTGTGTTGAATTTGTTTGAGCCTTTTTTAACTTTATTTTAATTAATGATATGTTATCGTTAAGTCAAACCTTATCGTATTTATAATTATATATAAATATGTTAAAATGAACAAAATAGTTATATTTTTGTTCTTCAGAGACAATAGTCTGAAGAGTTTCGGCTGTCGTAGTAATGATTCTTCAGATTATAGCAGGACATCTACCTTCTAGAACAATAGCCCTCAAATTAATTCAAACAAGAACATGGACAGAACTGAAACAGTTCCATAAAAGATATGAGTCCTTATTAGTTAGTTTATGGGAAAATCTGAAATATGTGCTTATAAGACTGAGGATTATGAGAGGTTTCATAAACTTAACAAATTATACCATCTACTTTTTAGATATATGGACAAATATTTATAGATGATGACACATTTCTAGCCACAGCAGGTTCTAAATCTGTATTTTTCACGTTGTTCTTATGATACTAATGAGCCTAATTCAGGACCAAATATATTTTAAGGTAAGTAAGCTAAGAGATAAAAAGTAATTTTTTATGTATGGTTAAAAGTTTACATCAATATTTGTTCTAACAATAATTTTCCTTCGTCATTTTAAGAGAAAACAATGCAACCCAACATACTGCACAATTTTAATAAATGTTAAAACTGACCTTAGTGACATTTTTCAAAATGCTTTCAGTTGAAAGTAACTATCCGAAAGGAAAACTACAATCTGGTGAAATAGTAAAGAGCTGGTGACCTCTACACTTGTGTTTTTTCAACAACAAAGAATTACTACCCATTCCAGTGAACTCATCATGAATACTCTAAAATAAATAATCTATCGAAGAATAAGTAAAGAGTATTTATTTATAGTGGTATAATGAAGTTTCAGTCGAAAAGTTAAGTACATTTTCTCCTTATTTGTCACTTGTTATTTCTTTAAGCTTGACAAATTAATTCAGTGAACATTATATACTAATTCCGTGTGTAAAACTTACATGGCCTACTGTAGCTACTAATCAAAATATCTTTAAAGTTTAAAAGCTCTGTCAATTCAGCATGAAGAAAACATCCAAAGAAATTCTGATAATTATTAAAATGATTTCATAATCCTTATGAAATGTTTCTTTTGTTATTGTTATTATAGTTGGTTTTACAATAGTTTAATAAATTCTAATTTCACCACTTTCATCAAAATTGATGTAATGACTGTAATGCATTACCCTATGATGGCTTGAGATGGAGGAACTTCGAAACAATGTTACGCCAGTACAGTTTACCTTCTCTGGGATCTGGACATCCATCCACATTTGTTTTGCATGACGATACTTGAAGGAGAAGAGAAGATCTTGGTAGATGAGAGGTGCCAGGGGTCCAATGACACGCTACTTTGGCCTTCAATTCTTGTAGGTGAGGAGCCCATAAGTGGTGCCTTCATGGTAATATGGCTTGTCAATTGTGGTTCAGGTCAATTAAGTACCAATTTTGATACTCATTTATGGCTGATAAGTTACTGTGGATCTGGTATAGTGCTGAAAACCTAATAATGCTGTGTTGTCCCAATTTGAAGCACATCCCTTTATAAAGCTTCAGGATCGATAGGGTTGGAATGTTCTGAAACATTCCCTTTTCAGGTGAGTAATCAAAATAAAGGAAAAATACATAACAGTTAAATGACCAAATTCTCCATTTCCCACAATTCCCTTATCACATTTTCTGATTTTACTTATGTTATTATATAAGAGTCACAGTCAATTATTATTCATTATACATCCAATAGGCGAGTTGGTTCATCAAATATTCTAAAATGTTAAGATGTGAGAACCAATGGATCGAAACATCATGACCACAAGAAAGTGAATTTTCCACACAAAAAATCGCAGATGCAGCTATTAAACTAAGCAAACACAGTTTTTTAAGCTAATAAAGAGGAGTCATTGTAAAAGGGGATATCCTCATCGTCGTCTTGTAGGACATTCTTTTTGGTTCACCCAATAAAGAAATATTGTGTGTCAAGAGATTATCCAATTACAATAATGGAAAATGTGAGTTTACAGATTGACATTTACACTATTACGTTTGTCTTCCATTGTCAAAGCATTGATTCTTTAACGTATAGCCCTGTATTTCTAACCATCTTCTCTGTCAGTAGCTTAGACACTAAAACATTCAGATAGTCAATGTCTACGTAACATCTTCTATCCTGAGGTAAGGAATACAGAATATTCTAATACTTTCCACAGTGAAGTAATGTCTCGACTGTTGGAAGACAAACGTCTGTCTATATTTCATCTAGATAGGACTCTTGTATTGCCCATAGACAAGTACGTTGGTAAATTAAAGTATACCACATTAAAGTATCTACCAATAAGACTAGTAACGTATTGACACCTTTTAAAGTCGCCTTCTAAGTACAGAACTATTATTTGTTTTAATCTACGCTCAATTTAATATCATCCATCTAATAGAGACTTGTTTCTTGTACTTAGGGCAGGTTCTATGGAGTTTAATATATATTCTCTTCAGTAAACAAAATAAACGTGGTAAAAACATAGAATAAATTAATTAGCTTCCTATATAATCCTCCTCCATATTCTAGATGAAAATGACCACAACAATACAGTATAACTCTCGAAGTCATCGCCTGAATTTAAATGATAAAAATATTGATTCATTCTTAATATCCTTTGTATTTCTTCTTGCATCAGCCTTTTTCAAACCTACCGATAGTGTCATCATTTGGCGGTAATCACTCTACAGAAAGAACATGTATGGATGAGTTCATGGAGGGTACAGAAGCATTGCCAATATTTTCTGTTAAAATCATATACAACACCTTCTGGAAGCCAATGTTATCAGCGTTCACACTATTCTTTCTTTATGGTTGACAAACGTTTCTGTATATTACACTGGGAGAATTAATTAACACAATCCATTCTGATGTATTAATGACAGGAATTAAGTTGTGGAATATATTAATTAACACAATCCATTCTGATGTATTGAGGAGAGGGATTAAGTTGTGGAATATATTAATTAACACAATCCATTCTGATGTATTGAGGAGAGGGATTAAGCTATGGAATATACTAATTAACACAATCCATTCTGATGTATTGAGGAGAGGGATTAAGCTATGGAATATACTAATTAACACAATCCATTCTGATGTATTGAGGAGAGGGATTAAGCTATGGAATATATTAATTAACACAATCCATTCTGATGTATTGAGGAGAGGGATTAAGCTATGGAATATATTAATTAACACAATCCATTCTGATGTATTGAGGAGAGGGATTAAGCTATGGAATATATTAATTAACACAATCCATTCTGATGTATTGAGGAGAGGGATTAAGCTATGGAATATATTAATTAACACAATCCATTCTGATGTATTGAGGAGAGGGATTAAGCTATGGAATATATTAATTAACACAATCCATTCTGATGTATTGAGGAGAGGGATTAAGCTATGGAATATATTAATTAACACAATCCATTCTGATGTATTGAGGAGAGGGATTAAGCTATGGAATATATTAATTAACACAATCCATTCTGATGTATTGAGGAGAGGGATTAAGCTATGGAATATATTCTTTCGTAGCACAAACTTCCTCTTTTCAATGCTTTTGAATACACATTTTGAATATACATTTTCCCCTGTCCCAAGTCAGGTGTTTCCTATAAATGATCTTTCTATTTTTTACTCTCTTACCATCCTTGTTGTTGGAAAATGAGCACTGGCCAAAGTGACAAAGATCATTTTCTTCGTGAAGCACATTGACCAACCACTTCGTATAACCTCTTCTACCTTTTGATATACAGAGATCATTTTCTTCGTGAAGCACATTGACCAACCACTTCGTATAACCTCTTCTACCTTTTGATATACAGAGATCATTTTCTTCGTGAAGCACATTGACCAACCACTTCGTATAACCTCTTCTCACTTTTGATATACAGAGATCATTTTCTTCGTGAAGCACATTGACCAACCACTTCGTATAACCTCTTCTACCTTTTGATATACAGAGATCATTTTCTTCGTGAAGCACATTGACCAACCACTTCGTATAACCTCTTCTACCTTTTGATATACAGAGATCATTTTCTTCGTGAAGCACATTGACCAACCACTTCGTATAACCTCTTCTCACTTTTGATATACAGAGATCATTTTCTTCGTGAAGCACATTGACCAACCACTTCGTATAACCTCTTCTACCTTTTGATATACAGAGATCATTTTCTTCGTGAAGCACATTGACCAACCACTTCGTATAACCTCTTCTACCTTTTGATATACAGAGATCATTTTCTTCGTGAAGCACATTGACCAACCACTTCGTATAACCTCTTCTAACTTTTGATATACAGAGATCATTTTCTTCGTGAAGCACATTGACCAACCACTTCGTATAACCTCTGTGAAGCACATTGACCAACCACTTTGTATAACCTCTGTGAAGCACATTGACCAACCACTTTGTATAACCTCTTCTACCTTTTGATATACAGAGATCATTTTCTTCGTGAAGCACATTGACCAACCACTTTGTATAACCTCTTCTACCTTTTGATATACAGAGATCATTTTCTTCGTGAAGCACATTGACCAACCACTTTGTATAACCTCTTCTAACTTTTGATATACAGAGATCATTTTCTTCGTGAAGCACATTGACCAACCACTTCGTATAACCTCTTCTACCTTTTGATATACAGAGATCATTTTCTTCGTGAAGCACATTGACCAACCACTTCGTATAACCTCTGTGAAGCACATTGACCAACCACTTCGTATAACCTCTTCTACCTTTTGATATACAGAGATCATTTTCTTCGTGAAGCACATTGACCAACCACTTTGTATAACCTCTTCTACCTTTTGATATACAGAGATCATTTTCTTCGTGAAGCACATTGACCAACCACTTTGTATAACCTCTTCTAACTTTTGATATACAGAGATCATTTTCTTCGTGAAGCACATTGACCAACCACTTCGTATAACCTCTTCTACCTTTTGATATACAGAGATCATTTTCTTCGTGAAGCACATTGACCAACCACTTCGTATAACCTCTTCTACCTTTTGATATACAGAGATCATTTTCTTCGTGAAGCACATTGACCAACCACTTCGTATAACCTCTTCTACCTTTTGATATACAGAGATCATTTTCTTCGTGAAGCACATTGACCAACCACTTCGTATAACCTCTTCTAACTTTTGATATACAGAGATCATTTTCTTCGTGAAGCACATTGACCAACCACTTCGTATAACCTCTTCTAACTTTTGCAGAACATTGCACTTATTTTCATGTTCAAAATAGATGTATTCTAATTTATTGGTCTTAGCTCTACATTTGTACAGATGTAATAATAATAATGTTCTCCATACTCAGTGTTAAAAATGTGCTATAAGCCATTTAAATCTCATAATTCTATCGGACAAAAGTAACAGAAAAGTTGCTGGTGGATACTGTTGACAAGATGCCTTCACTTTCGTCTATCGTTTTGAAATTATAAACAGCTATATGCTGCGAGAATTCTGAAACAAACCAACTGTCGAGTGTCAGCAAAAAATGTCATCTCAGTGGCACCATTGTTTCTTATTGAATTAGTTTGAAGCTCAAATAAGTGAAAAAACAGGCTTGAAAATAAACTGCATTGGGAAATAAGAATTTAATTTTCAAAAATAGCTTTTTGAAACAACACACTTGAACTTCTTTATAAATATTTATTGGTAAATTCAGTCTTATTTTCCTCTCGCCCCGGCATGGCCAGGTGGCGTACGACTCGTAATCGGAGGGTCGCGTGTTCGCATCCCTGTCGCGCCAAATATGCTCGTCCTTTCAGCCGTGGGGGCATTATAAGCTGACCCTCAATCCCACTATTCGTTGGTAAAAGAGTAGCCCAAGAGTTTGCGGTGAGTGATGATGACTAGCTGCCTTCCCATGCCTTACAATGCTAAATTAAGGACGGCTAGCGTAGATAGCCCTCCAGTAGCTTTGTGCGAAATTCAAAAACAAACAAACTTAATTAACATAATTCTAAAATGTTTAGAACTAGAGACAAACGTTAATAATTATGTCGTTACCATGTGTAACACATTGCCATCTGATTTCAACTTTTGTCAAGAAAATAATTATGTTTTAATTTCTAATACAGTACAAAGTTATCAATCTCATGATGTTTTTAATTTCTAATACAGTACAGAGTTATCAATCTCGTGATGTTTTAAATTTCTAATACAGTACAGAGTTATCAATCTCGTGATGTTTTAATTTCTAATACAGTACAGAGTTATCAATCTCGTGATGTTTTAATTTCTAATACAGTGCAGAGTTATCAATCTCATGATGTTTTAATTTCTAATACAGTACAGAGTTATCAATCTCGTGATGTTTTAATTTCTAATACAGTACAGAGTTACCAATCTCGTGATGTTTTTAATTTCTAATACAGTACAGAGTTATCAATCTCGTGATGTTTAAATTTCTAATACAGTACAGAGTTATCAATTTCGTGATGTTTTAATTTCTAATACAGTACAGAGTTATCAATCTCGTGATGTTTTAATTTCTAATACAGTACAGAGTTATCAATCTCGTGATGTTTTAATTTCTAATACAGGACAGAGTTATCAATCTCGTGATGTTTTAATTTCTAATACAGTACAGAGTTATCAATCTCGTGATGTTTTAATTTCTAATACAGTACAGAGTTATCAATCTCGTGATGTTTTAATTTCTAATACAGTACAGAGTTATCAATCTCGTGATGTTTTTAATTCCTAATACAGTACAGAGTTATCAATCTCGTGATGTTTTTAATTTCTAATACAGTACAGAGTTATCAATCTCGTGATGTTTTAAATTTCTAATACAGTACAGAGTTATCAATCTCGCGATGTTTTAATTTCTAATACAGTACAGAGTTATCAATTTCGTGATGTTTTAATTTCTAATACAGTACAGAGTTATCAATTTCGTGATGTTTTAATTTCTAATACAGAACAGAGTTATCAATCTCGTGATGTTTTAATTTCTAATACAGTACAGAGTTATCAATCTCGTGATGTTTTAATTTCTAATACAGTACAGAGTTATCAATTTCGTGATGTTTTAATTTCTAATACAGTACAGAGTTATCAATTTCGTGATGTTTTAATTTCTAATACAGTACAGAGTTATCAATCTCGTGATGTTTTTAACTTCTAATACAGTACAGAGTTATCAATCTCGTGATGTTTTTAATTTCTAATGCAGTACAGAGTTATCAATCTCATGATGTTTTAAATTTAATCCTACTTTTATTCAATCTATATTGTATATTAGTTTTGTAGTTTCAAAACTATTAAGTACAAGTTCACCGTTTGCTTCTTGTAAAACTATTTTACATATACTAACATGCGACCAACAAGTCCACTCTTGATGGGACTAAATACTATATTGCAGTTCACACAGGTGGGAGAACCTTACGATGGAGAAATGATGTTTATAATCTAAAAGTTAGAAAAAAAATACAGCTATGATTTATGGAATGGTCTACTTTGTGACAGTAAATAATTAAAAAACTTAAAATAATAAAAAACACACAGCTATGATTTATTGAAGGGCCTAATTTGTAACAGTAAATAATTAAAAAACTTAAAATAAAAACTTAAAATAAAAAGAAACATACAGCCTATGATTTATTAAAGGGCCTGCTTTGTAACAGTAAATAATTAAAAAACTTAAAAAGAAACACACAGCTATGATTCGTGGAATGATCTACTTTGTAGCAGTAAGAACTTAGAAAAACTAAAAGTAAAAATGGAACACATAACTATGATTTTTGAAAAGATCTCCTTTGTAAATTTGAGAAACTAAAAAGTTGAAAAACTACACAGCTATGATTTATGGATTGATCTACTATGTAGCAGTGAGTAACTAATATGATATATGTTCAGATATATACTGTTTAGTTTCCTCTGAAGTCATTTTAAAGTTAAACATTCTCTGCTTCATCTTGAGAGTATCTCTCAAACCATGATACTCACTTCAACTTTTTAATAGACATTTGACTGCTGAGTGACAATATAATTTCTTCAGTGTAATGTGTTTGTTTTCTTATAGCAAAGCCACATCAGGCTATCTGCTGAATCCGCCGAGGATAATCGAACCCCCTGATTTTAATGTTGTAAATCGGTAGGCTTACCGCTGGACCAGCGAGGGATTTTCTGTTTGATACTTTAGTCTACATATTTATTAAACTTGAAACTTAAGTGACATATCTTTCTATCTATTACTCCATCTTACTGATATTTTTATTTAACAACCATCTAACTGTTGAGTGACTACATATACATTATTCTATCTGAGTGACTACATATACATTATTCTACCTGAGTGACTACATGTACATTCTTCTACCTGAGTGACTACATATACATTATTCTACCTGAGTGACTACATGTACATTCTTCTACCTGAGTGACTACATATACATTATTCTACCTGAGTGACTACATGTACATTCTTCTACCTGAGTGACTACATATACATTATTCTACCTGAGTGACTACATATACATTATTCTACCTGAGTGACTACATATAAATTCTTCTACCTGATAATTCACCTTGCTGATTTCTCAACCTTCTGACTACTTAGTGACAGCGTATTTTCTTTTGATTGGTACATCTGTTTCTTAATAATACTTTTGTTGTAAATCCAACTGCTTAGTTATCTTATGTCTTCATGTAGAGTACTTTTGTTGTGTGTACTCTGATGTTTCAAGCACTTGTTCCGTACTTCGGATGGTTTGGAACAATTTATTTGGTCGGAAGTATTTCTTTAATTGATATGTTATGAGATTTTATATGGAACAAAATAACAATACGTTGTGTTTATTGTATTTTAAAATATGTTTAATTATTTAACATTTCTACATCTAGGCTAATAAATGTACTGGCAAATTATTTTTCAAATAAATTTCAGTTTAACGGTGAAAGTAAATTAACTTCGACAATTTATTTTTTGAATCAATATATTTATATATCATAATTTCAAGGAAATCATTGAAACACTGTTAAATCAGACATCCAAACAGCTAAATATGAAGTCGTTCCAAAAATACTGATGTCTAAAAAATGGCAAAACGTCGTAAAACTAAAAATTTTATTCCAAACTAGATTTGACAGTGAAATCACGTAGTAAACTAATAAACATAATAATAAACTAAAATTATTATCTTTAAATTTTGTGACGTAGTTTTAAGCAGTTTTATGGAATAAATAATATACATTATTTGAGCTCGGCTGGACTAAGTGGTTAGGGGTTCGAATCACAATCTGAGAGTCCCGGGTTCAAATCCCTATCAAACCGAACATGTTCTCTCTTTCAGCCGTCGGAGTGCTGTAATGTGTCAGTCAATCCCACTATTCGTTGGTAAAAGTGTAGTCGAAAAGTTGGCTGTATGAGGCGATGACTAACTGCCTTCCCTTTAGTCTTACACTGCTAAATTAGGGACGGCTAACGCAGATAATCCTCGTGTAACTTTGAGTGAAATTCAAAACAAACAAACAATCTATTCTTTGTTGCTGAAACACATGAATGACCTACATTTAGTTTCCGTGCTCTCTTTTTTTAAAAAGAGAATTACGCTTAGAAGCCTAACTTATTGTACACTGCAGTAAATTATTGTAGGTCTACCTTATACATAACTTTCAACAATACTAGGTCTAACGTAAATCAATGAACTTATACAATAAGCACAATAGCTAAACACACATCCGAATATTTTTCATTCTACTCTACTCTAGGCGTATAGATACGTTAACGAGCCATAGTTTTCCTGCTAACAGACAAATTACAATATTAAAATATCACACCTAACAACAGTATGCTCGTGCGCTATATAGGTAGATTCTAGTCCCTAATGTTTTGTTAGAAAAATAACCGTTAGTAGTAAGTTGACAGACAATAGTTAAAAGAAAGATTTGAAAGAGTAAGTTATAAATAAACCATAATGAATATATGAGCATATTTAATAATTAAAAATACTGTTTATATAATGTCAAATTTACAATAATTACTTGTAAGAAGAAACACTTTATAACCCACTTGACGTGTAGAGTTCAGTTTGACCTAAAACTTTAGAAATGTTAAATATTTCATTGTATATATAACAATGACATAATTATCAGGTCATCCCATAAGTAATGCCCGAAAATTTTATACAGAAAGTACATCATCATTTCTGTCTTTGTAGAAGGCTTTAATGACTAAAAGATGTAGTAGGACATGTATAAAATCGTTCAGACAAATAAAACAAACTAACCCAACTACACTTTTTCAAATCATTAATCAAATAAATATTTATGAAGATGGATGTGTCTGAGAAGCCATACAATGCTTTATGAGTTTAAAAAAGGCAATAGTGCAGCAGAAACTACATGAAACATTCAAGGTGTTTATGGTGCGGAGTCTCTCAATGAAAGAAAATGTCGAATGTGGTTTCAGAAGTTCAGATCAGGTGACTACAGCTCAAGTGATGTGCCACATTCAGGTTATCCTGTTGAGTTTAATGATGACTTGCTGCTGGCTGCACGTGATGAAGATTGTGTTGTAACAGTTGAAGAACTAACACAGAAGTTTAATTTAACCAATTCAACAGTTCACCGTCATCTGCAACAGCTTGGAAAGGTGTCAAAACTTGAAAAATCGATTTCCCTAGGTCTTGACAGAGCAAGATGAGCATTTCCACTTCTCTGCACTTTTGTGAACCTAACTCACCTTTTTTGGACAGGTTAGCGACTGGAGATGAAAAATTGATATTTTATAAAATTGTTAAGCGCCGCAGACAATGTCTCAGTACAGGTAAAGTGGCTAAAGCACAGCCAAAAATGGAGCTTCACCCTAGTCAAGTCTTGTTAAGCATTTGGTGGGATATTGTTGGTGTGATCCATTTTGAGTTGCTGCCACTCAATGTAACAATTACATCAGACTTCTATTATAAACAGTTAGAGCGTTTGAATGTTGCACTGAAAAAAAAAAAGAGGCCTGCTTTGATTAATCGTAAAGGTGCTATATTACACCAGGATAATGCAAGGCCCCTTACAGCAAGGATTACATCTGTAAAGACTGAAGAGCTAAACTGGGAAAACTTCCACATCCTCCGTTTTATCCAGACTTTGCCCCATCTGATTATAGACTTCTTGTATAATTTACGCGTTTCCAAATTCTAGTAAGTAAATTATTTGTATGTTTAACCCACGTTAACTTCGTATCGTAAGTTATACCTAGGAATTTTGCTGGAATAGTGGTCTGTAGAAGAGTTACACTCACGTACAGTTCAGAGGAATATTTTAAAATTACTTCATTTTTAGGCATATTTATTTTTATTCGATATTTTTGGCAATATTCTTCTAAGTTATTTAGTAATTGTTGTGAATTTGTCGCTGCTATGGATGGGGCTGGGACACTTTTCCAGACCGCTACATTGTCTGCGACTTGGGACGCGTCCCGTAATTTGGATCATTTAATAGCATGTTATTCACATACATGATGAGCTCGCTACCCCTCCCTGAGGTATGCCAACTTCTAGTGTAAATGGCTCTGAGAAGGTTGCCCTTAAATTTATTTTACAGCTTCTATTTTCCAGAAAGTTGGATACCCAGCACATAATTCCCTGGGGTGGTTCCATTTCTGTCACGCGATATCTTAATCCATTATGCCACACTCAGTTGAAAGTTTTTTCGATATCGAGAAAGAAAGCGACAGTAGATTCATTTTCATTAAAACTATCAAGAATTGTTTCTGTTAATCTTACCAGGTGATTTGTGGTCTGTCTAAGTTATCTAAATCCGTTTTGAATTTCTGGTAATTTTGAAATTATTTATAAGTAATTTTAAAGTCTATGGCTAATTATTCTTTCGAGATTTTTTTCCCTATACAGCTGGTGAAGCTGATCGGGTGGTAGTTGGTTTATTTGCTGGCTTTCTTTCTTTATGGAACATGAGAACTATTATTTCTTTCCAAGAAACCGGGATGTATTCAGAACTGAGTGATAAATTTAATAGTACTGTTAAGTGTTCATATAATCTGTAAGTGCCCTTTTTTAAGAGAATAGCTTGTAAGCCGTCTTTTCCTGGTGCCTTGTTTTTTGTAGCCTTTATTGCTAGTTTAGCTTCCATTTCTGTGATGGTTTTAATGACTGGTATGTAATTGGATTTTCTCTTTCATCTAACTTTGTTGATATGTTTTGTTGACTGGACATTTAGGTGTGCACTAGGTTTTTTAAGTTGTATGAAGTTATTGACTTTATTGTAAAAATATGTGTTCATGTCTGGTTCCTCGTGTGTTTTGAACGTATATTTTGACCTGACATAGCCGGGCAGTTAAGGTACTCGACTCGTAATCTGAGGGTCGCGGGTTTGAATCCGCGTCATACCAAACATGCTCGCCCTTTCAGCAGCGGAGACGTTATAATGTAACAGTAAATCCCACTATTCTTTGGTAAAATAGTATCCCAAGAGTTGGCGGTGGGTGTTGATAATTAGCTACCTTCTCTCTAGTCTTACAATGCTAAATTAGATTTGGTTTGAATTTCGCGCAAAGCTGCACGAAGGTTATCTGAGCTAGTCGTCGACGAAACGTATTTTGTAGGTATTCTTTGAATACCTCTGCTTTTTCAGAATTAGTGTATGCTGTTTTGTTGTGAATTTTTAGTGGCAGGTAATCATTGTTTGAGTTTCCAGTGTTAGTGAATCTTTTTAGGTGTATCAAGGTTAGTTTTGGGTCGGTTTTGTGGTTGAGTTGGAAGCAAAAAGTTTCTCAACTTTCGTGTTTTAGTTGTCGTGCTTCTCATTTCTTATTTTATTTGTTACAACGTTTATTTGTGTTTTAGTACTGGATTTCTACTTCGTATAAATTGTCTTCGTAGGTTCCTTCCGTCTTTTGTCATATCTACTATTTCTGTATGAGGCTGCCATGTTTGTGTTGTTAGTGATTGTTTTAGTTTAGGTGTAGTGTTGTTTGCTGTATTTTCTATGCACCCAGAGATTGTTTGTATGACAATATGCATATAATATAGAGGATAGAAATATTTATTCGGTTTGCTTTAAATTTCGTGCCAAGCAACACGAGGATTATCAGCTGTCTCTAATTTATTAATGATGAACTACAAGGAAGACATAGTGAACAACATACACCACAGACGTTTGGACTACTCTTTGAACAACGAAATGTGGGACTTACCGACGACATACACTGCTGGCCAATTCTGGCTCAACAATTTTGCCACGTTGAAACTCTGTCAACTTTTTTAGCCTTTACCATGTTTTTACCCAATGTAACACAGGAGATGTTAGTGGGAGATGTTGACAGCACTAATGCTTGAACACAAATGACTGAATTTTGTTACGTGTTTACCGATTAACGCTTCATTTCAGTATGGTCTTAATCTTTTGACCAGTTAGTATTTAGGATAATTTCATAGTGTTCACATTTTCCCTATTAAATGCTAGAAAAGTTTTTTATTTTTATCTTTCGAAGCTCTACTCAAATAAATGGTTGAGTCTAACAACGCAAAATGCATATTTTGTCTTTATGTTCATTGGCCTTAAGATTTTGGCCAGCAGTGTAATAGAGGCTGCTGACCTAAATAGACTCTTTTAAACCTGATAAAATCAAAATTCACCTGCCAGGCAGTAAGCCACAGCCTAAATCCATAGTCGTGAAGGGGATGCATCGATCTATAAACCTTGACGCCATTACACAAGAACCAGACGAACAAAATATACCACACACAAACATACAACGAATAATTTCCAAAAAAATCTCAAGCACCTACAAATTTAATACAAATTGACATAGATGACAACTACAACATTCAAAACCTCATTAATAATGGAATTATGCTTTGGTATCAAAGATACCAATGAACAAATAAAATCTCCGGCAATTGTAGTAACTCAACGCTACAATTGCTAAAAATATTGGCGCGTTTCTGTGGCATGTTTAGCGACACCGAGGTGCTGCGGCTGTGGAGGGGAATATCATACATCTCATTGCTAAAAGGAACAAGAAACACCTAAATGCTGTAACTGTGAACAAACCCACACAGCAAATTACAAAGGATGTGACAAATATAAACAAATAAAACAACCTATATATCAGATAAGAACAGCAACAACAGAACAGGAACAACCTGACACAAGTAAGCGACAAACAACAGACACAACAACAGAAGTTAGCAAAACATCTAAAACAACGTATGCACAAATGTGAAAAGGAAACAAAACACAAAAACAGCAAGAACAAAGTATTATTACACAATAAAATAACACATCAACACAAACACAAAAATCACAAGAAAACAATACCACACTCCCAGAAACAAACGGTAACACACCTGACAAAACAAACCTATTGACTACCATAATCAAAAACATAATCACAGAATATATAACACAATACACAAAACCAAATCAAACAACCAACTGTATTGATATGATAATCAACATTCTGAAAAACACATTATACCTCATATGCCACACATAATAACAACGCTCACGGGACACCTGCTGACAACGTAAGTTCATAGAGGTATGTATAAAATTCCAAGGCGCAATAGCTTCCAAGAAACATACAATCGAAGACCTTATACAAGAAACTAAGCCTCACATTATAATAGTAAGCGAAACTTTAATATACGACAACAACAGATGTAAGATACCAAATTACACAACAATATCTACAGTAATATGTTCTGCAAACAATACAAAAGTCACAATAGCAGGAACATACAGTTCACCACAGAAGCAACTAGACATAACATTACTCAAGAAAATCTTTTCTCACAACCGTAACTCTCTAGTCATTGGAGATCTAAACAGTAAAAATGTTAACTTTGGATGCAACTATACAAACAATAATGAAAGAAGTCTCTTACAGTTTATAGATAATAATAATACAACCCTACTAAATGATAACACCCACACATACAGCGTATGTTACTAACACCAGTGACATACCAGATCTGTGTCTTAGCACATACAATATGAGTCAAAAGCTAGTAAACTTTCAAGTGTAAAAAGATGTTGATAGCGACCATTTATAAATATGTTGTGTCTTCGATCTCGCCCCTCATAAAAATACAACCAATAGAAAAGAAAAATTAGATTATAATAAAACAACTTGGCAAAACTATCAAAAGGAATTAGACACTCAATTACCTAATAACGTTATATTAGAAGTAAAAAACCACTAACTGGATAACTACTGTCAAACAATAACGGAGTGCCCTCAAAAAGCCGAAACAAGACCATGAAACAACAAATAACACATGGAAACCAAACACCCAAATAATAAACCTAATCAAAAAACGAAGACAATTCATGATAACAAGATACAGAGAAACCACAACACAAATAAACAATATAAGAAATCACGTTAGAGCGCAAATAAAATAATAAAAACAAGATAAATGGGATAATTTCTGCTCAAAATTAAATGATAAAACTGACCCGAGAAAATTCTGGACACAGCTTAGACGACTCACCAATGATAACTCAGCCGCAAAGAAATATCCTACACTGACCATAAAAATATAATAGCATACGCAAATAATGAAAAAGCTGAATCTTTCAAAGACCAACTACAGAATACATTTAAAACACATAGTGATCAAGATATGAATACTTATTTTTACAACAAAGTCACAAATTATTTACTAAACAATAAAGAACAATTTGAACCAATTTTTTCCAACAAGTAAATCTGAGACAAATACAAGACTCATAACAAACTACGAAGACACGAACCTAAGGAAAGAAATATCCATACATGAACTTCATGAAGCAATAAAAACACAAAAACAAATCTCCGGGTGAAGATGAGATACAAACCATCCTCTTAAAAAATGGAACTCCAAAATTGTCTGACCACCTAAAAGCACTCTTTTAATTTATCACCATCCTCAGGATACATACCAATTTCTTAGAAGCACGCTAATATATTAATGCTCCATAAGGAAGGAAAGTTTGTTTTGTTTGTTTGTTTTTGAATTTCGCACAAAGCTACTCGAGGGCTATCTCAGCTAGTCGTCCCTAATTTAGCAGTGTAAGACTAGAGGGAAGGCAGCTAGTCATCACCACCCACCGCAAACTCTTGGGCTACTCTTTTACCAACGAATAGTGGGATTGACCGTCACATTATAACGCCCCCATGGCTGAAAGGGTGAGCATGTTTGGCGCGACGGGGATGCGAGCCCGCGACCCTCAGATCACGAGTCGCACGCCTTAACACGCTCGGCTATGCCTGGCCGGGAAGGAAAGCCAGCAAATAAACCTAATAGCTACCGACCAATCAGCCTGACCAGCTGTGTAGGTAAAATTCTTGAGAGAACAATCACTAACAGACTCTCCACATTCTTGGAAATAACATCAAAATTACCAGAAGAACAGAATTGATTCAGAAAATTTAGACAAACAACCGACCACCTAGTCAGACTAACTGAAGAGATAATAGATAGCTTTAAGAAAAAAACAATGCACTGTCGCCTGCTTTCTTGACGTTGAGAAAGCATTTGACACTGTATGGCACAACGGTCTACGGTACCGTATGAATGAAATGGGACTACCGCGTGGAATTATTCGCTGGTTATCTAACTTTTTGGAAAATAGAAAATGTAGAGTAAATGTAAAGGGAACTTTTTCTGGATACTTTATTACAGAAGCTGGCGTCCCTCAAGGAGGGGCGGTTAGCCATATACTCTTCATTATGTGTGTAAACAATTTTCCATTGAAGGATCCTAATCATGGATTCTCCTCACAGTTCGCTGTTGATGTGACAGTCTGGAAAAGTGCTACCACACCAACAATAGCAGCCACAAAGATACAACCTCAACTAAATAGAATAAGCGAATATTGTCAAAAATATAGAATAAAAATAAATACAGCAAAAACACAACTTGACGTCTTTACAGAGCTAATAAAATACAAAAACTACAACCTGAAATATATATGAATGGAACACTACTTCAGACTGCCATAAGCTAGAAACAATACAAGACACACACCTCGCAACAGCATACAGAGTTCCCAGAGCAACATCATCTAAATTGATACACAAATATTCAAACATTCCAACTATATCAGATATACTCCTACATAGTACAATAACGTATTTTGATAAAAATTGGATGAAAAATGAATTATTATGCGAACTAGACAGGTACCTCATACATGATGAAGATAGTCCTAAACACCTCTCCCCGATGAACATATATTTTAAACATAAAAAATAAATAAATTAAAAAGTAATAAAAATAATTTTATATATATATACAGAGAGAGAGGGGGGGAAGGCCGCCATCAAACTAGAACTCCTGCTGATAGGGCAAAAGAATATCAATAAATGTATACCGTACATAGACATTGCCCTGAAAAGGGTCGGAGAAATTCAGCTCACTCTGACCCTAAAGCAGTAACTAACACCAACCAACACTGCATGACTATACAAGTAAAGGTCAAAGAGCACGTGATTCTCCAGGGTATGTATATGATACCCAAAACCCGAGAGAGAGACTATATAATAACCCCACAACTGAAAGGGCGAACGAGTAAGATAACGGGGATTAGATTATGAGGCGAAAGTTCTAACTGCCAGACTGTTTCAGGCCGAAATATTTATTTTAAATGCTAAGTGTCCTGAATAAAAAAAAAATATGATATTCTTGGATTTTGTTGCTTAATGTATAGTACGTGGTGTAGCGGGCTGAATTTAGCAACAAGTTTGACTGTGTGGGTATTTGGGTATTGATGTTGTTAAATACCCAGGAGGGTCAGGTACATTTGACCTCTTCCTCCCTCCCGAACGATTATAGCGTCTGTCTTTAGGGGTTTTTTTGTTTGTTTTTTTTTAAAGCTTTGGGCCAGAGTAAAAGTATAACATGATACTCAGGTCCATTTCAGGGCTCAGTCCATGCATGGACGAACAAGAAGGTTTTTTTTTTTCTTCATTTAATTTTTTTCCATATATATTTTTTTTTGTATTTTGATATATATATATATATATATTTTTGTATTTTCATATATATATATATATTTTTTGTATTTTTCTCCTTTTTCTCGATTGAGAGAATGCTACTACTACTTGTAGTAACACAAACACACACAGAAAAGAAAGTAATAATAATTACTATTATTCAATACTTGAATAATAATTCAAAAAGAGAGAAAAAAATAATGATTAAAAAAGAAAATAATAATTATAAAAATAAAAAGAAACAAGGACTAAGTGTCTAGTGCATAGTGGCCAGCTTGTGTTACATTTCTTAAATATATGTTAAAAGGGGAGAGGTATTTAGGACCATTTACATCATGTACGTGATATCTGTCGAGATCACACATTAAGTCATTTTTATGCCAATTCTTATTGAAATATTTTAGAGAATTATGCAAGAGTCTTTCAGCTATTGTATCTATGTTTGCATACTTGTGCATGAATGTGGTTGAGGTGCTACGTGGTACTTTATATGCTGAAGTTAGTACAGAATTTTGTATACGTTGAAGTTTCTGTACATGTGTGGGTGCTATGTTAATCAAGGCAGGTGATGCATATTCTATTGTTGGTCTAATGTACGTTTTGTAGATTTTAAGTATGTTGTCTGGTTATGTTCCTTGGATTTTACCTGAAAGACTTCTTGCATAGTTCGCTCTTTTCCAGATTCGTATCAGTACATTTTTAATATGTGGTAGCCACGTTAATTTTGAGTCATAGGTTAGACCTAGAAATTTAGCAGAAGTAGCAGTCAGTAAAAGTGATCCATTCATATAGAGTTTTGGTGGATCTTTTTTCAGCTTATTCAGTCTGCTGAATACTATGACTTGGGTTTTTGGAATATTAATTTTGATTCTGTATTTCTGGCAGTATTCTTCGATGTTATTTAGGACTGGTTGTAGGTTCGTTGCTGCTATTGACGGAGTGGGGGCACTTTTCCAGACTGCTACATCGTCAGCGAACTGTGATGCATAACCTAAATTTAGGTCCGACAGAGGCATATTACTCACATATATGATAAATAATATAGGGCTAACAACCCCTCCCTGCGGGACTCCTGCTTCGGGTGAAAAGGACCCTGATTGGGCCCCATTTACATTTACTTTACACATTCTGTTATCCAGGAAGTTGGACAGCCAGCGAATAGTTTCCTGGGGTAATGCCATTTCAAGCAATCTATGTCGTAAGCCGTTATGCCACACTGTGTCAAATGCTTTCTCAATGTCGAGAAAGCAAGCTACAGTGCATGCTTTTTTGTTGAAGCTGTCGGTAATTGATTCTGTAAGTCGAATCAGGTGGTCTGTAGTTTGGCGGTTTTTTCGAAATCCATTTTGAATTTCTGGTAATTTTGAATTTTCTTCTAAGTAAACTGACTGACGATTACTAATTATCCTCTCTAATACTTTGCCAATACAACTGGTTAAGCTAATCGGGCGGTAGTTGTTTGGTTTATTCGCTGGCTTTCCTTCTTTCTGGAACATTAATATTATTGCTTCCTTCCAAGAAACGGGGATATATCCAGCTGATAGTGAGAGATTAAATAACGCTGTTAGGTGTTCATATAATCTCTGAGTGCCTTGTTTTAGGAGGATAGCTTGAATACCACCTTCTCCAGGGGCTTTGTTTTTTTGTGTTGTTAATAGCAGTTACGACTTCTGTTACAGTGATATGTTTTACCAGTTGATGAGTGCTCCAGTCTTTTTTTTTTTCTTGGTGTGTAATAGTGTTGACTGGAAATTTAGGTGTAAAAATGCTTCTGTTTTGATCAATATAGTTTGTGACTGTATTATAAAAGTATCTGTTCATGTCTGGTTCATGATGTGTTTTGAACGTGTTTTCTAGGTGTTTTTTAAATATCTCGGCTTTTTCTGTGTTAGTGTATGCTGTTTCTCCATCCAGTTCCAGTGGTGGATATACTGTGTTTGTTGTTCCTGTGTTTGTAAATCTTTTCAAATGTGTCCAGAATTGTTTAGGATCAGTTTTGTGATTTAGATCGGAACAGAAGGTGTCCCAGTTTTCTTGTTTCTGTTGTCTGATTAAGTTTCGTATTTTATTCCTTATTGTGTTTATCTGAGTTTTAAGTGTGGGGTTGCGATTTTGAATGTACTGTCTGGGGAGTATACGTCTGTTTTTAATTAAGTGTATTATATCTTTATGTGGTTGCCATGAATGAGTTGTTGTGAAGTGTTTTTGTTTCGGTATCGAATTGTTGGCTGCATGTTTTAGACACTCAGAGACGATATGACAGTATGCATCTATATCTGATGCGTCCGCGGCAAAATGTAGTACTTCGGGAGGTAAGGTTTCATTTAATATAGTTTGAAAAACTGGCCAATTAGCTTTTTTGTAGTTCAGTTGGTCTCTCACTATGATTTTATTTAAGTGGGGGGTGAGATTGAAGATACACCAAACTGGGAGGTGGTCACGATATAGATAGTGACCAACATGAAAATTTGCGACTCATATTTGACGAACACAGGCATAGGTCCAGTATTTCATTGGTGCCGTGTGCGTACGGGATATGTGTCGGTGTTGCATCGTTTAATAAAGTCATGTGTGTTTCATCCAAAAATTGAAAAAGTAAATTGCCATTTGCGTTTGTACTACGACAGTTGAATGCTATATGTTTACTGTTTAGGTCGCCGATAATAATAAGATTACAGTTGGTATTATACAATATATTCAATAGATTTACATCTAACACTGTACTAGGCGAGCAGTAGATGCCCGCCACAGTAACATCTGTATGATTTTGCGTTTTTACATTAATAATTATAGATTCATTACTGGAAGGGATAGTAAGTTCCTGAACTATAAGTATTTCAGTCTTATACAATAATAAAAGACCTCTGTTTGGGTCTCTATTATCCTTCCTGTCATGTCTAATAATGGAGTAGCCGTTTAGTTTAAATCGATGGTAGTTATATAAGAGAGTTTCACTAATTATAATTACATCAGGTTTTATGGAGCTTGTTGTATCTTCAATCTCATGTTTCTTGGAAGCAAGAGCACCCTGGATACTGATGTGCAGAACTGTGAAGTTATCCATGTATAGTAGAGTTTATGATGGAGGTTAAAATTTGCGGCAGGAATTTGTGTATGTTTTTCAATATGATTTTAACTATTATGTCTGTGAGACTGTTGGTGTTTGTAGGGTTTGTATATTCTGCCATTATTTCCAATATGGTGGAAGTTATGGCAGATGTCAGTGTTGTTTCAATTGTTGTTGGTTGTGTGTTTTGGTATTTCTTCTTCACTTGGTGATGGTTTTTCCTGTCGGGATGATGAAGTTTTAACCACTGCAGCGTAAGTGTTTGTTTGTGTAGTTGTACTTTGTGGTGCTGGAGTGGCAGGTGTGGGTTCCTTAATGGTTCGTGGTGGTGGCGGCTTGTTCATGTTGGGATTTTTAATTTCGTATAAGTGTGTTTTAATGGATTTATATTTCTGACAACCTTTATAATTTGCCGTGTGTTCTTCCCCACAATTGCAGCATTTGATTTAGCAACAATTCCGGTTTCCTTTATTTTTTTAAAAAATATTGGATCGTTTTTGCCATAAAATGTTTTATAGCTGCAATTTAAAATGTGGAGAACAAGTATTTATTTTCTAACAAATTAAAAACAGAGAAAGAGGTACAAGTATCTTATACTTTTCTCATTTTGCTTTTAGTAAACGAAATTAAATTTCTATAGAGCTGTTATATACTCTTCATCGTTATAGGTTTAATATTATTTCTTTCGTTTGCTGACCCAAGCACTGCTGATGAACTTTGAATAGGCGAAACAGCAGTTCACTGGAGAGTGTACGGCCAATCAAAGAATGCATTTGGCATTAACGCCACAGATTCCTTTCAGTTTCAAAGAAAAAAAAGTGTTAACATGTGTAGAAAGTTCAGTTTTTTTATTTTTAAGCAACAAACATATGAGTGAGAGAGTTGAAAAAGAGACTGTACAATAAAATATGTGTTTAAGAACATGCTAGAAAGAGATCAAAGTAAATCTGGAGTTACACCATATGATCTATTTTTTAAAATTTCTAAAAAGCCAGAGTTTGCTCAGTTACTGCCTCATGGGATAAATAATCTTTCATCAGTTACAAGGCTAAATTCAGAAACAAGAAGGACTTTGCATTTCATGCAGTTTTGTAAGTTATGGACTGGTGTATGCACACTTTTGTTGTTTCTCTGTTTTATTTATGGATTCCACACAGTTGAAGGGTTTACCAAATTCTGGTTTTTCTGGAATGCAAACGTTGAAGATCTCGCAAATGAACCCTGTATGTTAAACATTCTCTCTACCCTTCAGGATGTCTTTATGCCACCAGTTGATTGTAATATGTGCCATGATGTGAAGAAAATTGAAAAAAAAAAAAGAACCTTTCTTCAGAAGAATTTGAAAAAAAGTAGGTTGTTTGAACTTCAGAAATAGAAAAGTATGTTTTTATATATTACTATCAGAAAACTTAAGTGATGTACTTTATATAATTTGTTTTCTGCTCTTATGAAATTCTAAACCATAACTAGACTCTTCATATTAAGTCAAGATCAGTTGATTAGTCAATAGAACAGTGAATAATAGATAGATAAGTAATGATATTGAAATATACCATTTGGCAACATTTCCAGTTTCTTCAAAAACCTTAAAGATACTATAGATCTCATTTGTAAAAATTTAGGATTTTTTAATAAAATTTTCAGTGGTTTATCCTTTTGTTATTTCATCTGTTTCCTAAATGTTGTTTTAATTATGTAACTCTATTTTCTAAGTGTTATTACAATAAAAGTGTTTTTAAGGGTAATTTTTTTTGTTATATCATTTGGGTTGTTTTCTGAGTGTGTTTTTTGTATTCAGGTCCTGAGGTTTTTGTTTATATCATGGACACTGATCATAATACAAAGTTATGTAGGCATTATGCAAATAAGTTACCCACACTGTTTACCTCATTTAGCAGTATTTACTTTGAAAATACTGTTGTCTATTATATCTTTAATACTTTGAATATGTGACTTTCAGTAATGAAAGCTTCTAGAAAAGCAAGCAAGTCAAAATATAAAATTATACTAAGTTTTAAAACAAAATAAAAAACAGTATTACTGAATTATTGTATAATAAATAAAAAAACAGTATTACTGAATTATTGTAAAGTTTTGTAAAGTTATTTTTTCTGAACTCCTAAATGTTAAAGTTTAATAAACGGTATTGTTTAAACTAGATGTTAATCTTCCTTTTGCCAGGATGGACAGTATTAGTGATTTACAAAAGCTATAATGGTGTAAATAATATGTCCACATAATAAAATAGAATTCACTGTCAACATTCATGTTACTTATTTTGAAAATAGACAATGGTGTGTAAAGAACAATAGAAACACCATTCAGTACATAAACAACACTACTATGTTTGAAAAAGAAATTGAATCATTATATTGGATGAATGATTGTTTGAACATCATAATAATGATTTCTACACAAATGTTGAGTAATTATGTTAGATAGATAATGTTACAAGTAATATAATAATAACAACAATAATTATGTTACGTAGACAAATTTAGGGGGATATTTTTGGATAAAAAACATACAGACAGTCAATGGTGATGTTACTGTTAATTATATGTAGGCAACTAATGGAATTTTAATAATTCTTGGTCTCATTAATAAGATATATATCACTTATCCATTATTATCATGATACTTGAATCATTGGATTAGAAAAATAAAAATAGATCATAATGACAGTACTCTAATAACTTGAATAATTGTAATAGAAAATTGTAATAATTATAAAGACCAGCTTGAATTAGTTGATTATTTTAATAACATTAATTGATTTAATCATAGTTTTTTTATTCATTGAACAGTTTACAACACTAATTTATGTGATTAGTTAACAACATAATCAACTTTGTAGAGTTGATTTCCTCATTCAAACTAGATATCTCATTATTTTGAAGTACTTTGGTATATTTGTCTTCTTTAATTTGTGTTTTAAAGGTTCTAACTGTTGTAGCTATATAACCTCATTTATACCAAGGACAGTTATACAAATAGATAATGTTTGATACTTTTAGACAAGGAATTCTGTCTTCAACTCTTAAAAAAATAATTCAAATTCTTATCTTTGTTTCAAAACTGATTATTGTCAGTATTGCCTTACAACTTTTCTTATTTATTTCTTTAATCAATTAGTGTTTGTAGCTTCAATAGAGTTAAAGTTAGTATAAAATATGGAAGGTTATAAATGACAGTGGTAGTGGTGAAGTGTTTCTTCACTGAACATGACAGTAGTAGTGGTGTAATGTTTCTTCACTGCACATGACAGTAGTAGTGGTGTAGTGTTTCTTCACTGAACATGACAGTAGTAGTGGTGTAATGTTTCTTCACTGAACATGACAGTAGTAGTGGTGTAATGTTTCTTCACTGCACATGACAGTACTGGTGGTGTAGTGTTTCTTCACTGAACATGACAGTACTGGTAGTGTAGTGTTTCTTCACTGCACATGACAGTACTGGTGGTGTAGTGTTTCTTCACTGAACATGACAGTACTGGTAGTGTAGTGTTTCTTCACTGCACATGACAGTACTGGTGGTGTAGTGTTTCTTCACTACACATGACAGTACTGGTGGTGTAGTGTTTCTTCACTGCACGTGACAGTACTGGTGCTGTAGTGTTTCTTCACTACACATGACAGTACTGGTGGTGTAGTGTTTCTTCACTGCACGTGACAGTACTGGCGGTGTAGTGTTTCTTCACTGCACGTGACAGTACTGGCGGTGTAGTGTTTCTTCACTGCACATGACAGTACTGGTAGTGTAGTGTTTCTTCACTGCACATGACAGTACTGGTGGTGTAGTGTTTCTTCACTGCACATGACAGTACTGGTGGTGTAGTGTTTCTTCACTGAACATGACAGTACTGGTAGTGTAGTGTTTCTTCACTGCACATGACAGTACTGGTGGTGTAGTGTTTCTTCACTACACATGACAGTACTGGTAGTGTAGTGTTTCTTCACTGCACATGACAGTACTGGTGGTGTAGTGTTTCTTCACTGAACATGACAGTACTGGCGGTGTAGTGTTTCTTCACTGCACATGACAGTACTGGTGGTGTAGTGTTTCTTCACTACACATGACAGTACTGGTGGTGTAGTGTTTCTTCACTGCACGTGACAGTACTGGTGCTGTAGTGTTTCTTCACTACACATGACAGTACTGGTGGTGTAGTGTTTCTTCACTGCACGTGACAGTACTGGGGGTGTAGTGTTTCTTCACTGCACGTGACAGTACTGGCGGTGTAGTGTTTCTTCACTGCACGTGACAGTACTGGCGGTTTAGTGTTTCTTCACTGCACGTGACAGTACTGGCGGTGTAGTGTTTCTTCACTGCACATGACAGTACTGGTAGTGTAGTGTTTCTTCACTGCACATGACAGTACTGGTAGTGTAGTGTTTCTTCACTGCACATGACAGTACTGGTGGTGTAGTGTTTCTTCACTGAACATGACAGTACTGGTAGTGTAGTGTTTCTTCACTGCACATGACAGTACTGGTGGTGTAGTGTTTCTTCACTGCACGTGACAGTACTGGTGGTGTAGTGTTTCTTCACTGCACGTGACAGTACTGGTAGTGTAGTGTTTCTTCACTGCACGTGACAGTACTGGTAGTGTAGTGTTTCTTCACTGCACGTGACAGTACTGGTGGTGTAGTGTTTCTTCACTGCACGTGACAGTACTGGTGGTGTAGTGTTTCTTCACTGCACATGACAGTACTGGTGGTGTAGTGTTTCTTCACTACACATGACAGTACTGGTGGTGTAGTGTTTCTTCACTGCACGTGACAGTACTGGTGGTGTAGTGTTTCTTCACTGCACGTGACAGTACTGGTGGTGTAGTGTTTCTTCACTGCACGTGACAGTACTGGTGGTGTAGTGTTTCTTCACTGCACATGACAGTACTGGTAGTGTAGTGTTTCTTCACTACACATGACAGTACTGGTGGTGTAGTGTTTCTTCACTACACATAACAGTACTGGTGGTGTAGTGTTTCTTCACTGCACATTCAACTTATACTGATTACAACTTTCAATGAAAAAACTCTTTAATAGTACTGTTTTAATTTGTTTAGTTCACTGAGATAATGCATAGCATTATGGAAAATCTGTGTTGGTAAGGTTGTGCTTTAAATTAGTAAAACTAAATGGTTATTAAGTTCCAGCTGAGTTTTTAAAGATGTCTGATTGTCATTATATATTGCATATAAGGTAACAAAAGAAAGTTAATAGTTAATCGTTTGATTCCTGTATTATTATCATACTTTAGCTTAGTAATATTATAGTTTATTTCAGTGGAAAAGTAAAAGGTATCATAATGTGTTCTATAGGAGTGTAACAGTTTCATTTCTTTATAAGTATGTTTTATGTGTCTGCAGTAAATGTTTTTTTCAACTCTTGCAGCATGTAGAAGTGTATTTGAAACTATTCAATGATAATGATAGATATGTGAATATAGTGAATATTAATTATTTTGTTCATGATTCACGATTATTAATATAAAAAAGATGTGCTGTTGTTATCACTAAATATGTGTACAGTATATACAGTTTTGATTCTTTGTCAGGACTAACAAATGAAATCAGGTATTTAATGAATATTGTTTTTGTGATTTCTTTTTTCAGTTCACAAAATTAAATGGAAGCATGAAAGTTGTATGTCATGTATATTGTAGGTATGCATACAGTGGTATCCCTGTAGTTGAATCAGATGCCACAATGAACTGGACAGCAAGAGAAATATTTAGTTTTTCATTTCTACAAAGAATTTATGGTTTATATAATTCCACTCATATGGACGATGATCTGGATTACCAGTTCTTCCCCTTTGAAACAGAGATTGACACTTTGGAAGAAGCTTTCAGTATGACTTCAGAAAGAGTTCTGATGACTGAAAGATATATACCTTGGTATATTGGTTGGTAAGTGCATCTCTTCAGTAGATATTAATACATTTCTGTAGTTCCCTTTACAAGAACAGTAAATCGTTTGTTTGATAAATATTTACATAACTGTATTACTGTTATAGATGTATATTTCTGTTAATGAATTAATTCTGTAAGAAGGGTACATAATATTATTGAGTAAGTATTTCCTTTGATAAATCACCTTTATGAAAATAGTAACATTAAACTTTTGAAAATGTAAGACGTTTCATTGTATATAGCATTATTGTGAAAACATGAACATAAATGATTATTACACAAGTTATTACATTGTGATGCAGTGTTACTAAAAGACAGTGTCAAATTCATTGAATGTAAATGTAAATTTTTGCCAAATGTTGGTTATTTTTCTGCTGATGTCGACAATATATGGTGTGCAGCAGTATATGGTTTCGTGATTTTTTAATTCATGGGATATATTTACTTTTGTTAGTTGATTTTGCTTTTTGTCTAGGTGTGTGCATATATAATGTTTTCTACAGTTTGTGAAAGAAACTCATTGATGTTGATGAAGTATTGTTTTATTTTGTCTAATTTGTCGTTAATTTTATCTGCTGAGCATAGTTTTATGGTTGTGTTCATTTGGTTTCTTAGTATGTTGAGTTTTTGTTTTGTGTAACCATCACATGCACACCACAAATATACGGCATCCCCAAACCTCATAAACCAGATTGTCCATTATGACCAATAATGTCCATATATGAATCGTTTAATTACAATCTTGGTAAATTCATAGTATGGGCATCCTCCAAATATGTAACATCAGCCAGCTCATTCATCAAATACTCTTAATTTCAAGTCTAATCTTAATCAACTTAATCATAAAGCCTTAATGGCCAGTTTCAATGTTATATTCCTCTTTACAACTGCTGAAGCCTGCAAGATAGCCTTAGAACTCTATATCCGAGATCCTGCCCCATCAATAGACATTCCCAGCAACCAATTAGCAACCCTCATAGAATTCACCACAATGAAGACAAACTTCATGTTCAACAACCACACCTATATACAAACAAATGGCCCAAGCATGGCAAACCCAATATCACCAGTTCTAGCCAATATTTTTATGACACAAGTTGAAACACAAGCAATTAACACAGCATTACATCCACCACTATACTGGTACAGATATGTAGACGACACGATTGCGGGATTCAAATCTATAGGACACATACTTAATTTTTTCAATCATATTAACTCTACACATCCCAACATTAACTTCACATGTGAACAGGAAGAAAGCAATCACATATCATTTCGTAACCTCAAAATTACAAAAACCGATACACAATTCAAAACAGAAATCCACTGAAAATTCACCCATACTGGACTCTACATTCCTTGGGACTCAGCACATGAAACAAAACAAAAACTCAACATACTATGAAATCAAATGAACACAAACATAAAACTATGCTCAACAGATAAAATTAACGACAAATTAGACAAAATAAAACAATACTTCATCAACATCAATAAATTTCTTTCACAAACTGTAGAAAACATTATATATGCACACACCTTGACAAAAAGCAAAATCAACTAACAAAAGTAAATATATCCCACAAATTAAAAAATCACAAAACCATATATTGCTGCATACCATATATTCTCGACATCAGCAGAAAAATAACCAACATTTGGCAAAAATTAGTTACAAAATATGATATTCCACTTAACACCAAATTTATTCAAAAACCAGGCACAAAACTAAGGTCTATACTATGTAAAAACTACACTGACAAACACCACACCAACATTATTTATAAAATATGATGTGATAACTGCTACAACTTCTATATTGGAGAAACAAGTAGAAAAATGGAAACCAGATTCAAAGAACACAAAAATTCACCTTCACACATTTTCGAACACTGCAAATCAAATAAACACAATATGACCATAGAAAACACTCAAATACTAAATAAAGAAACAAACACAAAATTAAATAAGCCTTACTTATACAATAACTGAAGCCCAAAATAAACCAACACAAAGGAACACCTTTATACCTATATTAATAAATATAATCAAACATTTAAGCATGCCCTCTACATTCCTACACTCAGTTACACAACCCCCTTCAAACATGTGGTCAGCTATCGGTCACTTACCTCTTTCTTTCTTTGTGAACCTGATGATGACCGAAGAAAGTCGAAACGTTATTTGCTCCTCTACATTGATATTTTCTCAACCTAAACCAGCCATTTTTGCATACATATTTTTCTCTACAAGTGGGGTTTTTTTATCATCACTGTTTGTATGATCTGTTAATAAATCCATATACTGATCAGAGACGGTTGTTGAATGAAGTAAAACTGGAATAACCTGTTGATAAATCCATATACTGATCAGAGAAGGTTGTTGAATGAACTAAAGCTAGAATAACCTGTTAATAAATCCATATACTGATCAGAGAAGGTTGTTGATTGAACTAAAGCTGGAATAACCTGTTGATGAATCCATATACTAATCAGAGAAGGCTGCTGAATGAACTAAAGCTGGAATAACCTGTTGATAAATCCATATACTGATCAGAGAAGGTTGTTGAATGAACTAAAGCTGGAATAACCTGTTGATAAATCCATATACTGATCAGAGAAGGTTGCTGAATGAACTAAAGCTGGAATAACCTGTTGATAAATCCATATACTGATCAGAGAAGGTTGTTGAATGAACTAAAGCTGGAATAACCTGTTAATAAATCCATATACTGATCAGAGAAGGTTGTTGAATGAACTAAAGCTGGAATAACCTGTTAATAAATCCATATACTGATCAGAGAAGGTTGTTGATTGAACTAAAGCTGGAATAACCTGTTAATAAATCCATATACTGATCAGAGAAGGTTGTTGAATGAACTAAAGCTGGAATAACCTGTTGATAAATCCATATACTGATCAGAGAAGGTTGCTGAATGAACTAAAGCTGGAATAACCTGTTGATAAATCCATATACTGATCAGAGAAGGTTGTTGAATGAACTAAAGCTGGAATAACCTGTTAATAAATCCATATACTGATCAGAGAAGGTTGTTGATTGAACTAAAGCTGGAATAACCTGTTAATAAATCCATATACTGATCAGAGAAGGTTGTTGATTGAACTAAAGCTGGAATAACCTGTTGATAAATCCATATACTAATCAGAGAAGGCTGCTGAATGAACTAAAGCTGGAATAACCTGTTGATAAATCCATATACTGATCAGAGAAGGTTGTTGATTGAACTAAAGCTGGAATTACCTGTTGATAAATCCATATACTGATCAGAGAAGGCTGCTGAATGAACTAAAGCTGGAATAACCTGTTAATAAATCCATATACTGATCAGAGAAGGTTGCTGAATGAACTAAAGCTTGAATAACCTGTTGATAAATCCATATACTGATCAGAGAAGGTTGTTGAATGAAGTAAAGCTGGAATAACCTGTTAATAAATCCATATACTGATCAGAGAAGGTTGTTGATTGAACTAAAGCTGGAATAACCTGTTGATAAATCCATATACTGATCAGAGAAGGCTGCTGAATGAACTAAAGCTGGAATAACCTGTTAATAAATCCATATACTGATCAGAGAAGGTTGCTGAATGAACTAAAGCTTGAATAACCTGTTGATAAATCCATATACTGATCAGAGAAGGTTGTTGAATGAAGTAAAGCTGGAATAACCTGTTAATAAATCCATATACTGATCAGAGAAGGTTGTTGAATGAACTAAAGCTGGAATAACCTGTTAATAAATCCATATACTGATCAGAGAAGGTTGTTGAATGAACTAAAGCTGGAATAACCTTTTGATAAATCCATATACTGATCAGAGAAGGTTGCTAAATGAACTAAAGCTGGAATAACCTGTTAATAAATCCATATACTGATCAGAGAAGGTTGTTGAATAAACTAAGGCTGAGATAACCTGTTAATATACTGATATATTAATATCAGTATAAATCCATATACTGATCAGAGAAGGTTGATTATGAACTACAACCTCCTTGAAAGCATTGATGTCCAATTCAGTGGTCATCCACCTTTTTTTTTAATGTCTTCTCAAGTAACCAACCTACAATTAGAAACAGATTCCACACTCATTCCAGAACAATTTTAGGTTCTCTCATGGAACTCGTCACAGTGGCCTTTTAAATTTTCTTTCTGAAATGTCAGGACTGGTAATCTGACCAGCATCATGGGTTAATTATGGGGTAATCCATTCTAGTAAATATCTACAAGGAAACATTTGAATCCTGTCTTGAAAGACATTCTACTTTTCTTTTTTTGTAAAATGTAAGTAGTTGAGACATAACATCATCTCACATCTAACTTCCTTTAGCAAGTTAATTATTAAAAGAGATAAAACAACTGCTTCTGCCATCCTTTCCCGGACATCCTCATTCATAAGGCAGATATACATAATAATCTTTTAAAAATACTCTGACAGTGAGAAATATTTTCACTTTCTTTTCTGCTACCCACTATCTGCCAAACAGAGAAATATAAAGTCAGTCTACAAAAGAGCACAGGATATTTACAGGAGTGAAGGTTCAGTTACACAGTAACACTTTATTCAAATCTTTCAATGCATTGGCTACCCACTAATTTTGTTTTCAGCTGAACAAAAGCTACAAAGTCACACCTCATACTGCCATTTACTTTTTTACATACCAAATCTTAACAAAAAATTAAACCATGCTACCAAGAAGTTTATCACTAAAATCTGTTGGATAGCTCCAACGCTCTGAGGTCACTACTAGTACATGCATCCAATGCTCTGAGGTCATTACTAGTACATGCAAAACAAACTTCCCCTACATAAAAATTATAATATTCTTTGTCAAATACTTAAATAGGAGAAATAAGTTTACTCTTAATACTTAATAATGAACTTAAGAAACACAAAGATAATGGAGACAGAAAACTTTGAAGAATATATATATCTCAATTGTTATTTCAGACAATTGCAAGTTTCAATATGTTACATTATCTCCACTCACTAAATAACTGTTCTTGTTCAGTGTTGTCTTCTATATGCAAAAAATGTATTCACATACTACAAGCCTTCTATATCCCCTCCAACAGAATTAACTGATTCCAGTGCATCTCTCATGTAAATCATCGTGCATCAACCATCCACCAACAAGAGTGTAACATACTCTATATGCAAAGTGGGTTTTCTCGACATCATCTGTAACATACTCTCTTGATACATGTGGCTCCCTCTATACAATTCTACCAGTCTATCACTTCTTTTTTGGTAGTACTTGTTTTTAGACATTTTTCTTTTGGTGCTGTTCATGTGAACCATGATTTTAATAGTTTAATTTCCAAAATGGGATTTCTATATTATTATTTATTTCTTTACATTGAAGAAATCTTTTAACTTAACTTTCCAGTCTTTATTTTTTCTCACACTCGTATATTTTACATCAAACACTTTTATATGAACTTACTGCACTCATCTGCCAACCTGTTCAGGATGATAAAGATTTAATAGGCTTGTTCTAATATTTCTTTCTTCATCTCCCTTGTCTCTGGTACTCTTCTTCTTCCCATTGACTTGAGATCTTGTAATCAGCATGTGTCCCTCTGAGCTAGTACAATACTTTCTGTCTGTAGAGGCTGTTGCACCTGTTAATAGTTTTTCTATACGCTGTTTGTCGTTATCACTACAAATCAAAGACCAGAGGCCTGTCTTAGATATGTCCTGCCTCATTCTGATTTTCAATCTACTCTGTTCTACCTTGAATACTTATTTGCATATCCTATATTTGTCACTTGTAACCCTCACTTCAGATTATTCTGGGCAGGTTTGGTTTTCTGTTTCATGCACTGCATTTCAGATTTGATTGAGATCTGTATGTTTGGTCAGGTATTCAGAGCATTCCTTTGTCCCTTATATATGTTCTTGGGTTAAGCTTTTCACTTTCTTTCATCGACCTGCTTCTGATCACTCATCCTGAACAGGAGTCCACCTGTTACCCTTATCAACAGCTCCTGCAGGTGGCTTTAATGGGCTGTTAATCAAGTTGGAGAAATCGTTACTGTGGCCTATCCAGTAAGTTGTCCATTTGGGTGTTTTTATACTGTTAATAAGGTTGGAGAAATCGTTACTGTGGCCTAACCAGTAAGTTGTCCATTTGGGTGTTTTTATACTGTTAATAAGGTTGGAGGAATTCTAACTGTGGCCTATCCAGTAAGTTGTCCATTTGGGTGTTTTCATACTGTTAATAAGGTTGGAGAAATCGTTACTGTGGCCTATCCAGTAAGTTGTCCATTTGGGTGTTTTCATACTGTTAATAAGGTTGGAGAAATCGTTACTGTGGCCTATCCAGTAAGTTGTCCATTTGGGTGTTTTCATACTGTTAATAAGGTTGGAGAAATCGTTACTGTGGCCTAACCAGTAAGTTGTCCATTTGGGTGTTTTCATACTCTTAATAAGGTTGGAGAAATCGTTACTGTAGCCTATCCAGTAAGTTGTCCGTTTGGGTGTTTTTATACTGTTAATAAGGTTGGAGAAATTCTAACTGTGGCCTAACCAGTAAGTTGTCCATTTGGGTGTTTTCATACTGTTAATAAGGTTGGAGAAATTCTTACTGTAACCTGCCCAGTAACTTGTTCCTTTGAATGTTTTTATACTGTTAATAAGGTTGGAGAAATTCTTACTATGGCCTATCCTATAATATATCAGTAATTGCTTGAGTTTCATAAATATTGTATGGTTCAGATCACTTTCTATTCATACTTCAGGACCAACTCAATGTACTCCTCTGTTTCTGCCCTTGTATACAAGATCTTTTTATGATGTTGGAAATTGCACCATTTTGAATCAGGTATACTCTTTGCCCATGTATGCAACGTCTTTCTAGGATGGATGCTTCCTTCTTTCTCTTGCACTGGTTTTCACTGTGGGATTCTAATTATTTGTGTGATATGAGGTGATGTACTATATCGGAAGTTATAATTTATTTCTTATAGGTAGTTACCTCCACTCACACTTCCCACCCTCCTTTCCCACTGAAAATGGTGCTTTCATCTTCTGCCAAAACTTGAAGTGATAGGTTGTTATAATTTAACAGGGGGAGTCATGTGTGTCATGAAAGTTTATTGCACTTTCATTGGTGGAATGATGTTGCATGATGATTTGCTTGAAAGAATATTTGAATCAGTCAACTCTAATAGAGGGGAGACATAATGATTGTGACATGTATAAAAAATGTTGTTTGCCTATGGCAGCACTGAACAAGAATAGCTACTTATGTGAGAGGAAGTAAATATATGTTGTAAATACAATTTCAGCATATAAAAATTATAACTTTCTCAACAAAGAAAAAAATCTGGAAAACAAAGAGTCTGAGAAGCTTGTGCATCAACACAAGAAATCTGTAAAATTATGTATGTAAAATGTACACTTTAAATCTGTAAAATTGTGATTAGCAATGTTATTATCATGACTTTCCTTACAAAATTGTGTATGTAAAATATACACTTTAAATCTGTAAAATTGTGTATGTAAAATGTACACTTTAAATCTGTAAAATTGTGTATGTAAAATGTACACTTTAAATCTGTAAAATTGTGTATGTAAAATGTACACTTTAAATCTGTAAAATTGTGTATGTAAAATGTACGCTTTAAATCTGTAAAATTGTGTATGTAAAATGTACGCTTTAAATCTGTAAAATTGTGTATGTAAAATGTACACTTTAAATCTGTAAAATTGTGTATGTAAAATGTACACTTTAAATCTGTAAAATTGTGTATGTAAAATGTACACTTTAAATCTGTAAAATTGTGTATGTAAAATGTACACTTTAAATGTGTAAAATTGTGTATGTAAAATGTACACTTTAAATCTGTAAAACTGTGTATGTAAAATGTACACTTTAAATATGTGAAATTATGTATGTAAAATGTACACTTTAAATATGTGAAATTGTAATTAGTAATGTTATTATCATGTCTTTCCTTACAAAATTATGTATGTAAAATGTACACTTTAAATCTGTAAAATTGTAATTAGTAATGTTATTATCATGTCTTTCCTTACAAAATTATGTATGTAAAATGTACACTTTCAGACAACAACAGGAGCTCTCTATTACAGCCACAGTCCAGCAAGCCCTTAATGCTTGTCCAGCAGTCACTGGTGTCCACAGTGTTGTAACACATGTTCATCATCTTCATCTTTGATACTAGCAGACCTTATGATAAGTTACTAAATTAGCTAAACATCATACAGTGCCTTTGTTGATAATTCAGCACATTTAAAACTATTGTAGTCCACAATTAATCTTCTTCCTCCAAAAAACACTATCTTAAATAGAATTTCAAAACTTACCATATACCAATCCACCTGTAACTACTACCTAATTCACTGAAAAGAATAATTTAGTATGCTGATTAAAAAAGCACATTGTAATAACTATAGTGTAAAGTTCAGTGCTCTACTACTCTACATAAAGACTTGGATCTTCTAAAGAAAGTTAAGTTGTTATATGGTTAGAATGTAGACACTTAGATCACCCAAGGAAGGTTAAAATATAAACTTGGATCCTCAAATAAAGGTTAAAAAATTACTTTAGGAGTAAAATGTACACACTTGGATCTTCCAAGGAAAGTTAGAATATAAAGGTTTGGATTCTCGAAGGAAGGTTAAAATTCTTTTATGGTAGGAATATAGAGACTTAGTGCATATCAATGTTGAAGATGGCAGATGCATTTTACTTTTATAAAATAAAGGAAAATTAAATATATCAAATAAAACTTTAAAAAAGAATATTATTTTAAGTCAAAATAGATAGATAGTTATACTCAAACCAGCTAAAGAAAATGATGTAATTATTTTGGATAGAAAAGGTTGTGTAAATAACTACTTGCAATGTTATAAGCTGAAACTAAAATTAGGAAATTAGTTTTATCTTACATATTACACTGGTAGATACTCCCTGTGGGACTTAAGGTTTTTCTTAAAAACACTAACAAAAACTGTTGTCTCATTACGCCAGTAAATTTCAATATAGGTACCAGCAACCAGATACTTGAGGTGTTTAAATTTTTTTTCTTAAAGCATTTGAAAATAATTACTGTATGATTGGGAATTGTTTTGAGATTTCTAAACAACAGTAAGACTGAAGACTTAAGGGCAAGCTTTCATACCTTATTCACTAACATTTCTCTGTAGGAAATAATTTAAAAAACAGAAAATTTGTTTTTTCAAAATGATAAAATTGTATAAAGTTTAATCAAAGTTGTTTGAATTATTAAATTGTACTACTTCAGAGATCAATCTTATTTTAAGTTTGATAGTATGTTTAATCAAACAGATGATGTTGCTGTGGGCTCCAAATTAGCACTTAGTATGTCAAACCTGTAATATCATGAAAACAATAGTTAACACTCCTACGAAAAGTGGGGCCTAATAGGCCCCAGAGCAACTTGAAAGGTTATTAATATTAGGCTAATAATTTTGTATTTAAATGAAATTGCCATTTAAATCCATTAATGAATAGATTAATGAGATTCCCACTGTCCCTATCTACTATCTAGCGAAACCACAGCCAGGGGAACGGGCTTGGAGAAATCAGGACTAGAAACGTCTTTTCGTAGGAGTGTTAAATGACTGTACTAGTTTTAAACCTGTTAGATACCACAGATATGTAGATGACACCTTTGTTATTTTATTGTTGAAAACATCCTATCAATATATCCTCGTAGGATCTAAACAAACAATATCCTTATATAAAAGTTATAGTAACTGAAAAAGGAAATGACTCAAATTTGCCTTTATTTCATTTTAGCTAAATATTAATAACCTTGATGAATCAATTAGAAGTATATCATGTTTCAGTGTGTACAAAATTGTAATATTGTTTTAACAACCTTTAACTATAAAGATAATTTTAATGTCTTATTCTGCATAGCTTATCATAATGCCAGTGAATGTTATCATGTTAATAGAAAGATTAGAAGTGTTTACATTTTCATCTCTCATTACTTGACAACATTTTAGAAATGTTTTCTAATAGTGTGAAGGGAGTTGCAATGTGTCTGAACTGTTTCTCTCTAAATGCAGTTATGCATTGAGAAAAACTATATTGACATCAAATTATTCTCACATTTCAACTTGTATAGCTTTAAAATCAGTATTGAGGGTTGAAAATTTTTTCACAACAAAAAACAGAATTGATAAATCCATGATGATGATAAAACCCACTTGTAGAGAAAATTATATATTCAAAAAATGGCTGGTATGGGTAGAGAAAGCACTGTGTAGAGGAGCGAACAATATTGTTCACTTCTCTATATAGTGCTTTTTCTATCAATACCAGCTGTTGTTACATACATTGCTGGCTAAAATCTTAAGGCCAATGAACATAAAGAAAAAACATGCATTTTGCATTGTTAGACTAAAACACTTATTTGAGTAAGAAAAGGGAGAATAAAAATAAACTTTTTTTAGCATTTAGTCGGGAAACTGTAAATACTATGAAATAAGCCTAAATACTAGCTAGTCAAAAGCTTAAGACCATACCAAAAAGGAAGCGTTAATCGGTAAACACGTAATGAAATTTAGTCATTTGTGTTCAAGCATTAGCATTGTCAACATCTCCCACTGACATCTCCTGTGTTACATTGGGTAAAAACATGGCAAAGGCTAAAACGATGACAGAGTTTGAACCTGGCAGAATTGTTGAGCTGCAAAAGCAAGGTCTCTCTCAACATGCCATTGCTGGTGAGATTGGGGTGTAGTAAAACTGCTGTTGCAAATTTCTTAAAAGACCCTGAGGGATACGGAACAAGAATGTCAAGTGGTCAGCCCAAGAAAATTTAACCGGTGTTGAGCAGGAGGATTCGACAGGTTGTCAGGCAAGACACCAGCCAATCGTTGAACCAGATTAAGGCCTTTATGGACGCGGAATGCAGCTCAAGAACAATAAGACAGCATCTACAAGAAAAAGGCTTTAAAAACCGTAAATGTCTTCAAAGGCCACACCACGAAACAGCTCGGTTAAACTTTGCTGAGAAGCACCAAACATGGGATGTAGAAAAGTGGAAGGTTTTGTTTTCTGATGAGAAAAACTTTAACCTGGATGGTTCAGATGGCTTCCAATGTTACCGGCACGATAATGATATCCCATCGGAGACATTTTCTACACGACACAGTGGAGGAGGTTCCATCATTATCTGGGGTGCTTTTTCCTTCCATGGAACAATGGAGCTTCAGGTTGTACAGGGGCATCAAACAGCAGCTGGCTACATTGGCATGTTGGAGAGAGCATCCTTATTGACAGAAGGCCCTCGCTTGTGAGGAAATGACTGGATCTTTCAGCAGGACAACGCTGCAATCTATAATGCCCGCAGGACAAAGAACTTTTTCATGACGAATAACGTGATTTTTTTGGACCATCCAGCGTGTTCGTTCGAACTGAACCCCATTGAAAATGTTTGGGGGTGGATGGCAAGGGAAGTCTATAGAAATGGACGTCAGTTCCAAACAGTGCATGATCTTCGTGAAGCCATCTTCACTACTTGGAATATCATTCCAGCCAGCCTTCTGCAAACGCTTATATCGACCATGCCAAAGCGAATGTTTGCAGTCATTCGCAATGACGGCCGTGCAACTCACTACTGAGACCTATGTTTGGCATTTCCTACCCTGTTTAGGACTTCTTTTTGGTATGGTCTTAAACTTTTGACCAGCTAGTGTTTAGGCTAATTTCATAGTGTTCACATTTTCCCTATTAAATGCTAAAAAAGTTTTTTATTTATATTTTCCCTTTTCTTATTTTCATCTTTCGAAGCTCTACTCAAATAAGTGGTTGAGTCTAACAATGCAAAATGCATATTTTTTCTTGATGTTCATTGGCCTTAAGATTTTAGCCAGCAATGTATATAAGAATGTTCATAATTCTTTGTTGTTTATTGTTGTAGATATGGATGACATTTTGTTTGATCAACCACATATTGTTTAGAGGACCGTACATAACAATCAATGATCTGGTGTTATTTACTGGCATGTTTGTTGTAGATATGGATGACATTTTGTTTGATAAACCACATATTGTTTAGAGGACCGTACATAACAATCAATTATCTGGTGTTATTTACTGGTATGTTTGTTGTAGATATGGATGACATTTTGTTTGATCAACCACATATTGTTTAGAGCACCATACATAACAATCAATTATCTGGTGTTATTTACTGGCATGTTTGTTGTAGATATGGATGACATTTTGCTTGATCAACCACATATTGTTTTTATCAACTCTTAGCTGACACACTTTGACTTCATATGCTATGGTTTTGTCACACTAAGACTACATTTTGGTAATAGTTCTGTATCATATGCTATGGTTTTATCATACTAAGACTACATTTTGGTAATAGTTC